>NW_003852408.1:31232745-31245021 GCF_000181295.1 Otolemur garnettii
ACACAGAAGGAATAACTCATCAGTGAATTTTCAGGAATGCTACATGGAAAAGGTATGCATTGATCAAGGAGAAGAACCACATAACCATTAAATTTCGCTCCAACTTTTTTCACTATTCTCAAATAAATCCAATTTGGGAGTCCTGCAATTAATCTCATTTTCAAATCAGTCTTTAGCTGACATTATCTACTTTTTCTTTTACTCTTTACTCTTTCCATACAATGCGCAGCTGGAAATTCAAAATGCTTATTTGTTTCCCTCCAGTTAGGAAATCTAAGACATAAATATTTTCAAATTGAGACATGGAAATAGCTCATCCTAAACAGACTATTTTCATCAACATAAGTGACTGGTATTCTCTCTTGTGAATTAAATAGTAGTAGCAAAAAGTTCTAGATAGGCATAAAGAACTATTACTATCTATTAACTCTTTCACAGCTAGGTCTTCAAAGAGTAAGTACATCACTTTCTTTGAAGTTCTATAAACACCCACCTGTATAGACAAAACCCCACTATTCTGTGATTATCCACTACTTTGGTTTATGTGGACAACAGGATCATTTAAATTTGACTATGCTCTGGCATTACCTTTCTCATCATAGTAAATGGAGATGTCGCCTGTGGATGTATATACAATTTCATCCACGTCAGCAGCAAGGGCGTTTTTATGGTTGTCAGGGAGTGAAGTAACCTTTTCTTTCAATACATGTAGCACCTAAGTTTGGAAAAAGCAAACCACTAGTTCACCCAATTCAGTTTTTAGAAATTTATAAGAAGTGATATTTATCATGTAATACATTTTTCTATACCTATTTTTAAATTAACTACCATATTTACCCATCCTCAGAAGCAAGACTGACAGGTATCTCTTCAAAAGTAAGACTGAAATGCTGAAATATTCACCTACAAAATACCTTTATTCTATATAATAGCAACTGAAAGACATCATATTTACTTACTTAGGCCTTACATAGTATGAATCATTCTCCATGCTTTTATATGGCCCAAAGTACCCATTAGGACAGATACAAAGATTCTACTTTGGCTGCTGGCACACACACTATTTTTAAGTATAAATAAGGAGAATATTTATTTAATCACTCTATTGCAAGGGAATAATACATTTATTTTTAAAGGAAACTTAAAAGTATGCTTTACCTCTTTGGCCACAAGTTCTTCCAATAAATCAAATTTACACTGTGACAGCAACTTGGATACATGAGCAAAAGCCTTTAAAAAAAGTGGAAACATTGTGGCAATTATTATTTCAAAATACTGTGCAAAATGCCATACAATGCTCATAGTGAAATGGCTAAGTGTAATGGACTATTTCATGGTAAAGGTGATAAACAATATCAAACACTAATATATCAACACTAGCAATGACTCTTTCAAAGTTGGTTGACTTTTCTTACATTGCCTTCTCATGGACATAGCAGTAATTGAGTTGACTGCTAATTATGCATTCACCCTTAGGACCTGGGAAATGATAGTAGGTGGCGTCCATAGTAGATGCCTCAATAAAAATCCTCTTTTCCTTTTAAAATAAGGAAGTAAACAACCATCCCACTGTTATGACCCACCTTTAATCAGCATAGATACCAGATGGAAAACAGAACAGTCTAATTGTACTGGGAGTATGGAGATCAGGATTTCAAACTGAACCTCATTAAGAGAGGGAAGGCAAGTTTGGGGAAAGTAGGAGAAAAGATTACGGCTTATGGGTGGGGAACTTACGGGTGGGGAACTTACGGCCTTGGGGATCCTTAAGTGTAGCTTTCTGACTGAATCCAAACTTTACAAAACAAATTCCTTGAATTAACACATTAACTGCCAACTGAGTTGTATTTAACCTAGTTTTTGGCCTACAGCCTTGTAAACCATACATAATTTAGAGGTCTCTGGACCTAATAAAATACTGCGGCCCCAAGGAAAAATCTGGGTTTTTTTCCTAGTATGGCAATGTGTATAGTAAAGGGATTTGTTCTGTAAAGTTTGGATTCAGTTGAGGGGCCACACTTGGGGATCTGGAAGAACACAGATTCCTTAGATCCCAACTTTGAAACAAGAAGTCCTATTCCAAAGGGCAGGAAACACCAAATGTCTACATTCCTAGTAATGAGAAATCAAACTGTAAATTAAGATCCTGTCTTCAAGAAGTTTTCAGACTACTTGGAGATAGACAAATTAACAAATTCAAGAATTATGACTAGGGAAAAAACAAAGTGACTTTAGCTGGGACTACAAATGTGTATCTAATTTATTTTTTGTAGAAACAAGGTCTCACTATGCTGCCCAGGCTGGTCTTAAACTCCTATCCTCACACGATCTTCCTATTTTGGCCTCCCAAGGTACTAGTATTATAGGTGTGAGGCACCATGCCCAGCCCTGGGAGCACAGAGAAAAGCCACCTAATTTAATCTGGGAGGAGAAGAGGCTTCCTTAAAGTAACATCTAAGCTGAAATCTGAAGAACTGGGAGAAAGGGAATGCACAGGCTCATCAGACAGAGAATATCGCACAATTGTTATGGGCTGAATCATGCCCTCATTTCTCCAAAAACATTATGGCAAGGCTCTAACATCCAGTACCTTGAAGATAGGACCTTTAAAGAGATGATTAAGTTAAAATGAGGTCATTAGGGTGGGCCCTAATCTAGTATGACTGGTTTTCTCATAAGAGAAGGAAATGTGAAGACAACCCTGAGGTGCCAGAGGCATCCTTACTGCAGGAATGCAGTAAGAAGATGGCCATCTGGAAGCCAAGGCTATAGGCCTCAGGAGAACCCAAACTTTCTGCACCCTGATACTGAAATTTTGGTCGTTCCCAGTCTGTCCTTATGTTGTTATAGCAACCCTAGGAAACTAATATAGTAATAAACTTGAATTTTGAGAAAATGTACACAACCAAATGGATTCAAGGACTCTTTGCAAACATTTTAAAGGCATTCAGGGCTCAGAGAGACTATATGGTTTGGTAGGCCTTCATGTGCAGATGGGTTATAATTTGAACAAAACTATAGCCATCATGTTGAGATTCAACCATTAGACTAGTTTGTGTGGACACAGATCACATCTAAGCAAATTATCCTAGAAGGTATTAACGAACCATCAGGAGGCTACCCTGGCAAGGCCTTGAATAAGATGTGTTCAACCTCCAGAGGTTTCTAGAAGATAGCCTTTTTTCCCCATAGGATAGGCTAAATGTACAAGATATGATAAATCATATATTGTTTGATGGCAGTAATAAAGAAAATACGTCAGGATCTGAAGAGCTAATATAAGGCTTATCTATGGCATTAAGTCACCTATTCCTCTGGCTCATGTGAATAAAAGACTTGCCTCCTTGCATTTAACCATCTTCAATCTCCCAGCGACTCTGGAGGACCAAGACCAGTGCAGTTTGGCACTTACTAGCTATGCATCCTTGATCTAACCATTTCACCTTTCTGGTGCTTGGTTTCATCACCTGTAAAGAAGGTGTGTTTATGTTTTCATGTTCTAGGATTAAAAAATAAAAATCCTAATGGATATGACCTAATTGATATTCACAACCTAAGATAACATTTTATTGCTGGGACAGGAGCCTATAGAGAAAGGAGAAGTGAAGCCACAGAGTTAGATAAACTAGCTGATGTTTTTGCATCAAATTATTCCTAACCCTAGGTTTACGCTCACAAGGGAAGGTACAGTTACATCAGGACAATTAGAAGGGAGGTTTTGGGGGGAGAAGATTTGGCTCACAAATCTTAGGTATCAAAGAATTTGCTTGATCTGAATTGTATGTTCAGTAACCGCTGGTTTAAGGGAATCATTAAATATTTGCCACAAATGACTCCAGGATTTTTCTTCTTTTTGCAGTTTTTGGCCGGGGCCGGGTTTGAACCCACCACCTCCGGTATGTGGGGCCAGTGCCCTACTCCTTTGAGCCACAGGCACCTCCCTCCAGGGATTCTTTTTGGAAGTCAGAGTGGTTAATTGCACAAAAATTACTGTAGGCAAAGCAAAAGTAAATACAGATTGGCCGATTAAGGGGGGAATACTGCTTAAGACAAAGTAGAGAGAAGGCTAAAATAGCTAACAACTGGAGGCCTATTAGGATTTGAGAGTGAACCAAAAAGCGCTTTCTGTTCCTATGTTGAGAGTAAACAGAGATAGAAGTCTGATTCCTATCCATGTTGGGGAGATGATCACCTTTGCTGTCCATAAACAAGCTGATACAGTCACATATGTGTTAATAAGGTGGACAAGCTCCTGCCATCAGCAGGTATTGTAGAGAATAGTAGGATCACACCAATTTACCTCTGCATGGACAAAAGATTTTGACAACTGACGTGAGCAGAGGCTTATCCCTTATTTATGATGCTTAGTTAAGTTGCTCTTTGATTTTTAATTTTCATTTCTTTTTTTTGAAACAGAGTCTCATTTTGTCACTCTTGGCAGAGTGACATGGCATCATAGCTCACAGCAACCTCAAACTCCTGGGCTTAAGCGATTCTCTTGCCTCAGTCTCCCAAGTAGCTGGGACTACAGGTGCCCGCCACAATGCCAGGCTATTTTTAGAGATGAAGTCTAGAACGAGTGAGCTCCACTCATCTTGGCCTCCCAAGTGCTGGAATTACAGGTGTGAGCCATCAGGCCGGCCCTTGATTTTTAATTTTCTTATAAATACATGTATAGTCAAGACTTGTCTCAGGGATGCAGGAAATAGGAGTTAATAATAATAACAATTACATAAAATTGAAAAAATTTAACTTACAACTTTTTTATTTTTATTTTTTTATTTTCTGACATAGAGTCTCACTCTGTCGCCCTGGGTAGAGTACCATGGCATCATCATAGCTCACAACAACCTCAATCTCTTGAGCTCAGGCAATCCTCTTGCCTCAACTCCCCAACAGCTGGGACTACAGGCACCCACCACGATGCCCAGCTAGTTTTCCTATTTTGAGTAGAGACGGGATCTCGTTCTTGCTCAGGCTGGTGTCAAACTCCCAAGCTCAAGCACTCCACCTGCCTCCACCTCCCACAGTGCTAGGATTATGGACATGAGCCACTGCCCCCAGCCCATTTACCTTACAATTCACATATTTACAAATAATTATCAGAACAATCTTAAATAAAGAGTAAAAATATCAATACTAGTTCAGTAGTATTGTTGGAGTAGCAATACAGTAGTAAAATTTTACAGTATTGGTAAGTAAATACTGAAAAATGATACACTGATGGTGCGATTTTAAGGTATATGTAGGTGAACTGGAAAATAAACTAAGACTATTGTTCATCAATAGTTCTGCAATGTTTGGAAACACACTAAGAAAGTCAAAAGAAAGATATAGTTGGCCCTTTACCATAGTAAAAAAGCATGCACACACAAAATCTGAAAATAATCTTAGGATCCAAAGTGACCCATTGTGTGGCAAGGATAAGGCAAAGTGTCATCAGCCATTCAGACACAAAAACGTGACTGATAGAGTCAGAGCTGTAACTCACCAAAGGCTAAGTGTTCTTAGTGTGCAGGTGTTGTGCACGCCACCAGACAGCCAAAGCAAATTCTTTGAAAAGGTAAAAATCTCCAGGTTATTCCTTAAGGAGTATTGGAGTTGAAAGGAAGAATGTAAAATAGCTGGCAGGAGATGATACCATGGCACTTTGGAAATGTCATCCTATTTATTCTTCAATCTTATCCGCTCGTTAATTTATTCACCAAACATTTATGGAATGCCTACTTTGTTCCAGGAACTGTCCTCCCCATTTTGCATATTTGGAAAATCACGCTCATCAAAGATAAGGCCATATAGCTTTCAGTGGCCGAAATAAGCTTTGAATCCATTTCTCTCTAATTCAAAACCTGCAGAGAGTGAAAAAAGTAATCGGGGGACTTCATCCTTGTCTCTAAATAAAACCCTTCTTTCTCAGTGACCGTGCAGCACACAGCCAGAAGCTTACTTTAAGTCACTACTACCCATGTTTGATCATGTGGGTGAAGAAATTTCACCGCTAAACAATTCTGCGTGTAATAGTTGAACGTCTTCTCAGGTCAACCAAGGAAATAAACAAACCTGCTTTGCTCCTTCAGAGAACTCTGCCATGCTGAACTCTTTGTCGAAATAAGCCCAAATAAGGAAGGCGTAAATTCGAGTCCGAACCCAGTTGATGGGGTTGGAGAACCCCAGAATGATCATCTTGGTTTTCTGGCGCTGCTGGGGCTGCTCCTCCGTGCTGTAGCTGCGCTGGGGGCCCACAGGGAAAGAAGCAAGGGCTGCGGGAAGTCCCGCAGGGTTGAACACCGGCCGCTGGAGGCAGCGGGCGGACTGCGCAGAGGCCGCCGTGGCCCAAGGGCTTCGGGGAAAGGGGGCCGCTCCTGAGCTGAGGCGGCGGCGGCAAAAGTAGCAAAGCCTGGTCAGTGGCAGCCTCACCTCGCTGGGAGTACAGGACCAAGCGGCCCCTCCGTGCAGCAACCGAGAGAGAAGCAACTTAGGTAGCAGACGAGAGGCGAGCGCCATTTTCATAACCTTTTACCCCTCTGTGCTCTATCGAAAGGAAGCCGATGGGAAACTACCTCAGAGGTGTGGAGGAAGTCTGGAGAGTAAAGCTGGCCTGCTGCTGCCACCTCTGGTGAGTCCGCCCCCTCCTGGCTCTTCACGCAGCCCCTGCAGAGGCCATTTGGCTCTCCGCCGCGCGCGGGGAACCAGCCACTCTCGAGTCCTCCTGTCTCACGGACCTTTTCTCGCACGGTCGTGTTTCCGGGAGGATCGCACGCTGACGAACGTGCTGGGCCCGGAGCTCGGGGGCCCGGAAAGAGGGCGGGCTTGGGCAAGCATGGCGGGGCAGCGCCTCCTCGTACCCCGGCTGGAGGGCGTTTCGCGGGAGCAGTTCATGCAACACCTCTACCCACAGGTGAGGCCCTAGCGGGAGGTCAAACTGGAGGAAGCTGCGGGAGACCCCTCCCTACCGAAGTGGTTTCTTAAGTCCCAAGGTGTGGGGAAGAGACAGGAAGAGAGGGCGCATGGGGGATGTCGACTGGATCATCTACTAAAAATTCCGAGAAAACAGACGCACGTTTCTGGGGAGGAAGATGACCGTGGAGAGCTGAGTGCGAGAGGCATTTTGCCTAAGCGCTTTACTCGCTGGGAAGTGTAGCCTTCCAGAGACCACTCTGTTAAAGACATGGCAACTGAGGCGTGTCCCCACCACCCCACCCATTAGCCCTGCCTCCGGGTTTTCTGCCTGGTTTCCAAAAGTTTAGTGCAGGATTCGCGGACTCCCCTAGTATTGCGGACCGCACCTGTCAGTCTACTCTGACTTAATGCATTTGGATGCGCTACTTTTAACTCCCCTGAGCCAATAGGGAAAGCAATGGGATTTCCCTGGACATTTCCTCTGGTCTTGGATTTTAACTCACCTGGTTCTAGTTCGGATGTTGGAGTCAAATTTTAAGTATGCAATTTGAAGAAATTAAAAGAAAACTCACAATGTTTTTTTTTTTAGAGACAGAGTCTCACTTTATCACCCTCCGTAGAGTGCTGTGGCGTCACAGCTCACAACAACCTCCAACTTTTGGGCTTAAGCGATTCTCTTGCTTCAGCCTCCCAAGTAGCTGGGGCTACAGGCGCCCGCCACAACGCCCAGCTATTTTTTGGTTATAGTAGTCGTTGTTTGGCAGGCCCAGGCTGGATTCGAACCCCCTAGCTCCGGTGTATGTGGCCGGTGCCCTAGCCAGAAAATTTGTAATATTAATAGAACAAATAGAAATATTAATAGAACAAAAAGTGTTTTTACTTTAAGCGCTTTGCAGGGACGTCCAGAGTTAATAAAAATAGATAAGGAGCCCAGTAGGTATTTAAAGAAAAAAAAGACTACGTGGTTACAGTGAGTCTGTTTATGGTAGGAAAAACACATAAACAGACACACCAGCTTTCTTACTTGATACATCCTTAGGGTGGTTGGTCATAGGACTACAGTTCTGAGTATTACAGAATTCAGGGATGATGTCTTGTCTTTTGGTAGTTAGCTACCTACAAGAGAGGATTCAAGCCTTCATGTATTTTGGGGACTATTACTAAGTGAATTGTTCTTGCTCTCCCTACCCATAAACACATCTCAGGATGTGTGAGTTGTAAGATGCCTATAGGGGAGTGTTGTGAAATTGGTGTATGTGGAAATGGTTTATACAGTGGTTCTCAACCTTCCTAATGCCCCGACTCTTTAATACAGTTCCTCATGTTGTGATGACCCCCAACCATAAAATTATTTTCATTGATACTTTATAACTGTAATTTTGCTACTGTTATGAATCGTAATGTAAATATTTGATATGCAGGATGTATTTAGGTGATACCTGTGAAAGGGTCGTTCGACCCCCAAAGGGGTCATGATACACAGGTTGAGAACCCTTGGTTTATAAGATACATAACAAAAGATATTTTGTAATCTAATCCTTCCAAACAAGACATAAGTTACAAAGAAAGGATCACTCAGTTTTATAAAGTAGAAGATTACTTTACTGCTGTAAATTACTTCTTTCTTTGTAAAGACAAGTAAAACTAGGAATAAAACTAAAAATTAATAACAAAATTGGAAAAAAAAACCCTATCTGGAAAGGTATAAGGGGGTATAGTCCTTACAGATATTTTAACATGTGTTAATAACTTCATAGTTAATGCTGTAGACCAGAAGAATAGAATTGAAAGTCCAGAAATCAATTCTCTGTGTGTATATATGTGATATATTACATATATATGTATATGTATTATATATAATGTATATATATTATATACACATATGAACACCTATAGTATATACAATTTATATACCTGTATATATAAATTTACTCACGGAAATTTAGGTAATGAACATGACATTTCAGAAATCATTGGGCAAAAGTGACTTTTTGGCATACGTTTTACACAAAAATAGACTGTATTTTTAGAGCAGTTTTAGTTCACAGCAAATTGAGCACAAGATACAGATATATCTCATATACTTCCTGCCCATTCATATGCATAGCCTCCTCCAATATCAGCATGCTCCACCAGAGTGGTACATTTGTTATAATTGATGAACCCACATTTAAACATCATTTTTGCCCAAAGCAAGAGTTTACATTAGGGTACACTTTTGGTATTGTATGTTTTAGGGGTTTAGGCACATTTATAATGAAATTTTTCTACCAATATGTTATCAGAGTCATTTCACTGCCCTAATGGTACTGGGACAACAAGCTAGTTATTTAGAAAATGGTAAAATTGATTTATGTCTCATACCACACAGAAGAATAAATTCTAAGTTAATCAGAAAAATATAAAGAAATGAAACTATATAGGTACTAGAAGAAAATATAGGTAGATTTCTCAATATGTATAATCTAGGTCAGTGTTTTTTGACCTTTTTTATTGTAGCACACTTGAACCTATGTTGAAACTTTCATTGCACATTTAAATCATGTTGATCAAAACAAAAAGTAAAGAAAAGATATACTGTGCTTTGAACTTCTTTTGAAAATAATTTTTTAATAATCTCCTCATTGGCATTATAGTGAAACATTATTTGAGAACCTGCTGTAGACTTTGTTTTTTACAGCAGTATGATCTAGCAGTTGTGAAAGTGAATTCTGAGAGGGCATCGCTTGTGGCTCAGTGGGTGAGGCACTGGCCCCATATACTGAGGGTGGTGAGTTTGAACCCAGCCCCGGCCAAACTGCAACAAAAAAATAGCCAGGCATTGTGACAGGCGCCTGTAGTCCCAGCTACTCAGCAGACTGAGGCAAGAAAATTGCCTAAGCACAGGAGTTGGAGGTTGCTGTGAGCTGTGACACTGTGACGGCATAGCACTCTACCAAAGGCATAAAAAAAAAAAAAAAGTGAATTCTGAATTCGTTACTTTCTGTGAATTTTGTGATTTTGCAAATGATTAAACATTGAGGATGATGAGAACTAGCTTTTTCAATGTGGAGAAGGGAGTTATACATACAATACAAATACAAGAAAGATTAGAATGAACCTGGAAATACGTATGGTTTATATACAGCATGTCTATAAAGTTCATGTGCAACTTAAAATAGTTGACTATCCATTAAGAGTGTGTGTGTGCATATAAAAGGTATGCGTGTATGTGTATTTGTGGGGTATACATACACCCTTATGTATTTCCTAGCTCTGTCCATTGAGAAGGTATAAGTAATGATACCCCATTAAACATTCTCTACTAAAGGAAACCAGAGCTGCTTGAAGAAATGACTGCTTGCAGGGCTGGAGCAGAGAAAGTATGAGAGGATAGTGGATTGTATTATTTTCCCATAGAGTAAGGTGGTGCTCAAGTTAGAAAGTCAGAAGAACCAGCTTAAAGGGGCCCTATCGGCCAAATCTGGGCTAATTTGACATCAGAATTTTACCAGTAGATTTTTACTCAATGAATAAAACAAATAAATGGAGAAGTTCTCATTTTGACATTAGAATACCAACTAATAAATGAGAAAAAATGATGGGGTTTTAAAATTTACTAGTTCTTTTGTTCTTCATAGCATTACTTGATTCAGACAGGAATTACCAGTTGACCAAAGTTAATATCACAAATACTGGGGCAAAATATCGTGTGCTACCTAATGCAGTGCTCTGAGAAGGCCACAACATTCCTTCTGTGGCACATTCTTTCCTAAGAATGTATAACTTCAATGTAATTATCAAAAAACTTCAGATAAACACAAATTGAAGGGTATCCTACAAAGCAACTGGCCTGTATTCTTCAAAAATGTCAAGGTCATGGAAGAAGGCTGAGGAACTGTTCAGATCAAAAGAGACATGACAACTGAAGCAGTCTGGCATCTCAGATTGAATTCTGGGTCAGGAAAAAAAATAAACTCTAGTAAAAATTTTTAGAGCAATTAGTGAAACTTAAATATGGACTGTAGATTAGATAATATTATGTGAATATTAATTGTGACAATTCTGTGATTGTATGAGAGAATGTCCATGTATCAGGAATAAAGTCAAATTTTTAGAGATAAAGGGTCATGATGTCAGCAATTTAACCTTAAAATGACTCAGAAAAAATACATTATGTTTACTAATATGTCCTCTTGAGAGTGAAAAGAAAGGGTAAAGCAAATAGAGAAATTGTGAAAAGGCAAGTAAGAATCAGAATAAAAGGGATGTGGAATTCTTTGTAATGTTCTTGCAACTTTTGTGTAAGTTTGAAATGGTATCAGAATAAAAAGTTACAAAAAATATTTAACTATAAAATGCACATTTTAATCATTTTTTCATAAATAACATGAAAATACGTTAATGCTCAGATTTCTTTATTATCTGTTGCAGTATTTATTGCTGTTTTATTTCCCTGTTGTTAAAATTTTATTCTAAGTATATTAAATGGGTCTTCTTCCTATTTTAGTGACAGTATAAACAGTCAAAAGTTTTGAGTTTGAACATCTTGGGATCAAGAATCCAGTTTTGTTTTTGTCCCTTTGTTGTTAAATAATATAGCTCCTGATGCATTGTTGGTTCTCACGAATTTTTTTGCTTGTACTTTCTTGCCCACTTACAGAGAAAACCTCTTGTGTTGGAAGGGATTGATTTGGGGGCCTGTACAAGCAAGTGGACGGTGGATTACCTAAGCCAAGCTGGAGGGAAGAAAGAAGTAAAGATTCATGTTGCTGCAGTTGCACAGATGGACTTCATTAGTAAGAACTTTATATATAGGTATTTTCTTCTGAGGTTTATTCTGGGGATACAAATAACTTCTTAAAAACTTTTAAAATATTTTTGCAGTATTACACAAAGACCATATGGCATTTCATCTTTTGGCTGGTTTGATGTAATCACAGAACAGCTTACTGATTTTTAAAGAGTGGTTTTTGAAAGAAAAAAATTCTGAGTTTACTTAATTATACAAAGACATTTACAAAGGCACTTTAGGGTGTACCTCCACACCTTCTAGAATCATGGAAGGACGAGAAAATTTCTCTAACTAAAGTTAGATTACATGGGTTGGGTGTGCTGTAGACACTCAGTGTTTCATTAATGGATTGATCCTACCACGTGAGTAACTGTTATCTAGAGCAGGAAATTCTAAAAAGCTTGTTTTCTTCTTTTGTCCTATCCAGAAATATAGGACAAGCTATGTTTGGTAAAATCCTTCACCAGCTTGAATTAAATATAGAAATACTTAATTTTCTCTTTTGATAAAACTGTCTTTAATGACTTCAGTTTCTCTCATGTTCTCCAAAATGTGCTATGGAATCTTTTACAAGTAAATAAGAGATGGTCAAAAGCTGTTGA
>NW_003852408.1:31245498-31255375 GCF_000181295.1 Otolemur garnettii
ATGTAGTTCACAAGAGACTCCAATTTAAAGATGAGTTAACAGAGCTGCTAATGTCCACAGTCATTCCTTTCTCATTAGAGTTTTCCAAGCTCATGTAGCAGCTGCCAAACCATTTCTCAGTTTTTGATCCTTTGAATGGTCACCATTATGGTTTCGTTTATTAATAGACCGTGAATTTAATTTAATTGCTGTAAGTTTTTCCAAGTTTAAGAACTTTTCATTTTTAATTAAATTAAGAAAGTAGAAGAAAGTGCTGGATTGATAAGTGCTGTTCAGCCTGCAGTTAATGATGTTTACTTTCCAGAGAGTCCAATGCCATAACAAACGGGTATTGAAACTTCATTTTGAATTGCCTTGATGTTTTGTTTGTCTTTAAACTTTTCAAAACTTGTTTTTGAAGCACATACATTATGTAATAGTTCCTATCCCAGCTTCCGCCAAGCCTTTTCACTAGAGCTACTAAAAAGTTGCAAGTTGTTTTTTTTTTTTAGTGCAAGAAAGAAAATAGATTTAGTCATTTTTAGCATTTGCCAGGCAGCAGGAAAGAGGGGAGGCCTCCAGGCCAAAGAGAGCATAGAAAGTAAGAAATCCTACATATACATATATCATTATCACTTTGGTTTGGGTTGCTTTTCTGCTTTATCAAACACTGGAAGACTGATACATTAACAAGTATTCACATTTACTTCTTTCTTCGTGGTAGCTTTCATTGTTCCTTTCAGAAAGTCAGGATAGTCTGAATATCAGGACCTTGTGTGATGAAAGGATATTGTTGATATTCTTCTGATCATAAATTTAACAACAACAACCAAAAGGAAGTGTGAATCTTAGGTAAACTCTGCTGTATCTACCCATCACATTATGTAATTCCTATCATTGTCTTACTCTTAGTGTTTATTATACTTTCTTCAGTCCTGGTCTTGATTCGTAAAGCAGCATTTCCAAAGTGAGGAACAGGACAGTGAAAGGTTCTTTCTCCTTTTTTAATGTTGATTACTACTCGCATGCTTCTAACAACATTGTCATTGTTGTTAACCCACCGTCTGTCCTTTACTGAGAACTAGCTGGGGTACAACCTCTTAAGGTGACCACCCGAGGGAGTACCTCAAACTGGTCCACACATGGAGCTGGTAACATAAGGAACTAGGCCTCCTGTACTGACACAATCAAGTACTTTATTTTCTTATACAGCTTTTGTTAGAGAATATCATAAGAAATCATATGTAATCAAAACAGTAAAATTATATATACAGTATTATACAAAACAATACATTCACTATTTTCTCATGGTTTATTTCTGAAAAAAGAGTCAGTCTTTGTTTCTTATTCTTTTTACAAACTTAAGTGGAGAAAGCACTCTTAATGCTGTCTACACCACTCAACGTACCTGGGCAATTTTCCATAGCAAATGACTTCAACTACATTGTCAGATGTCTGACATCCTCTTCTTTTCGCTGCAATTTCTGGTCATTGTCACTTGCTCCTTTCACTTCGTCAGCTGCTTCATCCACTTTTACAGTGGTCTGTACTTCAGTCAGTATCCCTTGGACAATTTCTGGGTCATTACGGGTTGCTACCTCAACATCCATTGCAATAAAACTTTCAAAATCAGTAGATGAACTCTTTGAATTCTATCATGGGAGATAGACTGATGGGTCCAAACATCATGTTCTTGTGTTGTGACAAATCCAGCTTTCTTGGACCACTGCTGTGTCATTTCTGGCTGAACTGTATTCTAAGCAGAACTGAGACAGCGTCCAGAGTGTTAACTGATACAGCAGGTGAAGGTGCTCCACAGGCAGGCCCCAGCTTGGTGTTTCAGTGATGACCCACTCCAGGAGCTGGGCTTAGTAGTGCATTTTAAAGGTTTGGATGTTGCCTTGGTCAAGAGGTTGGAGTTTTGAGGTCATGTTTTGTGGCAGAAATGTCAGTGTCATGTTTGTGAGATGATTATTTGCGGCTGGCCAGGACAGTTGTTTACCGTCAGTAGAATACACCATTTCTTCTTCATTTCTAGATTGATACCCCTTACCTGCTCCTCCAGTAGGGCACCAGTCATCCAGGTGCATTGGTTTGATCTTGAAGTGATGGGGAGGTCTTTAGGCTTCAGGTTGTTGAATATGCCTGTGGCTTTCCTGATTTAACCATCACCAAGGGCTTTAGTTTCTCACCAGCAAGCTAGCACAAAGGAGAACTCTGAAATGTTTTTTGGAAAGTTTTCTAAGCTTACATTTGTCCCCCTCATGACAAGGCTTCTCTCATTCATCACCTTGAAAGAGAGTCTGCTTATCAGAGTTAAAGATGTCATCTCTGAAGCTTCTGGCAAAGTCCAGGGACTTTTTGATGAACTCTTCCACAGCTGCTACTGGGACTTCATTGGATTCACCACACAAGGTTTTCTGGGAGATCTTGTGTTGCAATTTAAATTTCTCAGTGAACCACTTGATGCTTGGAAATCAGCCACCCTGAATTCCTATGCAAATTTGTATAGCAACTTCTTGGATCATCGGCCTGGAGATTCTGGCATTAGCTGCTGTCATTTGTTTGAACCAGCTTAATGTGGCTTCATCAAAGGAAGTTTTCCTCCTTTTCCGCTGTAGGTCTCTTCATTTCCTACCATATCTCTCCAAGTACTCATGTTTATGTTTTTGGATGTTGCTGACTGTGGTCTTGCTAACACCACAATGTTCTGCTGTCTTTCTTTGGCAGCTGCTTTCCAGAAAATGTAGGAAACCAACCTTTTCCTTCAGTGTCAGCTTTCTGAGTTTTTTCCTTTGGACCATCATGTCTCAATTAACTGTAAAATTTTTCAGTAATTATAGGCTGTACCTACAATTCAGACCATTCCTTCACATTGAAAAAAATCTTCTAAAACACGTGATAAACAATAGGACGTTAGGCCTATTCCAATCATGAGATCATAATAAAACATGAAAAAAGAACTTACACTAGAGAAAGGCAAAGTGCATACCTTCTGCCCCTGGTGTAGAGTGGGCTCAGCTTATCAAGTTATACATTACTATTGTGTGTCACAGTCCAGGTAGTCAAGATACGACTCATAGAGGTGCCTAGTACATAGAAGTCAGTCTTCCATTGAATACACATGGTACATGTCCAGTCTGTGAAAATTAGGTCTAAGGAGGTGGTCAGTGTAGGGAGGTGGTAAACTATGGAGCTCTACTGTATATATCAGGTACCGTGCCAAGCACCCCAGGTTATATTGCTCATTTAAACTTGGGAGATATTTTTATAATAATTTTACAGATGAGAAAACAGAGGTTTAACAATATTGAGTAACTTACTATTATATTGATTGAAATAATGGAACCCAGGATGTATAGTCAAATTTGCCAGACTCCACAAGCCCATGATTAAGCCTTCTTTGATACTACCTCCCTTTCTGGTCTGTATGTCATTCCAGACAAATGACACTTTAATAGCAGAGGCCTTCATTTTGAAACATGCAAAACCTCAAGGCCAAGAACATAACATTGTTTTACCCCCTCGGGGCTTAACGGGTTCAACTACCTGAGAGAAAATGTTACAAATGGCACTCTAGTTATGCATCTCTGGGCTGAAGTATTCTTATCTGTTCTTGCAGGGTCTCTATTCTGCCCTATTTCTGTACAAGTTTTGAAACATTTCAGTGATCTTCCAGGCAAGAATGCTAGGCCTGGCATCTATACCAATAATAGAGGTACCTATGAGCAGATAAGCTTCCTCACTGACTCAAATTTTTCAAAGATGCTTTGGTAGGAATGAAGGGTATGTGGTGAAGTCCGAGGTGGAAAACATTCAGTAGGAGGATGCCAAGTAGATGTGTCAATATACTTGGTCAGAAACTGTTTATAGTAGGAGGCACATACTCTGCACTGGTCTGTGTAGATGGTGGACTCCTTTTCTCTTCTGCAGTGCTCTGTGTGCATAATTTCCAGCAGTGGCCTTAAGTTCATAGTGACATTAGCCTGTAAACTGGTATCAGATTCACTTAGCTTTGCAGGACACAAGGCAGGAAACAGCACTCTAGCAGGATAGTGTCAGTGGTCCATTTTTTGACTCATCAAGTGAGAGCTAAGTTGCATGGGAATAAGACCGAAGGTGGTACAGAAACAAAATAGCTCAGATAAGCCACATGGTCTGCAGAAACTAGTAGCTTAAAATCCTCCATAAACTTAGCTTCTAGATTCCTCTGAGCGACATACTCCATCCCTCACTGAGTTACACTGCACATGGGAAAGTCAGATCTGCTTCCTAACAAGAGTTGCAGGGGTCCTCAAACTATGGCCCGTTGGGGATATTTATCCGGCCCGCCGAGGACATTTATCTGGGCCCGCTGGGTGTTTTTGCCGCAGCTGCCTGTCCTGCCTAGCATCTGACTCGTCCCAGGGCCCACGGTCCAGCCCTCCAGTGGTCTGAGGGACAGTGAACTGGCCCCCTGTTTAAAAAGTTTGAGGACCCCCTGGCTACTCATCAGCCTTGTAGTGCAGACATACTTTACCAGTCAAGGGTCAGTTTTAAAATCTGCCTGATGGCACAGCTGACACACTGCATTTATCTAGGAAAACAGTGCTAAGGGAAAGTAAATTGGCCCAAGGTCATTTTCTGATAAAGAAGGAGAAATCATTTTGCTAGCCCTTTCACTCTCTCACTTTAGTACACCTTTCAAGAGGGAAGATACTGGTAGGAAGACTGAAAAGATTATATAACTCTGAGAAGGCCAGAGTGCAGTCAGGGTGCAGAGGAGAGACGTTTGAAGACCTAAGTGTAGGGGCGGCACCTATGGCTCAAAAGGGCAGGGCGCTGGTCCCATATGCCGGAGGTGGCGGGTTCAAACCCACCCCTTGCCAAAAAAAAAAAAAAAGAAGACCTAAGTGTCTTGTTACAGATACAGTGTCAACTCCATGTACAGGGCAATACTTTTGATTCTAGAAAGTTGAAGGAATAGGTGGGGATCCAGATGCAAGAGTGTGTTGGGCAGCGCCTGTGGTTCAGTGAGTAAGGCGCTTGGCCCCATATACCGAGGGTGGTGGGTTTGAACCCAGCCCCGGCCAAACTGCAAGGGAGCCGTACCTGTGGCTCAGTGAGTAGGACGCTAGCCCTGTATACTGAGGGTGGCGGGTTCAAACATGGCCCCAACCAACCAGCAACAGACTCAGGAGTGTGATGTAAAGAAAACAAACTTTGCTTCTATAGTGTTTGGCCCTGTTCACTAGGATGGAAAAGGCGTTGAAGAATAAAAATTGGTCATTTCACTGGAATTCTCTGTGAGCTATTCCTCAGAAGCCTTAAATGACAGGGGGTGGTACGGGAGGATGAGAGTGGTGTTACTGGCTTCTATGTTCCATGATAGTGCCAAAAGGCAAGAAGATGGTGGGGTGGGAAGTTTATCTTCATTGGATTGTTTGCATACTATCTCTTCCCAAGTAGCGCTGGTGATTTGCCCCACTCATCACAACATTTGTTTTGCTATGATACTTGAACACAAGTAGCAGACAGAGCCTGAAAATTGGTGTATTTCCAAAGGTAATCAATACCATAGAAATACTTTTCTGTTACTAACTTAGAATAGAAAGATACTGACCTATGAAAAGGATCCATCTATTCCATCTTTGATTTCAAAAGTTCAAATAACTTAGGTCAAATAAACATACCACTCAATGGATTTTGAAAATTTAGAATTCTACATAATAGGTTATAAAAATTATGGATATTGTAAAACAGAAGACTATATCCAACTCCAACATACCTTTATGTATAGTGAGTACATTATTACTAGTTGGTCTGTTACATTAATTCTAAATATTGTTTTCTGTTTATTTCAGAACATTACCTTTTGATGAGTTAGTTCAGAGGGCAGCTGAAGAAAAGCATAAAGAATTCTTTATTTCAGAGGTAATTTTAATTTTTTTAAAGAAATAATATCTATATACTATATGGTTTTCTTATAAGAAAGATTAAATATACAAGAACTGTAACCCACTCTCATTTGGTTGGATGTACCATAGACTCTAACTCCAGTATTCATTAGCTTTTAAAACTTGGCCAAATTATTCTTCTGTACCTCAGTATACTGATCTATAAAAGGTAGATAATAACAGTACCTATTTCATAAAGTTTTTGTGAGGATATACTAAATAAAGCCTGTACAGTACTTAGCAGGATGCATAATACATAGAAACTACTCATTAAATGTTAGCTATTAATACTACTTCCTTTGAAAATGCTTTGGTCTGGTAAAGCAAATTCAGATGAGAATGGGGAACTTTATTTTCATATCCTATTGACTATTAGACTTTTCATATTTTATATATATTATTGATATTATATATTAACATGATTTCTAATGTGTACACTTACTGTAACATCTGTTCAATACTAAATGCAGAAGAATTGTAGTTATTGACATTATAGTGAGTGTAGTTCAGCTTTAAGTAATTCAATTTAAATACCTTGAGATAAGACAATGAGGCTTATATATAAATATATTTTTAAAATTTCTCTCTTATCACAAAAGCACATTTTAAAAATAAAGTGCTTTTTAAGCTTCTAATAAAGCTGTTGTTAGCCTTTGAACCAGCTTGGGCTAGGCAGTTTGGCCCTAAAAGGTGTTAACATTTTCGCAATTCTCTTATCAGGTGACAGTTATACGAGATTACCGCCAACATGCACATAAACTCTGGAGGTCCATGATTCTGTACTATAACTAGATTCTCTTTTAAAAATGATTCCATTAACTGTACCTGAGAGCTGTTTTTTAACTTCATAGCCATGCTTTGAACATGCATATTCAGTTGCCCTTTGGCACTTTCCTGTCTAAGGGTAAGGAATGACACAGATTTAAATAGCCATGAAAGGCGAAGTAAAAGTCTAAAAATTAGGGAAAGTATGTAAATAAGATGAACATGAACTGCCAGTTGGGTCCTCTAGGAAGCAGATGCTGAGATGTAATTAGGAGTACAACAGGTTTATTGGGGAGTGATAGCTATGAAGGGAAAGCAGGGGAAAGCCATCAAATAGACACACATCTGATAGCATCTCTGCCCCTCACTGTTGAACTCTGAGTGAAGACTGCCTGTCAGGAGTCCTCCAGTGGGTGGCAAGGTTAGGCCTTTCACCATCTTACTCAGTTATTGATCAGGACTACCCCAACAATTGCATGGCTTTACTTAAAATGCTGATGCTGCCTAACTTAATCACACTCATTGCAACTAAGCAGCGAATTCTTTCTTGAAGGAGATTCTGAACAGTGCATCTCTGTGTCTGCCACATGAATTTATTTTTTAAATCCTGAAACATTAGAACTGAAAGAACATTAGAATTTTGAAGAATATACCTTGAAACCTATTTAGCCAATAAATAAGTTTATAGACTTTATCTAATGTGGTACTAGCTAAAAATATAGAAATAGTGAATCTGAGCACTCAGTGAAATTCATGATCATAGATTTATTACATCTTAAGGTTAACAAGATAATCTTTTGAAGTTTGTGTTCTAATGGCAGAATTCTCAAGTTGGAGTGCCTGTATGTTTGACTCAGTATACCTCAATTTTCTAATTCTCATAGGAAATTCAGGCAACAGTGAATGTTAACAGTTGCCTATTTAGTCCTCACTAAAGCATAAATGATAATTTTCAAAAATATCAATTTAAGTTTACTACTAGGAAGTGATAGAATTCTAATTCACAAGTGTACATGAGCTGACTGTTAAGCATATAGCTTGCGAATTGATCTTATCAGGGATAGACTTAGCTTGATAAAATCCAATGTCTCAGATTTTTTAAAAGTCTATTCTTAATAAATGCATAAGGCATTTTATTTACCTGTTATTCTACACTTGTATTATATTAAGAAGTTTGTTCTTAGCCCTCAACAGTACTATGAGATAAAATATGCTATACAAATGGGAATTCTTTGATTAAGTAGTAAGATACTCTTTCAAACCTCCTTCTTCAAAGCAAACAAACAAAAAAGATACCATTAAAAGAGTCCAAATAGCTTAGAAGTATAAAATCTAAATTACAGATTTAGATTACATGAACATCGTAGCTTTAGATATGGTACAGGTGTGCTGTCTCTAGAATTTATTTTGCTTAATGTTTTGTGGATCCAGTCATGATTTTGAGCAACACATAAAGCCATTGCTTCATATGGCCACCAGAGAGCATTAGCAGGAAGGGTAAGATGATTGAACTTTTTAGAAAACAACAGGGTCAAATTTGAAGATTTATTTCTTTCCTTCTTTACTTTCTAATATTTTTGAAGTTCAGATATTTTCCTGTTTGTTCCTGTAGTTCTCTACATAGTTCTCTTTTCTTAATTTTTGTTATTTATTATAGATACATAATAGTTGTATAAATCCTAATATATTTCAATGAATGCTGACATTATTTTTTGGGGATGTTTAAGGATGAGAAATACTACTTACGGTCACTTGGAGAAGACCCTAGAAAGGTAAGAATTCTGAATGTAAAATAATTGCTCAAAACCTATGTAGATGTCTATATGTTAGCTGGCACTATACTTTTTATACTTCCTGCCTGACATATAAGCTGTTTTATCATTTTCTGTTCCTTTGTCAATGATCTATGCTCCTGAATAAGTAGTAAGATGACTAAAGATGATTACTTAGTTCTCAGGTAGGCCCATAGAATTTTAGTGTTTATGGGAGGCTGAGGTAGGAGGATCGCTTAAGCTCAGGAGTTTGAGACCAGCCTGGCCAAGAGCAAGACCTCATCTGTACTAAAAACAGAAAAAATTAGCTGGATGTTGTGTCAGATACCTGTAGTCCCAGCTACTTGGGAGGCTGAAGTTGGAGGATCACTTGAAACCATGAGTTGGAAATTGCTGTGAGCTATGCTGACACCACAACATTCTAGTCTCGACAGTAGAGTAAGACTCTGTCTCAGGTTAAAAAAAAAAAGGGAATTTTAGTGTTTAAAATCATCTAATCTCTAATCTCTGCAAAGGAAATCTCTTACATATCTTATAGGAGACCAGCTAATAAAATATGAATCCAAAATAGTATAAAATTCTGAATAATTATATTAAGGATTGACATGTAGTCAGATACTAATTTGGCTATAGTGTTAAGGAGTGGTCCCTAAAATGATCATATATTAAAATTCTTTTCTCATATTGTTTTTCATAAAATTTTTGATTTTTATGTTTCTGTCATGCAGGATGTGGCAGATATCAGAAAGCAGTTTCCTTTGTTGGAAGGAGACATTAAGTTTCCAAAATTCTTCAAAGAGGAGCAGTTCTTTTCCAGTGTTTTTCGGATTAGTTCACCAGGATTACAACTTTGGACTCACTATGATGTATGCTTATAAAAGAGAAATTTAAAGCTTAACATTCATGATTATAAATTTAACATTCATGACTCTGTGCGCTACCCTTAAGATTTTACTATGTAATCTGCTAAACCATGAGTTTCGAAAATAGGTGCTTTGCAGGGCAGTGATAAGGGAGTGAATTATTCTTCTAATGGCGAAGCCTAGTTAGTTCCTCACAGTTGTATTTCTCTGTCTTATTCTTGATTCCGATCATCATACATTAAGTTTTATGAAGTTTTTTTTTTTTGCATGTGAAAAATGGCTACCAGATAAGGGGCAATGTCTTGTGTCTACTGTATTTGTAGAGCAGCAACATGTGTGGAATATTGATCTTGACTATTTATGATATAATTAATTTGAGGGGGTTATAACTTATTTTTTAAAATTAACTTCATCCTGAGATATGGTAGTATAATTTTATTTCCTTAAATATATGTACATAACATATAAGCACTTTAAAAATACTAGGATTGTGTATGGTATGGTTTGGTAGAAAAACTTAGGAAGCTAAAGTAATACCTAATAGGTTTCTGAAATTAAAAGA
>NW_003852408.1:31256611-31259172 GCF_000181295.1 Otolemur garnettii
GGTAAGATTTCTAGGCTTCACTAATGTGCTACTTATAAAATCTATACTATGTCATTCATTTTTATGTGATTTTTTAAAATACAAACATATTTTTTAATGTGTATCTTGTTCTCTACACAATTTTTATATACAACTTTGTGTGTGTGTATGTGTTTAAAGTATGACTAGGCAAATGCTTATAAAATTAATGCTCTTGTTTGTCTAGGGTAACTTATAATACTATACTCTAAATTAGTTTATTAAATGACATCAAGTATGATACTTTATTTCTGGGAGAAGATTATACCTAATTGGTTTTATAAATTATTTTTAAAATATTTACATATATATATATTTTAGTAACTATGTCAGATAATTTACCAAAAGATGGTATATTTTTCAAAGCCAAAACAGATTAAACATTTTATTAAATATCAAAATATTATAATCTCAACACCTGTGATATCTTTGGTGTATATTATTTTTCTATACACAGTTTGAATTCATGTCACTTAATTTTTTTGTTCAATAAACAGGCATTAGTCCATAAAATTTCCATGTTATTAGTAACCACAGCAGTGTAATTAACATTTGCAATTAATACTTAAAAGTATTAAGTGTAAAAGCAATAAATACTTAATACTTAAAAGTGAACACTGAATATTATAAAAGTCATAATTAAGGTTATAAGGATGCAGTAACACATTTTATTTATATAGTTATATTTCTCATATCTAAATTAACATATGAATAATCCTTAACTCCTCATTTAAGGTTTTTAAGTAAGAAAAATTAATAAAGATAAAATATAATGATTTCATTTGGAACTAGATTATAAATTCCTTCAGGATAAGGAACCATGTCTTCATATAATTGATCATCTATGAAAATTTGATGCATTTACTTTTTATTCTTATATTCATTGAAAAAGCCTGCATATTAATCTTTAAATCCATTGCCATTTAAAAAAATTCATATTTAAACATTTAGATTTTGTATTTTGATAGCATGGTTAAAGGCTATGCAAAAAAGGAGAAAAAAACAGAAGTACTGAACATTTGCATATATTGTGAAACAAAAGCAAAAGCCTCATCTTTGAATTTAAATTTAACAGAATGGTTAGCTTTTTATTCCTATTATGCTGAATAAGGGGGGAAAGGATTCTGAAGAAAGTATAGTTAAGATTAAAACCATGTTTGAAACTGGTTTTGCAAATCAAAATATTTTAAGCTTTGTTTTTCCTGGAGCACTCTTGGAATGAATGTGTTTCTAAAATTTAAACCTTCCTTTCTCCCTTTCACAAAATTAAACACTTTTGACATTAGTATTCCATCTTTGTTACATTGTGGCTTTAGTATTCCTCTGGCACCTATATTTTGAAAATGTTTAGACTCAATTGAAAGCGAAGTAAAGTGGTGAAAGTAAAAAATTAATTAGATCTGTCCTATTCCACCACCAAAATATTTGCTGTAGTGTTGTACACTTATTATTAACGGAGCTGAAAGACATATAAGGCAATTGTAATTGCATTTGAAATATAAAACTCAGAAGGCTGCAATGAATGCAAATTTAAGCAAGTTAGAAAACCAAATTACAACTGGAACATGAAGTTTTTGAGGACAGAAGCACTGTACTGAATCACCAAAGGTCAAAGATACTTTTCAAAAAATTGAAATGTTCTGTGTACAAAAGATAATACACTTTTGATGTGGTTGTATAACTCAGGAAGTGTAGACAAGCAACACAAAACAGAGCCAAATTAGAGAACATAAAAAAAAATGTATCTTTATTATGTCTTTCAAGTTAAAAGAAAAATTGCAATTTCTAAAGGTTTAAAAGTAAGGGTTGTGCTATTGACACTTTAAATTTGTTGGCAATTCATAAAAGTTAAAGTGAATCTGTTAAAAGCCGAGAGTGTGCTAACGAAGGGATCTGGTTACAAGAATTATTTCTTACATTGGCTATATGCAATTCGTGATATTTCACTGACATTTGGGGGTTTATTTTAACTGTAGGTTTTATTTTTAACTTGTTTTTAAATTTTTTTCCAGCATTATGGTTCCATAATGTAATTTCTGAAGAGTTTGGAGTGGGAGTGAATATCTTTTGGAAGCACCTTCCATCTGAATGCTATGATAAAACAGATACCTATGGAAACAAAGATCCTGTAGCAGCATCAAGAGCTGCACAAATTTTGGACAGAGCCTTAAGAACACTGGCTGAATTGCCAGAGGAGTACAGGGACTTCTATGCAAGGCAAATGGTCTTACACATTCAAGAGAAAGCCTACAGCAAGAACTTTGAGTAAATGATTAAGTGAGTGCAATGCATATAAACATTTTAATAAAATTTGGCTCTAATATTGGAAAAGGATAACAAGATATAAATTTTTAAAGATTCATTCTTTGTTAAAATAGGAAAGATAAAAATAAGTCAATTGCAGATTTACAAATTAAATAACTGTGAAGGGGTTATGTGTAGTACCTACTTAATACAGATTATTATAGATTTTAAAAAAACAGCTTTCAGGTACAAATCACTAAAACGCCAACTTAAAATGACTTAAACAGTAAGAAAATACA
>NW_003852408.1:31259981-31273714 GCF_000181295.1 Otolemur garnettii
CAGCTCACAGCAACATCAAACTCTTGGGCTTAAACGATTCTCTGCCCCAGCCTCCCATGTAGCTGGGACCACAGGTACCCACCACAAGGCTCAGCCGTATGTTTGTTGTTGTTCTTGTCATTGTCACTGTTGTTTGGCAGGGCTGGGCTGGATTCGAACCTGCCAGCTCCCATGTATGTGGCTGGTGCCTTAGCCACTGAGCTATAGGCACCAAGCCTGGATAATTTTTTTTAAATCAGGGTTCTGATAGGAAAGGAAAAGGGTGGGCAATCAATAATAACCTACTAACTACATTTGCCTAGATCAGAATCTTTTTTTTTTTTTGGCCGGGGCTGGGTTTGAACCTGCCACCTCCAGCTTATGGGGCTGGCACCTTACTCCTTTGAGCCACAGGCACTGCCCTAGATCAGAATCTTTTAAGCTTTCAAACTTTTTGAAATATGCAGATGCCTAAGTCCCAACTTTGTAGGCTTTGATTCAGCATGTTTGGGATTTGGTGTAGATACCTAATATAGATGTCATAGAATGTTTTGATGTAATCAGAACTGAGAATTACTGAATTTGATGACAATGATTTGGATTATTAGTTGTGTGATTTGTCCAAAACAAATGTTTGATCTGATCCTAGTCTTTCTTGACACCCAGTGTCTTTGGTTTTTGACTATCAGAAAATCAGTTTTAATTTATACCTATGTCTAAACCTTGACCTAATTAAAGTTTTCCCCACTAAATATTTTTTTTTAACCTATCCCCTTTTTAAAACATTTTTTTAAAAAAATGAATAAATGAGAGATCCTGATGTCATTGAAAACAGTGAGTTGCTGTGTGGGGTCTGTATTAATAGTTTTGCCCCTAGTTATTATATTGTAATGTCACCAAAGAAAGATAATATATTTACTGAACACAAATGTACCCATCTAAAGCACTCTCTGAATACATCAATTTGGTGCATTTTAATTATGAGGAACATAATCGTCCCTATTGAAGATAATCCATCCACTTAAATCCTATGTTTGGAGTTGGATTAATTTCAGGTATGAAAAGCAAATTATGTTAGATAAGAAAGGAAAGTATATACAAAACTGAATTTCCTAGGCATTTTTAGAAAGAGATAATGAAATTAGGTCAACAAAGGTGAAAGAAAGAGTCGCTTAAAAAAAGAATTGTTTAAGCATATTATGTAGAGTTAATTGACAGATTTTTATCTTTGGTTGCTTCCTTGGCTCAGCAAAGAACTTTAATGATTCCTTTTCCTTCAAGAAAAAGATAAAATCCCTCTTAGTTTACACAGTATTTATAGTCAGCTTATAATAAATCTGTAGTTTTTTTCTTTGTTTCTTAATCAGTAAGAGAGAATCGGTACAAAGTATAAATAAATCCAGAGTCATATAGAAAATTTGAAAGTAAAAGAGATTAGTTTGCCCACTGTGGATGTCTACTGTAATTAAGTTGTTCAGTGGGGAAGTAAACTGAAGAACCTTATGCTAGTTAAATAACCTTTATGAAATTTGCTTTCATCTTTAAGGTAGAACTAATAGTATACTTCATAAAAGATAGTTGAGGACTATAAAAGGCAAGGGACAATTCAAGGCCAGGTACATAGTTGATGGTTGGTGCTAGTTATTCCATTTAGTAATACTCATTCTTTGCTGAGAAATTTGAAGTAGCTCTGATTGCAAACTTGTAATACAGTAGAATCTATTGTTGATGACCTCCCTGCATTGACCACCTCCTTGAATTGACCTCATCTTCATAGACCAAACATGCACATGTATATATCAGTAGAGTACTTCCTTATGTATCCACCACCTCCAGATGTTGACCAGTTTGTTACAGTCCCTTGGTTGGTCAACTTACTATTTTTAGAAAACTAAAAATGAGGGTGATGCCTGTGGCTCAGTGAGTAGGGTGCCAGATCCACATACTGAGGACGGTGGGTTGAAACTCCGCCCCAGCCAAACTGCAACAAAAAATAGATGGGCATTGTGGCAGGCACCTGTAGTCCCAGCTACTCCGGAGGCTGAGACAAGAGAATTGCCTAAGCCTGGGAGTTGGAGGTTGCTGTGAGCTGTGATGCCACAGCACTCTACCAAGGGCAATAAAGTGAGACTCTGTATCTTAAAAAAAAAAAAGAAAAGAAAAAACTAAAAATGTACCCTTTGAGAAGCTTTAAAATTATCTCCCTGGCTATAATTTTTAATATTAAGAGTTTATGTAGTTTAGACACAAGATACTTAAAATTCTTTTGCTTACTGGGTTAAGACCAAATGAGATGTTTATTTTTAATGTATAAAATATTATATAGTGTATATGTTCTCAGAAATTCCAAATCTTAAAAATTCTTTTTGCCAGAAGGAACTTTAGAAACCATGTAATCAACCCAGATTGCTCAAATGAGTGTCTGGGTTCACAAAGCTGTGGGAGACAGAACCTGAGATTACAGCTGCGGTGACCAATAAGTCTCCATTCTTTCTCCCTTGTGAGGAGCACATCTCAAATACTTCTGAATAGATTAGCTTTTCTTTGGCTAAAGTGTGGGGGCTTGACCTGATGTACAAAGGCATTTTCTCCTTTGCCAATGACACTTCTCATTGCATTGCTTGCTACATAGACAAAATTCAAAGAAAATTGTGAACAGGTAGTAGTTAACAAATGGAATACTATGCAGTCAGAGAATGAGGCAAACTATGCAGAGATTGAGGCAAAAGTGTATGTACAGGCAGAGGATTTTTCCAATGTAATTTCATAGGTCTGAAACTACACTGCCCTTGTGTAAAAGTATGCTGTATGTAAACATTTATTTGCACATGTACAGAATTATCTCTGCAAGGATGCACAAGAAACCAGTGATAGTGGCTGACTCTGAGAAGAGGCTAAACAAGTAGATGGGCAGATTGGAACTGCAGTTTGTAGTATTTGAATTTTTGTTCACCATGTCCTTTCAAAATATTTTTAAAATACCATGTGTAGTATGTAATTATTAGCTTTTCATGAACATTAAAAGTATAGCAGAACCTCTGTAAGTTGATCACCCACAGGACTGTAACAAATCGGTCAGTGTACATAAGAACTAGATATACTGGACAGGTGAATGTGAATGTCCAGTTTATGAGGTTAGCTCAACTTGAGGTGGCCAACTATGAAGGTTCTACTCTATTTCTTCAGATATATGAGTATATTGGAATCCTATTTACTGTTAGTTTTCTTCTGACTTTTTTTTTTCTTGGAGTCTCATTCTGTCCCCCAGGCTAAGGTACCATGGTGTCCTGGCTCACAGCAACCTCAAACTCCTGGGCTCAAACGATTCTCTTGCCTCAGCCTCCCCAAGTGGCCCACCACAACACCCAACTAGGATTGGCATTCTCCTTATTCACTAATTTCAAACTTCCACTTTCATGAAATATCAAATTGAGAAGGGAAACAAAGTCAATAAGACTTAATTTGTATTCTTCATCCTTTTGAATAGCAGCTATGTGAACATTTAGAAAGAATCTTAGTAAAGAGGCTTTTCTATCACCTATCAACAGCTGCCAACAGACATCAAAGCAGAATCTAAGAAGTAGACAAAAAGAAAAAAAAATACACAGGCAGCTGGAAGGCAGGTCTGGATGGAATTAGAACTGTGCTACTGTGACTCTTCTCTCAACATTAAAAAACAGATGCAGTCAGGAGGAACTAACAGATTGGCAGTCATCCACACATCTCCAGAGTTAACCTTAGTCTTGTATCAAGCACACAAGGCGTGTGGGTGTCTTAAATATACCTAGTTGTATTCTTTTGAAGTTTATTTATTAATTGGGATACTAAAATGACCACCTAAGTGACTGTCTATCTTTACTAGAGCTGCTAGTTCTCTCTGCCTTTGTAAAGAACAAAGAGTTTATGGGTGAAGTCTAACAGATCTTATCCTCTAGTGTATGTTCCTCCTAAAGTCCTCAAAATGAAATAAAACAGAGTAGCTCTTTAATGAATACTACTTTTTATTTCATATTTTACCTCTTAAGCTTTAGTATGTTATAAATTTCCATATTAACATGCTAGGACTTTGTCCTGTATCCTCATTGCCTAGACCCTCCTTACCTTTGGTGGGCGTTTAGATATTTATTACATGAATGAGACAAAAATAGATGACACCATATTCTAACCAAGTCTCTTTTAAGGAGCTAAAGGAATACCTGAGATGATTAGCATGGAAAAACTAGAATATAACTTGTTAGAGATTTTATTCTCTAGGAAATCCAACAGAAGAAATGCATATCTGAAAGGGGAGAGAGATGTATATTTAAAGATGACATTCTAAGTTGTTCACCTGAAAAACATGGAAGTTAATGAAAAGAGATAGTATAAGTCCTCACTTAAGGTTAATAGGTTCCTGGAAACTGACTTAAAGAAAAAAGACATACAAGTTCTTGCATGACATCATTTTGTTCACTGTTGTTTAGTTACAACATTGATAAGGGAAACAACTGTTTTAATTATACATCATTCTCTTAAGGTTACAATTTCCAAGAATCTACTCATGAGGTTTAAACCCAAAGGAGCAAAATGGAGAGAAACAGCTTCCTTTCAAATAATGATCTGAAGATTTAACAATGCTAATAATATAAAGCACATCCAAATTTACTGGAATATTAATTTTAATACAGTTATACATTCATGCTGTGGTGATAACTTTATTATTTGTATAACTATGTTTCTCAACTGACTCATGACAAAAGGCACAATCCAGAAGGAGACACCAACATTTACAATAACAGTTTTAAACAAATGTGGAGAAAGGACCAATTTGAAGTATTGAACAGGAAACATCTGAATATGGATCAACTTGGATAAATTTTCATTCCAGAAGATATTTTTACTTTTCAACATTGTTTCATCTTGCTCTGATGGCAGTTCCAGGTGCCCAGTGAGTTATTCTTAATATCCATTCAGCATAACAAGCATTTACATGGCTGAATTGCTAGGGAACTCTGATTTTTTTTACATGAATTCTTCGGCTAAAAAGTCTGTCTTTTCCATTTCAGTTTATCCTGTGAAAATAAAAGTTTATGGCCTTCCCCCTTTACAGCATTCAGTAACTCAGCTATTTTACATGAGATACACAAATTGAAAAATACCATCCGATCCCGATCATGTGCTTCAAGGCAAGCTAATATGCAAACTGTTAGAATCTACCTATCTTGTTTCCCTGAGAGGAATTTTTGGTCTCAAACAGCAGGTATTTAAAGAAAATGAAGCAATATAAAACTACTTTGTCTTACAAAAAAAAAAAAAGAACCAAATATTTAGAGATACAATTCTGTGGTTTATAGAATTAAGTGTTAAAACACCAAAAGGGACGTTATTTTTAAGCATTTGCTAAGTGAGATCCTTTCTCATGAAACTCTGAATATTTGGAATGTATTTATAGAGTCATTACAATATAATTCAGGAAAGAAATCAAGAAATTGACTTTTTTTTATTCTATGTGGCTTTATAAATTTAGGTCTTCTGGATCATTAAGATACTAAGCTTCAATGTCTTATTTTTTTCAGTCCTAAAGCAGCATGTTACTCCCCTGCTTAGCTATGTCATGACCTGCCAAAGCTAAGTATTAATAAAGTGACTGCTCATCTTTTACTGTAAACACACAACTATGTTTCATGTTGGTTGACATTCATTAGATATTGGTTTCTCAAAATGTATTTATGTAGGTCAGGAAAAATGGGCAGAAGGAAACTTCACCCAAATTATGTAGCAGTGTTAAGCAAATTCAGTTTGTGAGCCAAAATTAAATCATTTGGGTCTTCAAACTTTCCCTTGTAACTTTTCTTTTAGCAATATGATTTTGCATTTTGGCCAAAGAGAGCTGTTTTCTTCTGGCAGACGAAATCATGCTTCTGGAGAAACATTGCCTTAGAACTATGAATCTGTTTCCTTTTCAATAGAGCACTAACCAATACAGCATTATATATTTATTTATCTAAGCTGATCTCTTTAAAAAGACTGATATAATGAAAAACTTGAAATTTGCTCTGTAGTACATTTTGATCCAATGTGCATAATTACACTCAATTTAAGCCAACTTTCCAAAACAACTGGTTTTTGGCCAAGATTTAAGAAACCCCAAAATGTCTTACCCAAAATAATCAATTAAAACTGTCAATTAAAAATTATGCCACAGTGCTTAAATGTAATTTATCTAAGAGATGGGGTCTCACTGTGCTGCCCAGGCTGTAGGGTAGTGGCTATTCACAGGCACAATCCTTGCACACTATAGTCTCAACTCCTTAGCTCAAGCAATCCTCTTGCTCCCAAGTTTGCAGGGATTGCAAGCATATGCTACCACACCAGCTATATTTTTAAAAACCAGCTTTACACTACTGGACATTCTTGAATATTTGTAAACAAATATATTTTGACTCTCAAGAAAAAAGTACTTGAAAAAATAAGTTTAGAAACTAAGAGGCAGAGTACAGTTACTGCAAAAAGATGAAAAACACTGTGTCTTTACTTTGAAAAAAAATGAAGTGTTTCCATTCAAGTTTTGAGTGCCCAATAGCTAACCATGGTTAAAAGGTCATTAAAATTAGTTTAAAACATTACTCAGAAAATTAACTTCCAACAAAAACAATTTTAGTTACCTTTTATAAGAATTGTATAACTTTCACTTTTAATGGTTTTATATCTCATTAGATTATCACAAACCATCTTGTTAGATTTCTAATTAATTCTAACCAAATCCAAATTAAAAACTGTTCACATTCCCAAGAATACCACTGCACATTACACTCATATTTTAGGAATGTATGCCTCACCCATATCCCCCAAACTGACAATGCATCTATGAATTACATCTCATTACTTGAATGTATAGCACGCAAAGTACTTATGTTCTTCTACTGAACAAGTACATTAATATTCTTGCAATCTCAAAATACTTCGTGAACTCTGAAGTGATTTTCTATAGAAGGAGATTCCTTTGTAAAATGAATTTGGCTAGTCACCTGCATACCAAAATCCCCAAGTATCTGAACAAATTTCTTGTGCTCCTTTCCAATCCAAGATCTCATTGGATCACGTACTTGGTAGGGTGTTACATGGGTGTGAACAATAATCCCTGTTTGGGCAAATTCTTTCAAGACTTCTGGATGAGTAACCCAAGTATTGCTTCCTCCAGAATGACCACCATCTAGCCAGTACATTGTTCTTATGTTTTTGATAAAAGCATCTATGTTCTTGTCTTTCTTGGCTTCTTTCAATTCAAAAAGCAACTGATTCAAAACAACACAACCTTTACTGAATCCAATCAAAGTAAAAGATGCATCATTTAGTGATGGTGGATAAAAACTCATGGCAGACTCATCAAATTTTTCACAGGTCCTCTCCTTTTCTTCCTGGCAACCATTTGTAGTATGAGAGGAATTGGACCTACAATTAGCTGCTGTGGCGTCTTTATTCCAAATACTTGTCATTTTCTTGGATAAACTATTCTGACTTAAATTAAAAGCATTAACTAATAACATATAAAGGTGCTTAAAAGCTCCAAAGTCAGTAGTGTGTTCTGGAGCACCAAACATGTTGCTTTTCACAAAATTGTCATAGCAGCTGAATTTGTGCAAATGCATTCGAGAACACTTTATCACCCAAATATAGCTACTGGGGAACCGGTGGGCTAAAATGGTGGCAACATTTTCTAGACTCCAGTTTTCCCACTGATAATTCTCAGGATGACGAGTCATAATTTCATGGTAATTCTGAAAGGTAAGAGAGATGAATAAGCATTAAATACATATTGAAATAAGACTATTTCTACAAAATAGTTTCCCATTTTTATTATGGAGGAAATTAAGATGTTATAATGACCTATGGTTAATGTACTACAGGGGTCCTCAAACTTTTTAAACAGGGGGGCCAGTTCACTGTCCCTCAGACCGACTGCGGGCTCCGGGACAAGTTGGCTGCTAAGCAGGACAGGCTGTGGCGGCAAAAACACCCGGCGGGCCGGATAAATGTCCTCAGCAGGCCATATGTGGCCCACAGGCCGCAGTTTGAGGATGCCTAATGTACTAGATATGAAAGCTTAGAAGATTTTGAACAAATCATGTCTTCAATTTAAGCACCAAATGTATCAAGATACAGGGAAATAAAACATTCCTACATAAGACACTAAGAATTTTTAAAATAAAGCAATTTAGAAGGATTATTGACATGTTTAATAAATGTTATTTAGTATGTACGTGTGACTGATTTTCCTAACACATCAACTGAAAATATAAATTTGGGGCCATTATAAAGACTTTTTTTTTTGAGACAGAGTCTCACTTTCTTGCCCTGGTAGAGTGCTGTGGCGTCATAGTTCACAGCAACTTCAAACTCTTGGGCTAAAGCGATCCTCTTGCCTCAGCCTCCCATGTAGCAGAAACTATAGGCACCCACTACAATGCCCAGCTGTTTTTGGACAGCTCTTGCTCAGGCTAGTCTCAAATTCCTGAGCTCAGGCAATCCACCCTCATCGGCCTCCCAGAGTGCTAGGATTACAGGAGTGAGCCACCATGCCTGGCAATAAACACTTTTTAAGCAACAGAATTTTAAATTTTCCTTAGCTGCCATCCTGCAATCCTCCCTCCCTCTTTGGATTGCTTTAGCAACATGAACAGTATGTATGATTTCAATTCTAGTATTACAACCAAACTGAAATAAACAGTACAGAAAAGTCTTTGTACATACTGGTGATTATATCCTTAACAATAAATTCCTATGGTTATGTGGTGGCTCAGGGCTGTAATCCTAGCACTCTGGGAGGCTGAGGTGGGGGAATCACTTGAGCTCAGGAGTTAAATAGCCAAAGCAAGAGAATGAGACCATCTCTATAAAAACAGAAAACTTAGCTAGGCACTGTAGCAGCTACCTATAGTCCCATCACTTAAGAGCCTGAGGCAGGAGGATCACTTGAACACAGAAGTTTGAGGTTGCTGTGAGCTAGACTGACACCATAGCACTCTAGCCTGGGCAACAAGAATGAGACTGTCAATCAAACAAACAAATTCAGGGAAAAACTAGGTCAAAGAATATTCATAATTTAAGATTGGTGATGGAAACCACAAAACTGATTCTCAGAGAGGTATGTATAATTTTTTATTTTCATAGGTATATGAAATTTGCTGATTCATTCAAATCTGAATTTATTGAAAACTAGGATGAAGTTGAAATTTTGTAAATATGCTTACTAGCCAACTGGTTTTCTACTCTTGCCTGTTCATAACCTTTGCCCTTTTGTACTGGGATCTTATTTATAAGCACTCTCTCTATATAAACAAATTTTTTTAGTTACTAAGACATACATATAAATTTTGTTTTCCTTTTAATTCATAGTGGCTTTAAGAGGAGGCAATTCATGAAAATTTATTCCATACACCTCTTTGCCTTTTCCTTATTGTGACAATCGGGGTCCGTTTGCTGTCTATGGCAAATGTATCTTGCTCTATAAGCCTTTTCTTACTCTTACTCTAAACCTATCCTTATCTTTTTCAATAAACTTTTGCTTCATGCTTCCATAAAAAAAATTCTACTGGATGCCAATTGATTGGGCAGATAATAAAACAGACTAAAACTCTACACACATAGAGCATATTCATTTTTAAGGGCCTAGTGGCACATTTGCTCAAGACTGAAGCTAAGATAGGAGGATCACTTGAGGCCAGGAGTTCAAAACTAGCTTGTGAAACAAAGCAAGACCCTGGCTATACACTCAGCCAACCAATGAATCAATAAAAATGGCCAGGCATAGTGGTATGCACCTGTAGTTCCAACTACTCAGGAGGCTAAGGCAGAAGTATTGCTTGACCTCAGGAGTTTGAGGCTGTAATAAGCTATGATCATGCCACTGGTCACTGTACTCCAGCCTAGGGAGGTAAAAGGGTGTGTGGTGTATATGGGAGGAGGGTCTAGAGCAGAAACACAGTAAATTCTATAAGTACACACAGCAGCACTATTTGACAAATATAACTGAACCACATGTAAAATTTTCTAATAGCCACATTAAAACAAAGGAAAAAGTTACCTGGTAAAATTAATTTTAATATCTTTTATTAAGTCACATATATTCAAAATATTTCAACATGTAACCAAAATTAAAAATCATTGAGAGATTATCATACTGCTTTCTTACTAATTCCTTGAAACTCAGTGTGCATTCACTTACAGAACATCTCAATTTTGATGCTAATTTTTTGCTGGAAATACTTGATCTGCATTTAGCTTTCATTAAATTTATAGTTGAAAATGTACATTTACATACACAAGTTGTTCTAAATATACTTAAAAGTTTTCCAGGAACTGAACTGAGTATCAGTTTTTAAACTTAAATTTAAACTAACTAAAATTAAATACAATTAAAAATTTAGCTCCTTAATTGGACTAACAATATTTTTTTGAAAGGCTAGTCAAGTGAAGCCTGAGACTAACATTTTTAAGCGGTCAATAACCACAAGTTGTTAGTGGCTCCCACACTGGGCAGCTCAAAACATAAATTAGATGGTGGTTAAGTACAATGGAATACAATAAATAAATCAGGGTAAAAGAAGTGTAAGGTTCTGGAAAGTGGAAAATTACTATTTAACACAGAATGGTAAGAAAAGGCTTCTCCAATAAAGTGTTAGTTAAGAAGGACCCAAAGGAACTAAGGGAGTGAGCAATGTGGACATTTCCAAGCAGAAGGAACTGGAAGCCTCCTGGACATAACCAACATACACCAAAGAGGCCGGTGTGCCTCTAGTGGAATGAATGGAGCAAAAGTGATCATAAAGGATTGCAGAGAGATTGTTGGGGAGAGGTGTTGATTAAGCTTTGTTGGACACCATGAGGACTTCAGCTTTCACTGGAAAGGGTTTGGAGCATTGGGCTAATAGGTGTTTTGAAAGGATTACTCTGACTCCAATGTGTGCAGGGGCAATAGCTGATGCAGGGAGAACAGTAAGAAGTTACTGAAACATAATTCCAATGAGAGGAAAAGGTGGCTAGGACCACAGTTAAGTAGCAGAAGTGGAGATGCTAAGAAGTGGTTAGATTCTGATACATTTCAGAGGTACAGACAACAGCGTTTACTAAAGGACTGGATACAATGTGAAAGAAAGAAAAATAATGTTGTGAGTTTTCCTTATTTCCAACAGTAACAAACTATATCAGTTTTAAATGCACCACTCTTTTGACTTAATAATTCCCCTTCTAGGTATTTTATCTCACTGATATAATGGGATATATGCACTAATAAATATGTGTAAGAGTATTTCTGATTCAAAAGAAAGGAGGCAGCTCTGAGTACTCATATGGGTTGTAAATAAGGGCTGAAAATTCAATATGCTATGCTACATTTGTGTTGGAAAAAATTATTTTGCATATGCATGAAATGGCTCTGGGAGGATATAAATATTGGTAACAGGCCAGCCATGATGGTTCACACCTGTAATTTAGCACTTTGGGAGCACTTTGAAGCCAAGAGTTTGAGACCAGCCTGAGCAATACAGCAAGATCATGTCTTTACAAAAAAAATTTAAAAATTAGCCAGGTGTCAAGGTATATGCCTGTAGTCCGAGCTACTTGGGAGGTTGAGAAAGAATCACCTGAGCCCAGGAGCTCCAGGCTGCAGTGAACTATGATCAATCACACCACTACCTACAAGCTTGGGCAACAGATCAAGACCTTTTTTTCTTAAAAAATATAAAAATAAATAAATATTAGTAACAGTGAAAGAGAAAGGAAATGGACATTAGAAGTAATGGATGAAAGAGACATTTTTCAATGTAAAACCCAAATAAACTGAGTTTTTTAAACAAGATGTATTTTTTTCTATTTTAAAAATTAAAACTAATAAAAATTAACATCACAAAAAATGCACTCTATGTACAAAGGCATAAGGAAGATAGAAAAATTTCTATAAAGCCACCAGTCAGAAATAATCACTATTAAAACTTTGGCATCTACCAGTCCAGTTTTCTTAAGTATACTTACACTTATACAAGTATGTACACAAGAGAGCATTCTTCTTTCCCAACAAGCAATAACAAGCTTATACATAGTATTGACTTAACAATATTGCAGGCATTAGTCTTTATCAATATAGATGTGCAACATAATTTTTAGACATCAATAAGGCTAACCAATTTACACTTCCACTGGAAGTGTACAAGAGTGCTTATTTTCCCACATTCTTACCTACACCCTTAATGTTAATGGATACTATGCATTAATTTTTAAAATCTTTGCTACTGGGGTAAAATGATGTTCTACTTATGACAATGTGCATGTTTTGATTCCTAATCAGGTTAAATATTTTTCTGTTTATTGATAATTTTCATTTTTTTGTTTTCTTTTTTTAAATTTCAGATTAATATTGAGGATACAAATGTTTAGGTTGTTATCTTGTTTTCAATGCTAAGGTAAAATTCAAGTTGTAGCTGAGCTGTTCACCCAGGAGGCATGCTGAACACTCACACTTTTTTTTCTTTTACTAATTCTCTGTTCATGTCCTTTGATAATTTTCCCATTCTGATGTTTAACTCCTTACTTACAAGTTATTATTTAAGATTAATAATTTGCCATATGTGTTAAAAATTTTAATTTCCAGAAGGCTATCATTTGACATTTTATGAATTCTGCTGTTGCCATTTACATATCCAGAATTATAATACATTCAATTATCATAAAATCTTAGGAGCTTGAGTCAGGAAGGACCCCTTTTTTGATTAAAAGAAACCAGTCCTAGAAACTAGAATAATCTCTATCCTATGTATAGTGATTTAGCTAATAAGCCAAAATGAACCCAGATTTCATGACTCTCAGTTTAGTGTCTCTACCACTAGATGGTAGATTTCTAGATGCTCTAGAAACCTGGTGTTTTCCTTATGAACCCCAGGTTACATGATCAGAGGAGAGGAAATGCTAATACTAAGAAACTGTATGCATTAAAATGTAAAAATGGAATCATTACTGTTGTGTCAAAGCCCAAATCTGAGAACAACAGAAATGTATTTCAATATTCTAAAATGAAGCACCAGATATCCCCACAAGACTTGCTAAGAGGTAGCTAAAACTGGTTCTACAACCCAAGCTATTATCCATGGTCAATCTGCAGTTAAAGACTAAGGGAAGAAAGGGATTTCTTTGGAGAGAGTTTTCATCCTAGTTAGGAATGCAATACATTCACTACCCCTATATCCTAAAGGATAAAGGTAATGCTTCTTCTCATCCCTAGTGAGGCAGGTGGCAAGAGAATCAATCTCTTGGAGAGATTAAGGGATGCTTATTACTCCAGTTAGATTCTTACTGACCCATAAAAATTTACATGCCCACTCCATACCACAATTGAAATAACATGCAAAGCAATTTTAGGAAAACTTGACATCTTGGAGACATTCATGATAAATTTAAGCTAGATGGTCCACCGTACAGCAGAAAAAAGAGAGCTATATGGGGTATAAGCTATACTTCTGCTATGGTTTGACTATGTCCCTGAAAATTCATGTATTGAAATCATAATCCCCATGCAACAGAGAGGTGGGAGGCCTTTAAGAGGCGATTATTAGATTGCAGTACATTGAGCTCCATAGAGACAGCGCCGGGGCAAGTGAGAGCCGGACGGGCACTGGGCGACTCTGTGCCTCGCTGAGGAAAAATAACTAAACATGGGCAAAGGAGATCCTAAGAAGCCGAGAGGCAAAATGTCATCATATGCATTCTTTGTGCAAACTTGTCGG
>NW_003852408.1:31275496-31292381 GCF_000181295.1 Otolemur garnettii
GTTCTTGTAATTTTACACGCTTTTGTGATGGAGTGCTGTTTTGTTATATAATTTTGACTTGGATTCTTTCCATTTGCATTTGTTTATGTAATTTCAGGAGGAATACTGAACATCTGAGTCCTGGATTATACTAATAAACTAATAATTGCAGAGGTTTTAAAAAAAAAAGAGGCGATTATTAGGTGATATGAGTTCTGCCCTCATGAATGGATTAATGCTGTTATCTTGGGAGTAGGTTCCTAAAAAAATGTATGAGTTTGGACCCTCCCTCCCTCTCTCTAATGCTCTCTTGCCCTTTTACCTTCTGCCATGGGATGACACAGCAAAAAAAAAAACCTCTCACTAGATGTGGGCCCATTGATGTGAACACCCCACACCACAGAAGAATCACGAGCTAAATAAATTTGTCCATTATAAATTACCCAATCTCAGGCATTCTGTGATAGCAGCATGGGGACATATTTGCTGAGCATAAAGTACACATACTAGATAAGCAGCCTAGAATGATCACAAAAGGACCCAACTGCCTGATGACAGCATAGGAAGCCCCAGGGTACATGACCAGGATGTATCACTTAAAGTATGATCATCTATATAGCCTACCCTTTACGATAGCAAAATATTTAAAAGTTAAAATTAAAAATGAGCCAAGTTTATGAACTGCTGAATGATAAATTATATATTCATACATAGAATAGTACTTAATAAATAAAAGGAACAAACGACTGACACAGGCAACAATAAGGATGAATTTCAAAAACATTGTGTTAAGTGAAGTAAGACACAAAAGCCTACCTACTATGTGACTCCAAATTAATGAAATTCTAGAAAAAGCAAACTATAATGAAAGAAAGAGATCAGTGGTTACTTGGGGCTAGAAAAAGAGAACTGAATACAAAAGGGTATAGGGGCCACTTTTTAGGGTGATGGAGATGCTCCTGTAACACGATTATGGTGATGGTTACGTAATTGCAACACTTAGCAAAATTCATCAAATTGTACTCTTAAACTGAAAGGACACAAATATTATTCTATATATTCTGAGGCTTTAAAAAGACAACTCAAAATTGGGCTAGGCATGATGGCCCATACCTGTAATCCTAGCATTCTGGGAGGCTAAGGTGGGTGGATTGTTTGAGCTCAGGAGTTCGAGACCAGCCTGAGCAAGAGCAAGACCCTGTCTCTAAAAATAACGGTGCATTATGACAGGAACCTGTAGTCCCAGCTACTCAGGAGGCTGAGGTTGAGGTTGCTATGAGCTATGACACCACAGCACTCTACTGAGGGTGACAAAGTGAGACTCTGTCTAAATAAAATAAAATAAAAAGATAAGTCAAAATTGGAAAGCACCTACTTAAAAAAAAATCCTGACCTCCCTTCAAAATAATTACTGATGGACAAGAAAAACAAAGAGTTATCTAAAGAAATATAAGTTACTGTGACCTCAGTTATCCTTCAATTTAAATGATAAAGGGCAAGTACAGAATAAAAAGTAACATACAATAAAAGATGACTGCAAAAGAAAGATCAAGAAAGGAATTAGGACTTAAAATTTTATTGACAACCAGATCCAGTTAACACCAAACAATGAATCAATGTCAAGATGAAGCAAAGCCTCTAGTATCTTACCAGTCTGTTTAGCCCTCTTCTGTTCAATATTTATTCAAATTAAAAATAAGCCGATAAAAAGAATGCTTATTTAAAATACATATGATACAAACCTAAATAAGATTTCTCAAAAGATCAAGGTTAAATGATGGACTATATCTATCTAACAAGGAAATTTTCATTAAGGATAAATATTTGGCTCGAAAGAATCAAGTGCAAAAATATAGATAAGGAAATTAGCCTAACAGCATTTTGCATAAAAGCCAACACATACCAGGCACTTCATGCAATTGCCATATTTTCATTCATGCAACGAAGTTATTTACTGAACACCTATTATGTGACAGTCATATACTGAACACCTATTATGTGACAGTCATAAACGTTTCAGACATATCAATGAACAAACAAAAGTGAGCTGACATTTGAGTAGTACAAGAGTAACAAAACTCAAAATGAAAAATAACTAATACAGTAAATGAAATAGGTAAAAGTAAAGAAAAAAAGTTGAGAGGGAGCCTGTGTAAACTATGATTATTTAATAAAATAGTCAGAAAAGGCCTCTGTAAGAGGCTTACTCTTGAGCAGACCTGTAAAAGGTGAGATAACGAACATATGGATATATATAGGAAAGTTGTCAGGCAGTAGTTCAAAGCTTTTGTTTGAGGTAAAATGTGCCTTGAGAAATACCAAGGTCAGTGAGTCTGCAACAGGGTAAAACAGAAAAAGGAGACAAAGTCGGATAGGAAACAGTGTGGGGAAAAGTAGAGATAGTGAAAAGCCTTGTAGGATATCCACAGGACTCTGGTTCTTACTCTGAGCTTCACAGAAGTCACAGAAAAGTTTTAGGCTGAGGTGTGGCATGATCTGATTTGCACTTTTAAACAATTATTATAAGTTTAGATGGAATGAGAAGGTGAAGCCACTAGATTTGTAGATGAATTAGATATGAGGAAAGAGAAGTCTATAGGATGACTTCAAGATTTCTAGCTTGAACATCTGTAAAGGTGGTTTCCATCAACTGAGATGAGGAAGACTACACAGGGGTAAAGCTCCAGAGATTTTATATTTAAGATATCTCAAAGGAAATAATCATGCATAAGATTGGTAAGTCTAATGTTTGGCGTGTATGTCTAGGCTGGACAAACAACTGACATAATTCAGGTAGTATGTTAAGTCACTGCTAAGAGACTAATAAATGGACAGAGGAAAAGTCCAAGAACGAAGAGGTAGGGTCCTCCAATAATTTAAAAAATCACCAGAAAGATGAGACAAGACCAGAACTCACTGAGTATTCACATACATAATCTCCACTGACACCCTATAAACCACTGTTTCCATTATATAGTTGAGAGAGCTGCCATACAGAGATTTAAAAATTGTCCAGAGATTTTATAGCTAAGAAGTTCAGAATCAGTATTCAAATCCAGGCAAACTGGCCTCAAAAGCCTGTGTATACATTTTCTTCTCTAAAAGACTTAAGGTTTCTAGAGCACTTTATACCCATATCAACATTGTATCACTGTCCAAAAGGAAAAAGAGAAATAGATGATGTAGAAACAAAAGAAGGTAACACTTAAACTGTATGTAGGATTTTCTAGACCTCTTGTAAAGACTTGTAGTATATTCTGGATAACACACTTTAAAGACACTCAGTAAGTGCTCAATAAATGTTAATTACCATTACTATCACCATCATCATTATTTTAAGGAACACATTCAGTAGTTGCTCCATAGATCTCTGGAGGTCACTGTCAGAAACGCCACAAGCTGTTCTCCCAATCTGAGCACAACAGCACCAAATCAGTTAGTTTTTTCCTTAAATACTAGTTTTTTAATATTTTGTTAGCAGTCAACTAAATTAATTTTCTATCTCTTACCAAGTTGTGATTCCATAGTCAATTACTTTATAGTTTGACAGAGCACAAAGTTTCTAAGCATATCATTTTAAAACATCAATTTCAAAAACAACAGCGTTTGCATAAGAAACATATCTAGCTATGTTCTAGCTTTTCCTGTCTAAACTAGTGCTAACAGAACTTTCTATGATGATGGATTTGTTCTATGATAATGCTTTACATTTGTCCTGTCCACTACAGTACACACAAACCATTTTGTAGCTACTAAGCATTTGAAATGCAGCTAATATGACTGAACTAGACTTTTTAACTTTAAGATAAAGGTATTTATTTAATTTTAATTAATTTAGATAGTTACATATAGCTAATGGCTACCATATTAGACAATGCAGTTTTAGATTAACATCCAGCTTCCTGGACAACATAACCGCAGATATTTGCCCACAGCTATAAAATCAATAATAAAGATCACACATAAAAGCTAAAGTACAAAATTTAGGTGAGCATCAAAATATTGACATGCTTGGCAATTACTGCTTCACTTCCTTCCATACACACACTCCTTTCTTAGAGTTACTAAATCATACCTTTGTAATTTTTTGTTGGCATTTTAATTACTGCCCGCGTTTTTAAACACTACGTGCTAAGTTAATTTAACTCCTTCCAACACACACACACACACACACACACGGTCCTCTGAGAAACCATGTAATAGAATGAACACAACACAATGTGTCTCATTCCCTGTGTGTCTCGAATTCCACCTCCCCGAAACTGGACTGACACCTGGCTTTTTCGAGAGCTCAGCCTTTCCAAAACACCTATCTCCTGAGGCTCCAGAAAGAAGGGGTCAGGAGTGTGGAAGAGATGGTTTCGGATTTCGTGGTGTAACGAACGTGCCACCCCCGTGAGTGCATGTGGAGCTGTGTTCAGGAGAGGCAAGGAACACGGGAGCAGCCACGAGAAAAGAATTAGGTGACCGCGTATATGCACCAGAGAGCAGGGATGCCCAGACAGGCCCCCAGTTACCTGCACATCCCCAGGGAAATAGAGGACGTGATGCTGGGGCGGCGGTTTCAGCTCCTCCTTCGCCCGATCCGCAGGGAGATCCCGCCGTTCCAGTCCCTCCCCCGCCACTGCCAATAGGAGCAACTCGTTGCTGCGCAGCGGATCTGCTCCCGGCACAGCCGACAGCTGCACAAACTGCTGGCGGCGTCCCTCAGCCGAGGGGGAGCATCGCGCACCGCCGCTGCCGCCCGGGTTCATGGTTCTGGTCTGAGAGCAAGTCGAGGCGTCTCCGATTCCGAGCTGCGGCAGCAGAAGCAGCAGCGGCGGCGACCGCAGGAGCCTGAACCCCCACATGGGTCGCCGCCGCAAGAGCGGTTCGACCGCAGGGGAAAGTCCTGAGGGAGGGACTTCAGTAGGCCGCCCAACGGTTAACGGGAGCCGTCCGGGCGGGAGCCGGCGCGGGCGGTGACGTCAGAGGCTGACGCCCGCGCGTAGCGTGCGTAAGGAAAGGACGGGAAAGTTGTGCGCGGAATCAGGCGGGGAGTGGGGAAGTGGGGGCGTGGCTCGAAGGAGGACGTTTGTGATTGGTGGGATCTGCGACGACCGGGAAGTTCAAAGGGAAGTCCGAGGAAGAGGCGGAAAAGAACGAAGGCAGACAGAGAGAACCGAGTACTCTGGGCACAAGCGGGCGATAGTTGTGACTGGCGCTTGCGCACCATCAGGTGCGGCCCGAAGGTCGCTGTCCAATAATCCTGAACGTATATCAAGTTTGGGGCATACCAAGTGTTCGGTTTCGGTACGTTCACCTTTCAGGTGGAGTTCATCTAGTCTTTCGAGCCTTAAAACAGAGGCAGTTCTAAAAATGTAAGTAGAGTAATTCTGTAGGGGAATTCCTGGGAAGCCTTCTGCATACTCTGATAAAGGGAATCTCTCTCTTCTCATACCTTGAGTTTCCTGAGCTTCCCCTGAAGTAGTTCATAAGATCGTCATATGAAAGATGCCCCCCTTTTTCTAGAGGAAAGAGGGACACAGGGAAGAATCTGAACAAACGGGCCTTGCTACGGGGCCACCATTAGATCATACCTCCTAGGTCCAATGATACCTCTCCACAACTATCCGGTTCATCAAGTATAGCATAATAATACACAGGTTTCCTTTTTTCTTCAGGTCATCATTTCTGAAGTCTCCAGTATCATGTTAAACTTACATTAAATAAATCTGGATGCTTTTCTCTTTAGTCTTCCTTTTGTTATACTGGCTTCAGCCATGAATGTGGCAGTGCATAAGAACTCTCTTTTCCTCTTTTCTCCCTGCACTTACATACAAAATACATTCACTTCTATCCCAAGACACCCTACTTCTCATCCAATCCTGGTTTTACTCTCTTAACTTCATAATCTCATGTTCTACATCAGGTACAGTTGTGGCAGATCCTCTTGTTCTGCAAATCTAGGAGTAAAAGGACAAGTTACCTGTCCCTCATACATCTAATATTCAATGGAGAAACAAGGACAGGAAAAAATCACATAAATACTAGCATTCAAACAGAAAAAAAATAGAAGATTTGTTCACAGAAGTTGTTGGTTCCAAGAAATTCTGAAATTCATCTATACACGTGTTAACAAATCCCCCTACTTCTAGGGAAGGGACTGTTTCTTGGTTGAGACCCACCCAGCTCAGCCCTCCCTAGTCCACTGCATTCTGTGACTTTTAGTTCTGGATTCTGGGCAATGCACTCTGAGACACCGTTTCTTCTCCATTATCCTTGAATACCTCTGAAGAAATAGGTCCTGTTGGCAAGTAACTAGTTTTTTCAGCCTGCTTTCTGCAATAGAAAGTTAGGGATCCAAAGGTCTTTTTCCGTTTTTAAATATTCTCAGTTCTTTTTCGGGCGTTCTAACAGCACTATACCTATACAATTTACTTACTGTGTTTCCTGTGTATTTGATTATAGTCTATGTGCCATGCTCCCGAAGTCACAACACGCAATTGTTTTTAAGACATGCTTCTTTGTAATATACACTTTTACTTTGGGAACAGATTTCTGTTGAGAACCTGACCTTAAAATTCTTCAAAACCCTTTGTCCACCTGATAAGGTCTAAGGTTATCACTTTAATGCTTTCAGAGACCTATATGAAGGATCTTACATTTATACCCTTGATCTTTTTTTTTTTAAATCACCCTCGGTAGAGTGCCGTGGCGTCACAGCTCACAGCACCCTCCAACTCCTGGGCTTAAGCGATTTTCTTGTCTCAGCCTCCCAAGTAGCTGGGAGTACAGGCACCCACCAGAACGCATGGCTATTTTTTTGTTGTTGTTGCAGTTTGGCCAGGGCCGGGTTCAAACCTGCCACTTTTGGTATATGGGGCCAGCGCTGTACCCACTGAGCCACAGGCACCACCCTATACCCTAAATCTTGTCTGTACTACCCGGCTATATTTTACTTGGAGAGACTAGTGATGAGAAAGTTTTATTTTCTAATATAAGTCCTAGGCCCTCTGTCTTCCCTGTAAATTTTGCTTTAAAACTGGCCATTTTTTACTTTGGTTTAGCTCTTTTATTCTGTATCTTTCCATACAAAGCTAGAGCTGATATTTTCAGCATCCTTACCATAGATGAAATGCAAAAAGTTCAATTCTGGGAATATAGAATACCTAGATATTTCCTTATTCTTCTTGCTAAGTACAAGTAAAACCTGACATCATTTATAAAGTAAACATAAGACCTGAAAGGTGGAAAAAGAAAGCAGACCAGTGGCAGACCCCAGGACTCAAAGAACCAGATACACCTTCAGCTTTAACAATGACATAGACAAGTAGAAATTAAAAGGATAGAGAAAGATATATCATGCAAATGCTAAAAAAAGGAAAGAAGGAGTGGCTATAGGAGTTAATACCCGATAAAGCAGATTTCAGAACAAGAATAGTACTATACTCCTACAGGATGTTACCATTCCAGGAACTAGGTAAAGCGTATACGAAATCCTCCTGTATTATTCAACTGCACATGAATCTATAATTATTTGAAAGCAAGTTTAATTTTTAAAAATTTCACTAGGCATTGTTTTTGGTGTCTCCCGAGTTACTGCAAGCAGCAGTTTTGCCACTTGTTTTGCTATCATACAACATAGACCACTATTTTTTAAGCCTTCAATAACCATTTCCTATTTGACTTGGTACCCCGATTTCCCACACTGCCACCATCCTCAGATATCAATGTAGGCTTTAAAGAAAAAGAAACGACTGGTGGTGGTGGCAGTCAATATTCCCGACATGTCAAGAAAACTTGCCTATTTACCAGAGGATGAAAACAAAATGAGTTATCAGATCCCTGGTTCTAGTCCTTTAAACCCTGGACTTCTGGTTTGGAGAATTATCTCAGCAGCCTTTTTTAAAGTATAGCTTTTACACTTTATATTAAAGTGCATGAATTTTATGTTGCTTAATAAATTTTTAATTAATAACTATTTTAGATTTTATAGAAAATCGAGAGAGAAGTACTGGAAATTCCTGTAACTATGCGTTTTTAACCCCCTACCCCAGTTTCCCTATTACCTACTATTATCTTTCCTAAGTGTGGTATATTTGTTAGAATTGATGAGCCAATATTGTAACATGATTATTAACTAAATGTCATAGTTTACATTAGGGGTCACTTTTTGTGTTGTCTATTTTATGGGTTTTGACAAATGTGTAATACCATGGACCCACCTTTACAGTATTACTACCCTAAACATCCCCTGTGCTCCACCTACTCATCTATCCCTCCTTGGACACCTCTGAGACTTGTTACCATCTCTGTAGTTATGCCTTTTCCAGCATGTCATATAGTTGTAATTGTACAGTATTAGCCCACGTGGTGCCCTTAGCTCAATGGGTAGGGTGCCAGCCACATACACTGAGGTGAGCGGGTCGAACCCAGCCTGGGCCAGCTAAAATCAACAAAGACAGCTGTAGCCAAAAAGTAGCCTGTAGTCCCAGCTACTTGGGAGGCTGAGGCAAGAAAATCGCTTACGCCCGAGAGTTTGAGGTTGCTGTGAGCTATGACACCATGGCACTCTACCCGGGGTGACAGCTTGAGACTGTCTCAATATATATATATATATATATATATAGTATTAGCCCATTCAGATTGGCTTCTTTCATTTAGAAAGATGCATTCAAGTTCCTTTTTGTCTTTTTGGCATGATTGTTTTTTGTTTGGTTTTTTTTTTTGCTGAATAATAGCCCATTGTATTGATGTATCAGAATTAACTTATTTATTCACTTATTGAAGGACATCTTGGTTATTTCCAAGTTTTTGTTAATTATGAATAAAGCTGCATTTATGTGCAGGTTTTTGTGTTGAAATGTGTTTTTAGGTTATTTTAGGTACCAGAAAGTATAATTGCTGGCTTAAATAAGAGTACATTTAGTTTTGTAAGGAAATGTCTATCTTCCAAAGTGTCTATAACATTTTGCAATAAATTAGAGTTCCTGTTGCCCTGAATCCTCCTCAGCATTTGGTGGTGTCCGTGTTTGGATCTGGCCTATCTGACAGGTGTATGATGGTATCTCACTGTTGTTTCATTTTGTGATTTCCTGATGACATATGATTTGATTATCTTTTCATATTCATGTGTTTATTTCCATATAAATATCTTCTTTGGTAAGGCATCTGCTCAGATCTTTTGCCTATTTTTTAATTGGGTTGTTTGTTTTCTTATTACATAGCTTTTAAGAGATCTTTATACATTTCAGATATCAGTCCTTTACCAGATATGTGTTTTGCAAAGATATTTTTCCTAGTCTGTGGCCTGTCTTTTCATTCTCTTAACAGTATCTTTCACAAGGCAGAAGTTTTTAATTTTAAGGAAGTTCAACTATCAATTTTTTCTTTTACATACTGTGTTTTGGATGATGTTATCTAAACCCAAGGTCACCTAGATTTTTTCTTGTTGTCGCCTAGGGCTCAATGTTTTTGCATTTTATATTCAGGTCTATGATATAATTTGAGTTAATTTTTGTGAAAGCTGTAAAATCCATGTCTATTATTTTGTTTGTTTTTCATGTGGATGTACAATTTCTCCAGCACCATTTGTTAAAAAGACATCTTTGCTCCATCACATTGCCCTTGCGCCTTTGCCTAAGGTCAGTTGACTGTATTTGTTCCAGTCTATTTCTGGGCTTTCTAATTTGCTCCATTGAGGTAGTCAGTAATCTTTCAATAGTTTCTTTTATTTGCTTATGCTGATTTGAGTTGAATGTTTATCAGTAGCAGCTGAAATATCACTGATTAATTCAAGCACTGTGCTAATCTCTTTACTTAAATTTAATCACAACATTCTTTTGAAATAAATGAGGAAACTCTGACTTAGCAAGGTTAAACAAGATGTTCAAAATCATAATACTAGCGAGTAACAGAACCAGCATTTGAACCCTAGTCTGTCTCCCTGGCTGTGTACTGTATGACCTGTCGAAGATGACCTCATTATTCCCTACACCGACTAGCACAGCTGCTCTAGTAGTCTGTCTTCTGGTAATTACTATCTTTAATTACACTCTAGTTGCCTTCTAAATTAAATACTGCCTCCTTAGCCAGCTTTGAGCTTTTCTCAATACTCTATTAAATGCTCAGTGAGGCTGCTCTATGATCTTCTATAACACCCTCTGTTTTATATATTAGTACTATGACATAACCTATTCCTTATACCTGTTGTATCCCCAAGTATTAAAATTCCTTTTTTTATTTTTTATTTTTTGAGACAGAGTGTCACTCTGTCACCCTGGGTAGAGTGTTGTAGAGTTATCACAGCTCACAGCAACGTCAAATTCTTGGGCTCAAGAGATCCTCTTGCCTCCCAACTAGCTGAGATAACAGGCACATGACTCCATGCTGGGCTAATTTGTTCTGTTTTTAGTAGAGACGGGGTCTCACTATTGCTCAGGCTGATCTCAAACTCCTGAACTCCAGGGATCCTCCTGCCTCATCCTCCCAGAGTACTGGGATTACAGGCATTTAAGCCATGGTGCCTGGTCTATTAAAATTCTTTTTGTTGGAGTCACCTCAGTTGCCGTCTTCTCCCTTGACCTTTCTCAATTCTGTTCACTCTGCCCACCCTAAAACTGGAATTAAGAATTCCCTCCTTAAAAATAACTGAAGAATTCCATCTGAACTTCTTTTGTGGCACATCTTATACCCTGTGTTTTGGTTATATGAATTTGATGTGTCATTTGAATGCCATGTAGAACCTGGCATTCTTTTTAAAAACTGTCTTGAGTGCATATTATTTATACCAATACGGTACCAAATGCTGAGATTGCAAAGATAATAAACATGGCCATTGCATTAATGAAAATTTACAGTCTTGTAGAAGAAGTTGGGCCAGAAACAATTACTTTTCTGTAATTTAAGTTCTAATATATAATTAAACCTCTGATACTCTGGAATACAATACAGACTATTGAGTATGTAATGCAGTTTGAATTTGGAAAAGAGGCAAGACTTACCAGAGGAGAGTGAATAGGAGTCAGGCTGCTGAGATAACAGCATATACAGTAGCAGACAGATAAGCAGGAGTTATGTACTTGGAGTATAAGTACTTTAGAATATGCAGTGTTTGAGTTAAAGAGTGACAAGGGATCAAACCAGAGAGTTGGTGGGGGGTAGGGGATTTTGCTAAGAAATTTCTTAGTCTTTTCAAGGCGTTTGAACTATTATCCTGAAGGATAGGAAAATCATTGTTAGACTTTCAGCAAGGAAATTTCCTAATCACATTCATGCTTATATGGATGACTTTAACAGTTACATGGGTAATAGCATGCAATTAGTCGAAACTAGTGACAGGAAGTAAGACCAGCCACCAAGATGTTACAGTTGTTTAGGTAAAATAGTATTAGGGTTTGAATAGGCCAAGAAGGGAGGACATATTTGGTAGATGTTTAGGAGACAGAATCTATAGGATTTGTTACTTATTTTGGATATGACAAAGAAGACTCAAGGATGATATGCAAATTTGTGATTTCTGTGATTATCAGAGTCAGGGCTATTAGTAGGGGGAAACAATAGGAAGAGCATATTGGGACATGAGTCATGTGCTTTAAATTTTTTGTAATGAAAAATACTATTCTCTCTAAAGGTAGAGAGAATGGTGTAATATCTCCTTTCCTTATTCCCATCAGCCAGGTTCAACAGTTTTCAGGCTTTTGCTACATCTGCCTCACTTGCTTCGTCTATTCCTTTCTCTTTTTATTCTTTGGTTTTCTTTCTTAGATTTTAAAGCAATCCTAGACGTGATGCTATATATCCTCTATATTCTTCAAGGTCAGTTGTTTTAACTTGTTAAATGTCCAACATTCTAAATGTGTCTGTTTTCTTCATTTAACATTTTCCAAACTCTTCTACATTTCCTGTAAATTTTAGATGTATTCCATTGTGTTCATATGACATGTTGAAATATAGGCCTTTTCAAAGATATGATGGTTAATTTTATGTATCAAATTTAATAGGCCACAGGGTGCCCAGATATTTGGTTAAACATTACTCTGGGTGTGCCTGTGAAGGTATTTCTGGATGAAGTAAACAATTGTTTGGTAGACTGAGTAAAGCCAATTGCCGTTCTTAATGTGGATAGACCTCATTCAAACCACTAAAGGCTGAATATAACAAAAAGCTCAGTAAAGGTGAATTCACTCTCCCTGCTCTTGTCTTTGAGCTGGGACACCCTGCCTTTAAACTTGGACTTGGACTGTAACTTAAACCTTGGCAGTAATAGTTTTCAGATCTTCAGACTTAGACTGGAATTATACATGCACCACCAGCTCTCCTCGATCTCCAGTTTGCCAGTTGCAGATCAGGGGACATAGCCTCCATGATTGTATGAGCCAATTGCTTATAATAAATATCTCTTCATCTTCATCTCTGTCTGTCTGTCTGTCTGTCTCTCCCTTTCTCTCTCTCACTATGCATATATCCTATTGATTCTGTTTCTCTGGAGAACCCTAACACAAAAGGTTATTGGTTTTTATTAATGTATTAGTTATTATCAGCCATTTTGTGTATAATACACTACTTCTACATTTCCACTTTTCAATATTTTTTGTTTATTTATATGAAATAGAGTTTTCATACTAGGCTCTGCTATATGCATAATACAAGTCAGTTAATCTTGCCAAATCACAGATTTACATTTGGAAAAAATATATATAAAAGAATGACAATTTTTTTATTTTGGATTTATATGAGGGTACAAACCATTAGGTTATAATGTTTGCATTTGTTAGGGAAGGTCCCTGTTATAGTTGTGCCCCTCACCCAGGAAGTGTGCCACATACCCTTACATTGTGCCTATTAGGTGAGACCACACCAATCCCACTCTCTCGTCTCCCCTCTCTCCTCCCCTTTACTCCCAACTTGAATTAAATTGAGTTTTTCTCTTGTGTTGAGAGAGGGTGCCAGGAAAAAGTAAGGTCTAAGAGAACAGAGGTCTTCTCAAGGAGACCCCAAGGATACACCTGTGAGGTCCTCCCTGTGATGACTCAGCTCTTAGGAATTTATAGAGCTAACTTCCTGGGACCTAAAAACTAATGCTTGCTTCCACTACTATAAAAGCTGGAGCCCACTTCTCCAGCTTGATTCAAAGGTACCTGTGGGCCAGAACTTTTTGACTAGGGATAAAAAAGAGAAGACTGAGCCAATCCGGGAGTGTGGCCATTTTGAATTCTTCTGTGCTGTCACTTGGCCGGCTGAAATAAAGTCCTTCCTGTTTTAATCTTGGTGTTTGGGTGCTTGTTCGCTCCTTTGAGCCTAATCTTGCCACAACATTTCAGGCGTATATTAGTTCATCTACTGACTTCATATTAGTATTGAGTACATTGGATACTTGCTGTTCCATTCTTGTGATACTTTACTAAAGAGAATATTTTCCAACTCTATCCAGATTAATACAAAAGATGTAAAGTGCCCATCTTTTCTATGGCTGAATAGTAGTCTATGGTATACATATACCACAGTTTATTAATCCATTCATGTGTTGATGGGCACTTGGGCTGTTTCCACATCTCCGTGATTATAAATGAACTGTAATAAACAATCTAGTGCAAATGTCCTTATGATAAAATGATTTTTTTTTCTTCTGGATAGATACCTAGTAATGGATAAAATGGAAAGTATATTGTGAATTCTTTAAGGAGTCTCCATAATTCTTTCCAAAGAGGTTGTATCAGTTTGCAATCCCACCAACAATGTAAATGAGTTCTCTTCTCTCCATATCTGCATCAGCCTCTACAGCTTTGGGACTTTGTCATGTGGGCTGCTCTCATTGGGGTAGGTGATATCTCAGAGTGGCTTTGATTTGCATAAGAATGATAATAATTTAAACTACAGGGAAACCTGGAAACCCTGAAGGTTAAATTTAACATCTGCAGCTTTCCAGTCTCACTAAAAAAACATATCCAGCTGGTTCTCTATTTTTTAACACCTGCTTTGTGAATGAATTCAACATATAATTTGGTGATGGTGTAAGGTTAATTCTTCAAGATCTCAAATTCTCTACACTTGGGAATTCACCTAAAAATCCTTTCTCGTGCCAACTTACAGAGATTCCACTGTATAAATTATCAGAATCAACCTTCTTCCTTTCACCAGCAATTGCCACCTTGCCATGAGAGCCTCTACGCCAAAGGAACTCTCCAAGGAGGTTCCGCCTTATCCCCAGAGGCTCTGATACTGCTAAAAGAACCCCTGCTCACACTACCAGAATTGGGACATATGTTTCTCCAAAATGAAAATTAGAATTTTTTTTTCTTAGAAAGAACACTAAAAGATAAGTATTTAGGTACATCATGTGTTAAATGACTTCTTTATAGTCTGTTCTAGGAACATAAGACTGTTTATGGCACTTCTATTACTAGCTCTGAACAATCTTCTCTTAAGAAAAATCTTTTGAAAATTAAATTGAAGGCATCTTATATATACTGGTATACCAAGGAGTGGGGAACAGATTAACTTAGGAATACTTCATTGCTGACTTTGAATTGATGTCATATGATGATAGTCTTAAAAAGGCAGACATATTTGTAGTCTGTTTTATTGTTTTTAAATTGTCTTGCAGATAATGTACATCTTGTTGCCTTCTTCCAGAGCATATCCTTCCACTCTCCCCCTGCCACCCTACTGTACGTCACTGCATATATATGCATTAGAAGTTGGAAATAGGAATTGGAATTATGTTGTTTAAGAGGGAAGAATTAGGAGGAAGAAAGCCTGGACATGAATGTATGCTCTCTGTTTTACCAATGAAATGACCTAAAGCTAGTAACATCCTCTTTGAGCCTCAGTTTTCCTTTCATTAAAATGAAGTTAAGCTGGGTATGGTGGTTCATGCCTGTAATCCCAGCACTTTGGGAGACTGAGGCAAGGGGATCACTTGAGGCCAAGAGTTCAGCACCACTTTGGGCAACATAGTAAGACCTCACCTCTATAAAAAAAGAAAAGGTAAGTTAAAAAATAATAAAATAACCTTAAAGATCTATTTTTATGAGTATTAAATAATGTAATTTAAGCCATCTAGTACTTGGCATATACTCTTATCCAAAATTAATTTTCTCCAGCCGAAACTAGAGCAAGACCCCGTCTCTAAAAATAGCTGCGTGTTGTGGCAGGTGCTTGTATTCCCAGCTACCAGGAGGCTGAGACAAGAGAATTGCTTGAGCCCAACAGTCTGAGGTTGCTGTGAGCTATGATGTGACAGCACTCTACCTGGGGCAACAAAGTGAGACTCTGTCTCAAACAAACAAATAAAATTAATATTCTCTTATAGTAAACATTTTCATATTTTCCAGTAGCCCAGGATGTTTTGACCATATTTTTTTATGTTTAGGAAATTTTCAATCTTAATGTAAGTGCTACTTGCCCAGTATAAGCTCTGAAAATGTTTTTAGACTCTCAAAGCCAGTCTGCAGATACAACGTAGGTTTCACATTCAGCACACCTGCAGAAAACTTTGATTTGGAATTGGCATATATTCTTATCTTGGTAGCTTGAGGAAGGAAAGATTCTCCTTAGAAAATAATTTGCTGATGAAGGCGTCTGACATTTGGGGTAACAGTGCTTGAAATGTTAAATTTCTAGTGAAGCAGTGGCCTTACTGGGCAGTGGGTATGGCAGCAGTTACATTTAGCGTTTGGTGGGGCAGTAGTTAGTGTTGGCAGTGACTTCCTCATTGGGCCAGGTCTATTAGGTGGTTTTAAGCATTGATTCAGGAAGCTGAGTTCCATGCCTGCTCTTCCAGCCTCCCATTGATTCTCTGAGCTCTCCCAGCTCCTTTTAACAAATTTCTTTCCTGCTCACTCCATCAGAAACTGCTTTTGTTGCTTATAACTGTGAGCCCTGACTAGTAATACACATTTGTATTTGAAGTATTCTTACCTGTAGAAGGCAAAGAAGAATATCAAGGTAGAGACGGCAATGGTGAGAATTATCTGAAATGAAGGTACAAATGCTGGAAAACAAAGCCTAGAAAAGTTTAGCGAGCTATTTGTTATTGAGTAGAGATTGGAGAGTGTAGTTTTTAAGGGAATTAAATATATTTTTGAAATTTTTTTTTACCAAGATTCTCTTTATCACTATTAGAAATAGCAGAGAGAGTTTAGATGGTTTTGTCTCCAAAGAGAAATTATTTTAAACCCAGTTTCTAAAAAATTTCTAATCCGCGATTAGTGATTCTGCATCGTAGTCCCAATTGAGTTTATTAATTCATGTCAAAGCCAGAATCAAAATAAATCAGGCATTATATGGCATATTAAATTTCTAGAGCTCAGCTCAGCTCCCCTAATCTCTTAGCAGCAGCAACAGAATAGCAGCTCTCACTCACTGCAGTGGGGAAATAACAAAGCAAGGGTAAAATTGCTATTGCAAAATGAAGCATATCACCACATTTCCATCTATTGCATTATACTTCATGAGTCTCCCAGGAGCCAGAAAAACACAACAAAGTCTTTAAAAGTGAATCCAGATGTCAGCCATCACCATAGCAGTGCTTTAATTATCAAAAAACAAAGAAATAACTCCTTAGGTACATTCTAAGCAGGTGTTTGTTCACAGAAACCAGCATAGCTGAAGAAACAGCTGTGGCATAATAACTGCCTCAAGACTAGGGAAGAAAACTACAACCCGAATGGCAGAGGTTACCTAGAGGGGGTATAGGGAAATCACAGTTATTAGAATTTTGCAAGTATTAATCTATACAACATAGACTAATATTAGTTACTCCATTTTACAGATGGTAAAACTGAGTATCTTGTATTATAGTAATTTCTAATCCAAAGTCTGTCAGTCTTTGACAAGTTCACGACATCATGAATTTATTTTATAAGATCCATTATGCATACCACATAACATGAGGAGGTTGGCTTTTTTTTTTTTTTTTTTT
>NW_003852408.1:31292555-31305235 GCF_000181295.1 Otolemur garnettii
GCGGGCCCGGGCTGGGGATTCGAACCCGCCACCTTAGGTGTATGTGGCTGGCGCCTTAGCCGCTTGAGCCACAGGCACCGGGCCAAGAGGTTGGCTTTTTAAAAATCATTTATAGATTTTAATACAAATTATTTCTTCTCATTTTAGGAAAATTAGAAATAAAAATTAACAAGAAGCTAGCTTTAAACCAATCTCTAATAACTGCTACATTTTTCATATTGAGAGGATTTTGAATTGAGGTCCATGGCTAAGAGTTATATAGCATCTGTGAGCTTCTGAAACTAAGCAAAAAAAGGTGATATCCTTTTTTCTGGATGAAGGTCTATATACCTCTCATCAGGTTCCCAAGGGTCTATTATTCAAAAATTAATGACTCCCTCTATCCTCTGGGCTTTATATATGTGACTCATTGAGAAGTCACATGGACTCATTGAGCTTATGAGCCACAGCCTGAGAAGGAAGGTGGTCCTTGTCTAAAACGTTAAATGGGCCCAAACAAATGGTAATTTCTAAAATTCAGATTTGCCTTTATTTAGTAACCTTACACAATTATGGAATATTGGGAAAATATTTCCTTTCTTTTTTAATTTTTGTTTTTGTGCACATGTTTGTGCCATCTCACAGTTACTTGCTGGACCAAAGAATACACAGATGCTTTTGCAACTGACATTGGTGGGAAGATCTGGCACAAACAATGAAATATCTACAAGGAGCAGCAAAGTCAAGGTAGTAGTATAGTGGATGACTAACTAAACCCTGAATATACTTGACAATGGAGAGAGTAAAGAGATAAGCAAATAAGGAAACAGGAGAACTAAGTCCCTTGGATGCGTAAAAACAACTGAGAGCAAGGGCTTTGTGGCTGAACATGAGAGGGAACTGAAGGACCATTTTCCTTCCATGTTAATAAGAGGAGAAACAGGAAGAATATTGAGAGATACTCTTCGGTGAAAACACATAGATGGATATGTCATTTGATGCATTACAGTATTTATTCAATAAACCCTTAGTGAAAATTTACTATGTAGGAAACACTATGGATTGAAACCTATATTAGAAGTAACATTTGGCCCAAGGAATTTACAGCATAATTGCTACAACAAATGTAAATCACTTCTACAAGGTAACAGAGTCACAGATGAGGAATTGAAATGTTTGTGAGATCAAAGTGGTGGAAGCGGTCAGAAAAGTCTTTAAAGAATGTACTCAGGGCCGGGTGCAATGGCTCATGCCTGTAGTCCTAGCACTCTGGGAGGCTGAGGCTGGTGGATTGCCCTGAGCTCAGGAGTTCAAGACCAGCCTGAGCAAGAACAAGACCTTGCCGCTACAAAAAAAAAAAAAAAAAAAAGAATGGTACTCAAAACGGATCTCAAAATAGGGATAAGACTATCCCTGGCAAACAAGGGAAGAAAGGAGAAGACAGCAAGTACAAAGGCATGGAGCAGTGAGGAATCATGGCCTGGGCAGAAAATGCCAGACAGCTCACATGGTGGAAAAACAAAGGGCTTAGTGGAGCAAGGAGGACCATGGCAAGTAATGACTCTGGTTTCTGCAACAGCCCAGGGAAAAGAAAATGAGGTCCTGAAGTATGGCAGTAACGGTGGGAAGAGGGAAGAGAGGATTCACTAGAGACATAGTCTAGACACTAAGAATCTGGATTTAGCACCTCTTGGGAAAGCCAGCATGAATTCTTGTCCCAAAGCTGCATCATCAACAAACTAAGATATTGATACCGCGATGTTAGAAACAAAGTCCCATCCTCCTTTAAGAGACTGTAAGAAATAGTTCTACCAGGTCTCACATCTCTTTTTACCCCTGTTTCTGTTTGGGGGCCAAGCTGCTCCCAAATGTTCCTTCTCATATAGCTCCAATTATTACCTCCCCGGCCCTTGTGTCGCAGAGCCCAGGGAATTCATTGCATTTTATATGAGCTGAAAATAGAGTATAAGGTGAGTGATGGCCTGCTTAATTTCTCCCTTAGCTTCCAAGTCCTTTCACTGTGCCTTGGAAGTTAGACGTTCTGGAGGGCAGACTGGCCCTGTGGCCTCAGCCTCTTCTCTGGAGTGGTTCGTTGCGGGTACTGAAACCTGCCTGAGTTTCACATCCCTGCGCTTCTTGCCGTCCTCCCTCCTGGAAGTTGGTTTTTTCTCTCACATACCAAATGTGAAGTCCTGAAATATCTCTTCCACCTCAAGGCTAAAAGGTGGAGGAGATACCCTTGTGTCATTGTTGCTTTCAAGCCATTTCACTCCCTTCTTCCTATACATTAAATCTTTCCTCAGCACGCCTAACCCCCTCTACTCCTTCATTGTTAATGTTTAATGTCCTCCCATTATCCATTGGATTTAGCTTTTACTTCAAAGATTTCTCTCTCTCTCTTATTTTTTTAGACAGAGTCTCACTGTGTCGCCCTTGGTAGAGTGCTATGCCATCATAGCTCACAGCAACCTCAAACTCTTGGGCTCAAGTGATTCTCTTGCCTCAGCCTCCCAAGTGGTTTGCTCTAGCTCAGGCTGGTCTCGAACTCCTGAGCTCAGGCCGTCCACCCATCTTGGCCTCCCAGAGTGCTGGGATTACAATCGTGAGCCACTTCGCATAGATTTCTCTTCACCTCCTTCTGCCATGTCATCCTGAGAATTTTATCCACGTGACTAACTCGTTCTCACCTGCTTTCTCAATTCCTTGATCTTCTCACCTCCAACACCTTTTCTTCCATTCCACTCTAGGCACACTCCTAGATGGGAAGTGGAAACAGCATTCTCAGAAACGAAGCTTGCACCATCTCTGAAATCGTGGCTGCAATACCCGACTTTTTGACTAATATCCTTTTATTCTTTGCACTTGTTTTCTTTTTCCTCTCATCCCCCCTCCCGCCCTGGGTAGAGTGCCAGTGGTATCATAGCTCACAGCAACCTCAAACTCTTGGCCTTGAGCCATCCTTTTGCCTCAGCCTCCCAAGTAGCTAGGACTACAGGTGCCTGCCACAAAGCCCGGCTATTTTTAGAGATAGGATTTCACTCTTGCTTTAGGCTGGTCTGGAACTCCCGTGGCCCGCCAGGCTCAGCCTCCCAGCGTGAGCCACGGTGCCTGGCCCTCTGCTTGCTTTCTGCAGCACTCCTACAGCCGCAGTTTGTTGCTTTCATGGAGAGTCCCTGTACCTTGACTCTATACATTGTCATTATCAACCCCCTCTTGCTTCCGGCTGGCTTACGTTCTATGGGTGATTATTATAATGACTCCTTTTGTAATACTGTTTTGCTTCTTTATTCATTCTGCTTGGAGAGGTAGAGGAATTAGTCTGAGTGGAAATTTTAGGAAGATATACTGGACATGCTCAGCTCAACTCCTCCCTTTTGCCCTTGGTAATAAGCCTGCCTGCAAAGAGCACGCATTTCCCTGTATCCCTCTACACTAAAGGCAGGCTCTGCCCTTGTCCAAGATGGGAAGAGGCCTGCCTGGGCAGCCCTGTGGGTGGTCGAATATGCTAATTCTTTCGTTCAGTATTAGGAACCTACCTATGTAAAGTACCTTATAAAAATGTGATAATTTGGCTTTTTCTACCTTATTTCTTTGTCTCCTTTCTCAATTGTTCAGAACTCTAGAAAGGAAGATGTTGGTTTGATTCTCTGAGACTTCAAATTTCTGTGTGTCATTAATATAAATGTGAGCAACATTATATGCCCTACTCTGTTTCTTGTTTGTTTTACTCAGTTATAGATCTTGGGATCTTTCCCTGACATCACATACAAGTTTGCTTATTTCTTTTAGCAGTTAACCTAGCATTCTATTATGTAATGGTGATACTGGAATTTCTTCTTCAGTAGGTCCTTGGTCTTAGGGATTCAAAGAATGAATCTTGGCTGGCGCCTGTTGCTCAGTAAGTAGGGCACCAGCCTCATATATGGAGGGTGACAGGTTCAAGCCCAGCCCTGGCCAAATTGCAACAAAAAAAAATAGCTAGGTGTTGTGGCAGGTGCCTGTACTCAGGAGGCTGAGGCAAGAGAATCACCTAAGCCTAAGAGCTGGAGGTTCCTGTGAGGATGACAAAGTAAGACTCTGCCTCTAACAAAGAAAAAAGAAAAGAATCCATGGACCAAAGATCAGTGGTAAGACAGGATTTATTTTACAGAAAAGAATGCAGAGAAAAAGCATCAGAGCTCCTAGCGAAAGGAAAAACCCAAGTGGAAAAAAATCTCTCTCTCTGCCTAGGTTCTTTGTCTAGGGGTATATATAGTCACATGGGTCCTTTGTAGTTACATTAGGCCAGGACTTGGTAACTAATGAATGGATACAGTCCCTTCGCTGGGGCACAATGAATGAGTGCATTAATGAATGGACACAGTCCTTTTCGCTAGGAAGAAGGTGAGTGAACACATTAATTAATGGCTATAGTCCATTCATGAAATTGTCCAGGCCTAGGAAACTTACATGAAATGGACCAAGCCTGGGAAATGGGAGGTTCCCTGTTCAGACGCCAGTGCAGAGACAGAAGGCTAGGGCAGAGACACCAAGGTGCTGGTGGTGTCTCCCCAGAGTGGTCTGGCCCCTCTGGCTACTGGAGCCTCCTATGCCCCCATCCCCCCATCATCCAACCCTCTGGTTCCTCTGCCAGCAGCTCCCACACCTACACCCCCAGGGCAGAGAGGGCAGATCCCTCAGCTCCTCAGAGCTGGCTGGGGCGCCACCCACCCTGTATCAATGGCACCTAAAAAGCGTACCTACTTCCTTGCTAAACATTTTGGCTTTCTGCTATTTCATAACACAAACAACACCACAATTGAAATTAGTGTGTGCATTTTTGTGCACATAAGTACAACTGTAGGAGAGAAGGTTTCACATTAGATTCATAATTATAAACCTAAATTGAGGCAATTAATACTACCAGTAAATATTTTATTTACCAAGTAAGTGTTGTTTTCTACTTTGAGTCAATTACTTCATACCTTCCCCAGGCCGACTGATAATATCTCATATTTCATTTGAGGAAATAGAATTCATCAGACAGGAACACTCTCATCTTTCTACCACCAATTTGTAAACAGCACTGTGGTGCAGGGAGGGTGGTGCCCCAGAGGACCTGCCTCGTCTCCTGCAAGGCCACCCGGGGCTTTTGATGCGTCAGGATGCAGGGAGGTGAGGGCTGGAGAACCAAGGAGGGCAGAGAGGGGCGAGCCCAGAAGACATCGGGTCTCTAGGAAGTTTAAGGAGACCACGGCACAGCCTGCAATGCTGCCCGTGCCAAGCCCAGAACCACCCTTGGACGGAGAGAGCCCTCTGGCTGCTACCCCTGTGAGCATTTCACAGGCCTAAGGGTGACACAGGGTTCTGGCATTCAGGGCTGAACAGGGACCCCCATTTACTAGGCCTAGACAATTACATGAAGGGACGGTATCCATTCCTTAATGTGCCAAAGGGGAATGGACTGTATCCATTCATTTTTACCAAGTTCTGGCCAAATGTAACTACAAAGGACCCAGGTAACTATATATACCTCTAACAAAGGACCCAGGTGGAAATCTTCTGACTTGAGTCTCCCTCTCCCAGAAATCCTGGTACTTTTTCTGTATTCTTTTTTGTATAATAAATCCAGTCTTACCACTGATCTGTCGTCCATGGGTTCATTCTTTGAATCCCTGAGACCCAAGGACCTACTGAAGAAGGAAATTCTGGTAACAAGTGTTTTCTTTTCTTCCCTAACAATGAAGAGGTTCCTTCTCCCGCTGTTAGTGTTCTGGATCCTGTCTCTACCCTCCTCAACTCAAGGACTTGATCTCTTCTGTTACCGCTTTCCTTGTCCTAAATCACCACTCTCTGCCATCCACACCTAAAAAGAATATTTACAAAGCCATCCAGTACGTGTCATCCTTTAGCTACCATCATTTCTAGTAAAACAAAACAATAAAACAAAACATTAAAACGGGAAGTTAGTTTTATTCCTTCTTCTTTTTTTGACAGTCTCACTCTGTTGCCCAGGCTAGAGGGGTGCAGCCCAGCTCACAGCAACCCCAAAGTCCTGGACTGAAGCTGTTGTCCTTCCTCAGCCTCCCAAGTAGCTGGGACTACAGGCAGCAGCAAGGCCCAGCCAATTTTTCTATTTTTAGTAGAGATGGGATCTCCTTGCTCAGGCTGGTCTCCAACTCCAGAGCTCAAGTAACCCCCCTATAATGACCTCAGAGCGGTAGGATTACAGGCCTGAGCCACCCCCCGGGCGCTGAAAACGTCAGCTCTATCTCCCACTTCCTACGGACTGCTCGGCTCTGTCCAGCATGGTTGGTATTCTCACCACTCCCTTGGCTTTCCCTTATCTGAATCACTAGCGATGTTCGAGCTGCTAAAAGAGGCTTCTCTATTGTTATTTACCACAGCTTCTCGGCACTCTTTGAAATAAACCCTCTCTCCCTGGACACTCTCCTCAGGTTGTCTTGACACCGTGGTCTCTTGGCTTCTCAACTAACCCCCTAGATACGCCTACTTAGTCTGTTTAATCTACCCCCACCTTATCTAAATGTTGGCGTTTTTAACAAAAGACCATGAGATCTGCATAGGCCAAAGGGAGGGTTTTGTTTTCTTAGAAACAACCTCCAGATGAGGGAGGTGCAGCCTTCGTAATAGTTTAAAATGAAAGGTCTAAGTGTGGCACCCAGAGAGACCAGAGCCGAGATGTACAGGCCAAGTTTATTGAAAGGGAGGCTGACGCCAGGGCAGTTAGAGACCCTTTTTATATGGGGCCATCGGAGGAGGGCAAATTCCACAGCCTGCCCTGAATGTTAAGAGTCTTTAGTGCAAACTTCTCGGGGTGGGACTAGCCAGACCCTTTGTGCCTTTGTCTCAGGAGGAGGACAGGAGAAGGGGAAAGGGTTTTGTGTGTGGCTGCCCTAAGCCCTCCCACTCCCCCCCAAAAAATTTCGCTCTAGGGAACAAGGGAGGGTTTAGCTTGTAGACAGAGTTCTCACCCTGATCTGTTTTTGCAAATGAAGGATTCAGACTTATATAGTTCTGATTGGCTAACATAGCTGAGTTTTGATTGGCCAAGGCAGCAAGGTTGTGATTGGGTGGTTTTCAAGTCTGAAAACACAAATTGCTTTTGATTGAAGATTTTGAGTTGGTTGGTTGGGGAATTTTCAGTCATTAGTTATAGGAGCCACTTTGGCTTGGGGATGGGCAAACAGAATGTTTGTCACGGGCTGTATTTTCTTCCAAGAAGTGGAGTATGTGACTGCTCTTTTAACTCCCATGGTTTCCTGGTGCTTTTAAAGTTAAAGCATCTCTGTTAGCCTTGGAGCCCATTTGTTTAGAGAGTTTGGGGTGTTTTCACAGTTTTGTTTCACAAGATCAATTACTCTTCGGTTTTCGGTTCACTCCTCTTTGTGTATTTTCTTACTGAGTAATCTCATCAACTTTCAATACTTTAATTCCCATTTACAGACTGACGATTCCCTAATTTATGTCTCCAGCTCAGAACTTTCCTTATATATCCCACTATTTAGGTGAAGTTGTATCCTGCAAGCATTTAATTTATGTGCTAACTTAGAACTCTCTCCCTAATGTAAAAAAAATTTTTTTTTTGACCTATCCATTTGGGTTTCTTCCACTCAATATATCCAAAATGGGTATCTGCTTTTTTGTTAACCCTGTCACACTGTCTGTGGTCTTCCTCATCTCAAATCAGTCATTCCAACTGCAGCATCCCCCCAAGTATTGGCTAACCCATGATCTTGGTGTGATGTGTACTTAACACAAAATCTACCCTTCTTGCCATGGCCTAAAGCATTACATAACCTATGTGTTGTCTGTACGCCCAATGTCACCTCTTTCCATTTTCCCTTTGCCCATGGTGTTTCAACCATAGTGGTCTTTGATTTCCTAGAACAGCCCAGCTCTTGGCAACTTAAGGGCTTTTGCCTTTCTCTGCCTAATTCACTCTTTCTTCTCTCTCTCTCTCTTTTTTTTTTTTTTTTTGACTAGCTGTTTACTTTTTCAGCTCTCAATTATTACCTCTCCAAAAAAAGTCTTCTCTGATGTTCTTATTTAAAATAGTCTGTCCTCCCATTACTATATTCTTATCTCAGCTTCTTGGGAAGTTTTACTTCAACTTAGTGTATTGATCTGAAACTCAAAAAAGAAGGCGCGTGCAGTACTCACTAGGGAAAACACAGATGGGCATAGGTAAATTTGGGGAAGACATGGACAGGAATTGAGTTTTCTGTGAAGAAGGAAACAGGGCTACTATCATTTGAGAATGTAAGAATAGGGAACTTGAGAATGGTAGAAGTTTTTAATAGTTGCTTGTGATGGGAGCTGGGCAGAGAGAATACTCACCAATGGATGGTTAAGAGAATAGGCAAATAAGACACCAAGTGAGACCAGTATGGAAAAAAAAATCACATTATTTTTAAAAGCCAGTTTAAATCCAATTTTATGCCTCAAGTTAATGAGGCTAGAGGGGAATTCATTCTCAGTCATTATGGGGATTCCCTAACCTTTTCCTCTCAGAATTATACAAAGGTGACAGGTATTGTGGCATCCCTTTCAGATATGTAGATATAAGTTACGGGCTCATACTGCTTACTAATGAAGTGACCATTACTCTCAGTCCTTGACCAGTCTCTTAGATCAGGAACTCTGCTGCCTTCCTGAAAAATGGAATCTTTTACTAGTTAGTAGTTCCTGTGCTTTTAGTCCAGCTTCCCTGATGTCCTTGGATGTCTTCCCACATCCCCAGTGCTAAAGCTCTAGAACCTGTCAATTTCTGACCTTTCCCAATGAAGGATCTAATATAATAATTGTAATGGTGACTGGAGAGGCAGATAAAAAGCAGAATTGAAATAGTGTTCCAAGTCAGATTGAGGATAGTGATAGAGGATACAATTGAATTAACTCTAGTAATTTGCTAAGAGATGGGCTGCAGCCTGAGGGAGAAGTACAGAATCCTGGTTTCTCAAGTCGGGCAATTAAAGTTTGAAAACATTTACAGTAAAAACTTGGCAAACACAAAATTTGAAAGATGGTGGGAACTTATTTCCTGGGAATTAATTCAAAAGGATCATTTTTAGTATAGTCTCATCAGTTGAAATAGCAAGCAGAGCTCAACTGTGGTGGATTAAAGATGACTGCAAATTCTTTTGAAATTCCTCTCATTGAGAGGTGGGGTCTAATTGTTCAATCCTTCCATCTCAGTCTAGACTTGGTGACTTGCTTGACCAATGAAATACAGTGGAAATAACATTTTAGAATTTCTGAGACTGTCACAAATGCCCAGGGAGAGCTTCTTATGTTAGTTAGGTCCTTTTGAAACACCCCCTTTTGGCTCCCTGAGCAGTCAAGTTTACTCTACAGGTATCTCAGAGGGTTCGCGACCCTCTCAGTCCAGCCTTCTAGCCATCCACATGAAGGCATCATACAGTGGGTTTATACTGTTTTGGAACCTTGCAACCCAACCATCAGCTAAATACCACTGTATGACCACCTCCTCACATCCCAACCCAGCTGTGTCTCCCTCGTGCTCAGGCGGGGCTCAAACTCCAGAGCTCAAGTGATCCCCCCACCTCAGCCTCCCAGGGTGCTAGGATTAGTAGGATTACAGGCGTGATCCACCATGCCTGGCCTAAATGACCTTCTAGTCCAGTGGTTCTCAACCTTCCTAATGCCGTGACCCTTTAATACAGTTCCTCCTGTTGTGGTGACCCCCAGCCATAAAATTATTTTTGTTGCTACTTCATAACTGTAATTTTGCTACTATTATGAATCATGATGTAAATATCTGATATGTAGGATGGTCTTAGGTAACCCCTGTGAAAGGGTCGTTTGACCCCCAAAGGGGCCGAGACCCCCAGGTTGAGAACCGCTGGTCAAAGCCATATATATGGGACAGAAGAATCACCTAATCAATGTCTGCTTAAACTTCTGACTCAAGAAAAATCGTCAAATGTAATAAAATGATTGTTTAAAGCCACTGTTATGGGAGAATTTATTATGCAGCAATAGATAATTTTGAGCATAAACAGAACAAGCAAAAGTTCCAGTAAAGACAACATGGATTAGTTTATGATGTCAGTAGCATAATCCTGGGAGTAATATCTCGTATGGGCTGAATTACTTATTTTCACATTAGCATGAATGGAGGTTAAATAAATATTACTATATATATGGAATTAACGAATCTCATAGTGTCTTATAAAGTTGTTGCCGTAAGGGTCTCATGGAAAAGCGATGTCGCGAAAAATTAGCACACTTATTGAAATTGTGTTTTAAATAAAGGTGACCATCTGCTCACTCAGGCAAAATGGCGAGCTTTCTTTATTCACTGTTGGTTTATAGAGATAATCTCGTGCATGTACACTATATAGCAATGACCTCATTGATCCATTTATTACATTCCCTCTGCACATGCACATTGGATATCAATGACTTCATTAATCCATTTAAACATCTTATGACCACAAGCCCTGTAAGTAGCTCCTCCCTGGTAATCTGATAATCCACCTAATATACACCTTTAAGCATAACCCTTTCAACATAACCGGGTTGGGTTTAACGTAACTTAATGAAGAGCATGTTGTCAGTTATTACTTTCTTTGTTCTTATCTGATGAAGCCTGAGGCTACTGGGGAAAGAGACAATTTTTTTTTTTGAGACAGAGCCTCAAGCTGTCCCCTGGGGTAGAGTGCTGTGGCATCACAGCTCACAGCAACCTCCAATTCCTGGGCTCAAGCGAGTCTACTGCCTCAGCCTCCCAAATAGCTGGGACCACAAGCGCCCGCCACAACACCTGGCTATTTTTTGGTTGCAGCTATCATTGTTGTTTGGCAGGCCCGGGCTGGATTCGAACCTGCCACCTTAGGTGTATGTGGCTGGCGCCTTAGCCACTTGATCCACAGGCGCTGAGCTGAAAGAGATGATTTGAATGTCCTACTAATCATGCCATTTGGAGGCAGTTACTTTGTAAGGAGCTCTATTCTGATTGGCTTATGGAGACAATCAAGTTATTATATACATTAAATATTCCTCAAATCCCAGAAAATAAAGAAATTAAACTTTTAATGCTTTCAATATGCTATATTTAAAAAGTATTCTGGGGTCTTCACAGACAAATGGAAGTGTAGGTGACAATCCAAGATATCACTGCTGAGCTGGGAACTGGGGAGGTGGTTGGGACGGATCCCTGAAAGGTGTTGGCTGCGGACCCCAGAGACAGGACCAGGAGCAGAGATGTTTGGGTCAGGTTTATTGAAAAGGGGCGGTGACCACCTGGGCAGGGGAAAGATGGTGTCTGTACCCAGGCGCAGTTAGAAACCCCTTTTATACGGGGCTGCAGGGGATGGGCAAATTCCAGAGCTTGCCAGGAGGGCTTTGGTGGTGGGTTAGGGCCCTTTCATGTGAATTTCATTGTGAGGCTAACTAGGTCCTGTGTGTCCTTCATCTTAGGAGGAGAAGACTTATGTCTAATTACCTGAAATCAGAACAGTAACCACTACACTTTCCTGTTAGAAATTATTTTAAATACAGAAAATAACAGAATAGCCTGATGTAATGAAGTATTCATTTGTTAGGGTTTTACATGAGATTCTAATACTTCAGTGGGACCCTGCATTATTTATCTACAATGGTTATCATTAAAAAGTCTGTCAGGATTTAAAAATTCAATTGCTCCATCTTTTCTTAGAGTGAGAACGAGAGAAAAGGAAAAGGGACAATGTTAAGTCCAGTCACTCGGCCAAAAAATGATGAATGACTTATATAGTAGGCTCAAGTTTTAAGAAGTACTATTTTACTTAAACCATTTCTCGCTTAAATTATTGCAGAATAACAAATTTATTATTGGTTATAGAAATCAGGGATAGTAACTCTTACCACTCAAAAATACAGTGTCCAGTGTGCCAAGCCTAGAGGCCAATATTGATGATCTGGAAGGCAATCCATGCAGTCATCACCACAAAGTGATCTTACACAATAAAAATTTGAAAAAAAAATTATAAAAGTTGAGCAATGGTATGGTACCTTACAGATGGAAACTCCTAATGAAAACAGTACATTTTTTTTAAAGTTTCCCATAGCACTAATCTTGATTGTATTGCAAAGATATATTAAGAAATAATTTGTTCTATTTATAATTTACATAAGAAGCAAAAAGGAGTAAAATTCTTCTGTAGTCAAAAGAATTCTCCACTATGACCTAACTACAGAACATCCACTGATGGGTCCAGTTGGCTGTGCTTAGAGTTTAGCCTCTGAATGTCCCCTCAAGCTGGCTGTGACCAGACTTGCTGGAACCAGAGGGCAAAATGTATTTGGAACCTTGTAAATGGCAAATGGAAATGATATGGTGATTGCTGTTGTACAGGAGTCAGGACTTAAGGCAGGAGTTGGCCTCCTTCTGTAATAGACGTCAAAGGCTCCCCTGATCAAAAATATCTACTGTGAATAAAGGTGCCTGAAATCCTGCTACTGAAAAAAATGTTTTAAAAGGTGAACAGAAAAAAAGTATTCTTCCCCAAACTAACTAAGAAATGTTTTTAGAATTCAAATTCACAGAATTTAGGTAAATCGTTGTCAAGCAAGACTAGTTTAGGCTGGGTGCAGTGGCTCTCACCTGGAGGCTCCCATAACTCATTGGTTATGGTGTCAGCCACATATACCAAGGCTAGTGGGTTTGAACCCAGCCTGGGCCAGTTAAACAACAA
>NW_003852408.1:31305403-31317811 GCF_000181295.1 Otolemur garnettii
AAAAAAAAAAAAAATGAATAATATTTCTTGAGATGATTTTTCATCAAAAGTGGGAGATTGTAGAAAAAATAAGTTTCAATGGAGAACTATGTATCTGACATAGCACACCTTCTCGGTTATCAAATTCTCGCCTTCTTTACTTTTGACCTATTTCACCATCCATTATAGAATGTTGGTATGAGATAAGTATGTAAATTCTGTCCTAGCTTATATTAATTTAATTTACTGTCTCCCCTCTTACCCCATAAAAAAAGACAATTTTGTACCTATTTGCAATTCATCTCAACGTTTCTTTACTCCTTATAAATTTTTGCTGTTATGGTATGAGTAAAATAAAATCTTTAACATGTGTTCATTTTTATATTTATAGGGGAGACATGATTTTACCTTTTCCTGAAAATTATCTTTTAATAGTAGAAAATATATGATCAAACATAATGAAAAAAAGAATTAAAAATTATGAATATAATTTCATAGTATCATGACCACACACTAGTCGTAATGATTGCACTGTGGTATTTTGGGTGAAGCACGCCCCTCTTTTCTCTCAGCTAACTGGACTATGGATGTAATAGCTAGACCTGGAGCAGCCACCTTGAATCATGAGCTGGAAATTGAATACATGTACTGAGCATGGTAAGAAGAGCCTTGGTCTAACTGTTAATAGGTAATACCAATCTTGAATTTCTTTCAGGATTTTGTATGATAAAAAGCTCTTCTCTTATTAGAAGCCTATAATTTGGGGTTTTCTGGCCCTCACAGTAGAACCTAATCCTAAACAGCACTTTGTTAGAAAATTCTAAGGGTGGATATTAATGTGGAAGTTCATGAAGCCTAAGCTAATGATGAGAACGTAATATTTTGATGGCAATTAATATGGTACCCTTTTCTTTTTATAGGTTCTCAGTCATAATTATTAAGAGTCTATTTTATGGTTAGCAATACAACATAAAAATTATTCAAATCAAAATAAAGAAGATGGTGGCCGGGTGTGGTGGCTCACGTCTATAATCCTAGCACTCTGGGAGGCCAAGGCCGGTGGATCCCTTGGGCTTGAGAACAGCCTGAGCAAGAGCAAGACCCCATCTCTACTAAAAATAGAAAAACTAGTCAACATTTTTGTGGCAGTCACCTGCAGTCCCAACTCCTCAGGAGGCTGAGGCAAGAGGATCACTTCAACCCAGGAGTTTGAGGTTCCTATGAGCTATGATGGCATGACATTCTACTCAGGGTGACAGAGTGAGACTTTGTCTCAAAAAAATAAAATAAAATAGCAGTGGCTCATGCCTGTAATCCCTGTAATCCCAGCACTCTGGGAGGTGAAGGCAGGTGTATTGCTTGAGCTCAGCAGTTTAAGACCAGCCTCAGCAAGAGGGAGACCCTGTCTCTAAAAATAGCCAGGCATTGTGGTAGGTGCCTCTAGTCCCAGCTACTTGGGAGGCTGAGGCAAGAGAATCACTTGAGCCCAAGAGTTTGAGGTTGCTGTGAGCTATGATGCTACGGCACTCTACTGAGAGCGACAAAGTGAAATTCTGTCTCAAAAAAATAAAAAAAATGAATAAATAAAGTAAAATAAAATGAAGAAGACAAACAGGACATAAGTAGGTCTAGTACTAAAATAATTATTTTTAATTCCACGGTAACATTTTAAAGACAACTTTGCTCTATCAAAAATAAAACTAAGAGTTTTCCATGATGAGTACCACATGGAGACAACAGAAGGGCTTTCTATTTTCCCAAAGTTTCCAACCAGGTTTCTGGCTATTACAGCAAGCCAAATGTCCCATGTAGGTATAAAGTACTCTAGCAGATTTAGCATTGGAATGCAAAAATTACTTTGTAACACTGGATAGAACTGGGGCTAATGGGAGGAAATATGGACTCTTGGAGAAAGTTCAAGTGTCAACTAGTTATGGAATTGCAGTTTGTCATTATAATAGATACTTAGGGGAAAAAAGAGCCTTCTGAAGAATAAAGGTGAAACTCTTAGATTCCCTATTCTAGAAGTTGACACACTGTTTCTAGTTCTTCCTGCCTTTTAATTTTTGCCACTTCATTTCCTTTGCAGAGAGACAGCATCACAGGCATAGGCGCTGTTACTGTTTTTAATCTGTTTCTACTGGGTGTTCAGTGAATGAGGAAATAAAGAAGAGTGGGATTTGGGAATCTGCGGAGAACATGACCAACCAAATATGGTTTGATTTAAAGGAAAACTTTAGTTTCATAACTAAAGTAACAAGTTTTAAAGAATTCATCTTTCTTGTTATTATTGTTGAAGGCAAGATGCTTTCTTTGAACAGTTCCAAATAGAGAATCGGACTTCAGTGGACTAAACTTCTGCATTTAGAATAAATACTACCTATATTTTTCTAAATATTCAGATTTTTTAAAAATACAATTTTAATTTTAAGAACTTCAGTAGTTAGATTTCCCACCTTTATAATTTTGGAAGATTATAAATTTCACCAAGGAAAATAAAGGCTGTCTCTGAAGCTATTAGAGCCACTGCAAACCATAACACACGGATTCCATTTTAAAGCCTTCCCTAGAGTACACATTTAGGGAAAGCCAGTTTCTGATTTCCCGCCTATATTATGGCAGGAGACCAAACTGACCCTACTGGGATCTGATCCTTTAGCTTAGTGATTTCTCACCTGAGATTTGGACCATTTAAGAGTGTTTTTAAGTACTTTAGCAAGACGTTCTTACCCTGCATTTCTAATCAGGGAACCTTAGAACAAGATCTGTCTTTAAGCTGTTTGACTTTGCCTTATAATGGTCTCTATTTCCTTTCATGCAGCATTATCTTGATAAATTGCTGTTTTTAAATATCACTTTTTGCCTGGAAAGTGGGCAATACATCAAGCATTGAGGGCTCTTGTTGAGGTTAAGATTTGGGACACATTTTGCATAACCCCACTGCATACTATCTTACTAGACCAAATTATTCCCGATTTTAGTCTTTGTTTCTAATTTGTATACTGGGTATTTTAGCAAATTTGGGTGTATTCTCCCAACAATAAAGCACATTTTAAAGCTAAAATAGGACTAAAGACCATGCAAGAATATTATTATACTAAAAAAAAATCTATAAAGTACTGAAACTCTGTCGAAAGGAAGAAAGAATGAAGAAAGAAAGAAAGGAAGGAAGGAAGGGAGGGAGGGAGGGAGGGAGCGAGGGAAGGAGGGAGGGAGTGAGGGAGGGAAAAGAAGAACAAAGGAAAGAAAAGAAAAAGAGCAGTCCTATAAGTCAAGTCACATACTTTGAATTCAAATGTTAATTATTTCCATGAAAATTACTGTGGTAATTGATCTTTAGTGTATGTTAGAATTTGAATAACTTACCTACATTTATCCCTAGAAATCTAGCCCTAGCGTAAAGAAAACTTACATGGTAATTTGTCTATACTTATTACACTTCGAGGAACACTTTAAAAACACTACACATAAAAAAAATACAAAGCAAGCATATCGCTGAGAAGTACAACCTCCTTAGAGTGACAATAACAATTAGTACAAAAAGAGCAGCGTTGGCCTCATTGAGAACTACCATTTCCTCAAAAGCAAAGGAGCAATTTCGAGGAAAGCTATCAAAATAGTCACCATATCAGTGAGTTGATTGTTAAATAATGCCTTGAACTGACTTTGAAATAACACATAGGTATAACAATGCTACTACATATGGGCAAATAGTAAAGGAACATTTTCTGAATTCATCTGAATTTACCTGACTTTTGGTCAAGTGTTTCTTTTTTAACTGCCAAGGAGTCAAGAAAGCACCTGTCCCTCTGTCAATTTTTTTATACTATTAGGTTTAAACCTCTATAAGAAGACTTCAAAACTGCTTTGTAATTATCAAAAACAGATCTCAAATTCTTATTTAAAAATAAAGTTAATGTCATGCCCAAAGTTATGCAGAAATTTAGAAGTGGTGTTTAAAATAGAAATTTAGACTACTGACTTGAAATCCCATGCTCTGACCACCAGACCACACTCCTGCCCAAAGATACTTAAAATTTTTACTGAGTTATTCTTCTTTGTAATTAGATGCAGTGATTAGAGTGTCTTTTGCATTACTCTGCACTTTTCTTTTAAGTCCGGGTTGTAAGCCACATAGGGCACTGTCCCTTACAAAACTAAACAAGGGATTTTCAGTTTTGCAATACAATCTCCTGATATTTGTTTATAGGTTTCACACATCAAAAACAATGAAATCTGTAATTTTTCAAATTGCAATCTTCTCATTCTCTGAGTTATGTGCCTATGAGAATTTGCAAATCTTTTGAAGAGAATGTAATCTTTATGCTTACAAAATGTAGGCTTTCATATTTGGGTGCAATTACAAATCAAGGCCTTTCTTCCCATAATAATCAGTTTCTCTAAGTTGTGGGTTTTCCTCATTTGAAAATAAATTAATGGGAATTTTTAAATATAATTCATCCAGCTATTCAATCTTTTGAATCTTTAAAATTAGAAACCATTTCTATTCTCAGTCCCCAAAGAAGCAATGGCAGAAAATACTTTATGTTATAGTATATTACAATTTAATCTTTTTGATTGGGTAAATAAAAATAAACAGCTAAAACCAGCTGAGTTTAAATTAAAAAAGAAACCTTTTATGTGATTACTGATTGTTTAAGGTTTTTGCATTACAGGTATGTATCATGTGACTTAAATATTGAATTTATTTCTATTAAGTACTTGTCATGAAACAAAATCAATTTTGAAACAATGAAAATTCAAAGTGCTACAGATGGCTTTCAAAGGAATTTGAATTAGACAGGAAAAAATGATATCTTTTATAGCTCTAAACATCAGTTTTTAAATTAGAGATTGATCTATAAAGGAGCTAATTTTGCATAATCATTATTCATTTTAAGATAATAATACATGATAGTTACCAAATTATACAGTAATTTTATGTAGAGATTTATACATATTTTCTGAGTGCCATCATCTAATTACTTAGAAATTTAAATCTAAAAACCATGAGTTTTGGACATAGTTTTTTCTTTTTCAATCTTACTTTCTTTTGAGATGAAAACATGGCCAGTCCCATTTTTCCTGGACCTGCTTGGAGCAATCTATAGGGTATGGGGAAGGGTGGGATTTGAAGGAAGGAGGTTTCGAAAGACACACATAAAAATCTGTTAACTCCCATATAAGAAATGTGGGCTTTAAAGAAAACATTATCATTATTTTGCATCATATTTATTTGGTTCACTAGTTTGGGCTTTTCATGAGGATATAAAGAGTTTCCCAGAGGGAAAATAAAGTGGAATAAGGAAGAACGATGCCCATACAAAGCAGTAGTCTCCCAAGTAATACGTCCTTGCTTGCTGATCATGACTCTAGCAACAAACTGGAGTGAGGGTTCTTTGTCTAATTCACTCAGCATTAGTACCTCCAAGGTCTAGAACAAATACAGGTGTGAAAGAATGAATAGTGATTCCCTTGGACACCTTTTAAATCAAGTTGCCAAATTAACCGTACACGGACAGTAATGCCACTGCCAAGTGCGTGGTGTAGGACACACACCACACACCAAAGGTACAGGAGAAAGCAGAGCCAGGCTGGGTCAGGGATCTTGGGGCACATGGCTCCCTGACAGTGTGACCAGCTGGGTGACCTGAACTTTTCCAAAACAGACAGAAGTCATGGAAAGACCAATGATCTGGTCATCTCCAAAACCTCTCCTCTTAAATCTATGGGTGAAGTGTGATAGCTGGGCAGGGTGGAAGTGATAGGAAAATGAGATGAGTTACAGATGAAATAAAATTGGCTACTTGTTAATAATTGTTGAAGTTAGCTACATGGGATTCATTGCACTTTTCTCTCTTTTTCTGTATTTGAATAATAAAAAGTCAACAAACAGTACACTTCTCCACTTAAGAGCCTGACATAACAAACATGTATACTGCTTAATGTGTAAATATAGGACAAGCTTAGGCATTCTTTCATATGACAAGTAGATTAAGGCTATTTTCTTAAAAAAGATTTGTCTTCATGTTAAGGAAAATTACTTTCACTTTGAGATGCGACAAATTGGGCATTGGATTGTTGATAACAGGTTTTTAATGATCTTGGAAATAACTAAGGTATGCGTATTACTTTTTGCACAGTCTAAATGATCCTCAGCCTGTGGTTATACTCCCCAGGACAAAGTCTACGTAAGTCAGGGAGAGTTAACTGGACAAGTGACAAAACTCAATAACCCCGTGGCTGCTGACGATCTGCGAAAAAGACTTATCTGTGGCCTTCTCATCAGGTGGTGGAATTTATCAGGTTGTAATATTTTTGTAATTCTCATTGCTTGATCGTGAGTTAGATTTACTGATCAAGTAAAATTAATCTCAGATTCTAGTTTAACAACCCTTTAATAATTTTCCATTTCTCTTAAACTCTCATTCCTCAACACGTATATGTGTATTTCCCTGGCACTTTAGAGGACTTTTTCAGGTCTTTCATAGCTCAGTGATTAGTGACTTCATAAGTAAACATTAGTATAAAATATATTAATTGATGTAAGATGGGTTCGAATTCTCAGTTTATCTTTAGGCACCATTAGAAGTGATATGATTTATTCACAGAATAAGAGTTGACACCTCCTGGGTACAGGACACAACTACAGTAGGGACCTTACCTAACAAATACAAATATCGAAAACCAATCTGTAATTTAAAAATAAGAAAAATAATAAAATATTTTTAAAAAGTAAAAAAAAAAAAAAAAGAGAGTTGATCAAACAGAGTAAAGGAGGTGATTTTTCTTGCCAGTCCCTACACTATCCCATTCAAAACACAGCTTCAAGATTGATTCATGAATGTTTGACGTGAATGCTTAAAAAAGACTGCCATATGCTTTAGGATCCTAGAGCCCAGGAATTATAATCTTTCTAATTCATGAGTTTTTCACTTTCTTATACCACCTAATAAATAATTCTGTTGTGTAGTAGACCCCAATACTTTTCTTTGCGATTGTTACAGCACTACCACCACACATCCTGACACGAAATGATTCCAATCTTGAATAGTATTAATCTGAAAATGCGGAAGCCAATGCTGATACTGAACTAAGAAAATATAAAATGTCATCAGTACTAAGACCACTAAAAACTTTACTGTAACAGAAAATGTCAAAATTTCGTGAGCTGTTCACTTGAAACTATACTTTTTACCTCCCATAGTCACGCAGTATATTTTGTCGTTACCAGCTGCCCTCTCCACCCCAAATTTGTCTACTTACAAAAAGAGGAGCTTATAATTCAAATGTTAGAGGAAGAGGAAATCTAATTTTGACCTTGAGTCAAATTGATGCCAAAGGGAGTTTATGGTTTTCTTTACTTTATAAGCTATAATTGCAAATACAGTTTCCTTCATCTAAAAAACTATTCCACCCTAAAATTTTCAAACAAAAATAGTTTTCAGAAACATTGGCAAAAGCCATCTTCAAAGGAAACTAACTAGTTTGAATTAAAAGGAAAGGGAGGAGAGAGATGGTAGATATTTTTAAAGGGATTATGTTTTCAATATTTTGGGCCCAAGATGTCTAATTCCTACTTTTTAAAAGCATTTCTCATTTGCAATTTAAAGTAGATTAGTAATTTAAATGTGTTTAATTTGTAAATAAGACAAAAATAGCATGAATGTGTGTAAGATAACAGAAAAAAAAACAGTAATGTGAAAATGCTTTCTTCAGTATTAAGTAGAAACAAAGTTGTCATTAATAAATGCCATAAAATACTAAAATATAAGGGTTAATATTATAGAATTAATAAAGACATAGTAATAGTTTGAAATCCAGTAACTGAAAGTATTTTGGCTATTTTCATTAGAATATTTGACAGTATAACTTCATGTTTAATTCCAATAAATAAATTCTGTTACTTTCCCCCCAAACTATTTACTGTGCTGTATCTATAGGTTAAATTTAAAATCACAATAAAATTTAAAATCACCTTTGCCACATCTCCCAGCTAATGTTCAACATGAGACATATTAGAATTCCAGTTTTATGAAGTTGGGATAATATATGAATATTTGAATTTGGGGGTGGGGCAAGAAACAAAGAGTCAATAGAAGTGTCACTTCTTGTTGCAAGAGATTTCAATTTTGCACTAATCATCTTATTCCTTATGAATAGATAACCCCTTTCTTTGCATGTGTGTGTGTGTGTTTTTAAATTCTGACACTCAGCTACTTTTGATTTTAAGGATTATTGAACATGGACTTTTATTATCAAAACCATGTTTGGCCACAGTAGAAACCTACCTTGGGAATCTACCAAATTAGTCTCAAAGTGTTTTTTAGTTTACCTGTGAATTAAATATATCAAATATGAAGTGACAGCTGTAGTAATAAAAACAGGAGATACCCGAATCACAGTACCTAAATGCTGGGCTGAAGAAGTTCATTTTACCGTTAAATAGCCAGCCTGATGGTAAAGAGAAAGTTTACCATCAGGTTGACAGGTTTACCAAGTTTACAGGTTCTTACTTTTTTCTAGAGGGAAATAATTAAATGCAATAAAAACAAAGGAGCTGGAAAAGATATCGAGAAAAGCATCAGATCTTCCCAGAAACGGTTCTGTGTTTGGACAAGCTAGAGTAATAGATTTAGGATGGTAAAGCCATTGCCTAAAATGTTAGCAAAAAAGAAAAATCCTGCCAGAAAGAAATTGACTAACCAAAACAGAATAAACCAAACTCAAAACAAAAACAATCAAAAATTGAAGGCAAAAATAGCTTTCAGAATTGTTAAAATTATAGCAGCCATTGTGAATGTTCACAGGCCCATATGCCATGTGGTAAGACCACAGTTAACTGTGATCATGGGACTCCACAGGGTGAGTGTTCTGCAGGCGCCTTTCAGGAAGAGACTGTTAATGGATGTAGGATGACAGTCTGTAAAATCCGTAAGTGTCGGGAATTAGAACCTAGATGTTTGAACAGTAGAATTAGGATATATCCTCTGAAATTTGAAGAACATATTTACAAGTAAAATGAAACCTTCCCAATGTGGCATTGGTGGAAAATAAGTGGTCTTAAGAAAAGTAAAAACTTTACAGTGGTATTTCTACCTTTGCTCACCAGGAAGGGGGGGATAAAGACAGTCTTGTGAGATCCCTCATTCATGCAGGACAACACTACTCAAATCATTCCTTGGTGCCACTCTGAGAGAGAATATTAGAGCTGGGCTACGCTCCTACCCAACAGAACAATTCATAGAATTTTAATATATTTAGCTGAAAAGAATATTTGAAAAACACCTAATCCAACTGGCTCATAGTTACCTATGGGGAACAAAGATGCAGAGAGGCCGAATCATTTGTCCAATGTGACAAATCACTTGGTGACGGGCTGGAAATATGGCTTTGGATCCCAGGTCTGAAGTTCTTTCCACTAGGCAAATATTGACTAAACGAGTTCTCTGTGTTCACTCAAAGCCAAGAACCATATTGTTCATAGCATGGATTGCCTTCTTACAGATGTGAGTGGGTTAAAGGGAGCTAAATGTCATCACAAATATTGTGATCGTCTGATCATGCTGACCTGATCCACCTGCTGGGGCTCTATTTTCAACCACATAGGCAGGCACAGTAGTCCACTATCCTGTAATATAAAATGGTTACCTTGGGGTTGTATTCTTACGATTTCCCAAAGAAATGATACCTCATCTTAGAGAAGAATAGAGTTTAGATACTCACACACGCTGGGCTGAATCCAGTTGGTGAATCTTGATGTCTCCATGTGGAGAGATAAGCAAAGGAGACAATCAAGGTACAGAATCTTTTCGTAGATGGCTTTGCTTCGTTTCTATCATAGAGACTATCTATTGGGATGAAAAATATAAAATAAGGATCAACTAAACATTTTGCCTATAAAATTAGATTTTAGTTACGTCTATTAATGGAAATGCTTTTTTCCGTATCAGTGATGCCCTGCAGGCTCCTCATTACTGCCCTGAACATTTTATGCTCCTGCCATTTGGTGATGAATATTTTCTTTTAAGTCAGAAAGAAAAATGTCACATGTTTAAAAAAGAGGAAGGTCCTTCAACTTCATGATGTTTGACATCATCTCCTTGCACTTCACTCGCCTTTTAGATGTAGATGGACGTGAAATACATATTTAGGCTGAACGCCAAATGGCTAAGTATTAGGTCAACATTTTTCAGAGACTGATGACACATATCATCATAGATGAACTTTTGTATATAAGAAGAAATGTGAAATGTAGTTATGATTAAGTTTTATAATAAATCTTAGTAATCAAATTGTAAAAGTTTGATGTTGCTGGGCTCAGTGGCTCACCCCTGTAATCCTAGCACTTTGAGAGTCCTAGTCAGGAAGATTGCTTGAGCTCAGGAGTTTGACACCAGCCTGAGCAAGAGCTAGACCCTTTTCAGTCTCTACTGAAAAACAGAAAAACTAGCTGGGAGTTGGGGGGGGAGGGGAGGTTGGTGGTGGTGACTGTAGTCCCAGCTACTTGGGGGGCTGAGGCATGGGGATCTCGAACCCAAGAGTTCAGAGTGGCTGTGAGCTACGATGATGTCATGGCACTCTATTCACGGTGACATAGATTGAGACTCTGTCTCAAATACATAAATTAATTAAAAAACTAAATAAAAGTTTGACATAGTATAAGGATAAGTATTATTAATCCATATCCCTATTTCTCAATTTAACAGTTTAAAGAATCTTTTTTTCTATATAAGATTATCAACTTTCACAATCTTCCCTAATTTTGCAACAAAATTCCAATACTTGCAGCGCATATAAACAATTTAAGTTATATCTAAGTTGTATCTGTTTATTCAGAATAAATATTCAAGTGTTAAACCAGTGCATAAGGAAAACCTTTGTTCTTGTGCCCTGCTTTGCTAACCTACACAGAGTAGACATGATGACCAGGCCGTAGGTCTGTGGCCACTTGACTTTCCAAAGGGCAAAAAGGAAGCTGAAATTGAAGTCAAATACTAAATCTTGGCCAAATACCAAAATTGAAGTAGAACTTCACTACGTTCCTAATTCAGAAAGTTTGGTAGAACATTTCAATAAACACAACTTTTTTTTTTTTAATAGTTTATTCTCTTTTCCTTCTTTTAGGGGGAAATAACTAGATATTTTAAATTGAAATCAATGAATTCTTCTAAGATCCACAAGATGGTGCTATGAAGTGGCATTTAGAAAATTTTTAAAAACCATAGTACTAGGAGCAAATACGCAGGCAGGGTCAAATAAGTATCATTTAATAAAATTAACTACACATAAATGTCATTTTTAAAAGGCAATTATAAATCATATTAATTGCTGTAAGATACCTAATGTTGCTTTTAAATACTTTTATTGCATGAATTATATTCTGTTAACTCTTGGATCTTAGGTTTTAAGAATATTTTGTGAGGAAAAAAAATCACGTACTATTCTTTTAATGTCTTTAAAAATTATGTTGTGAGAAGATTAAAAATTGAATTTGAATCTCTGCAGGGCTAAATCATAGTGGAGAAAGTACAGGGCTGAGACACAGATCAGATTTCTAATCCCTGTCCTCCATCTGAACTGGTGCATATGGTCATCTTTCCCTCTGTTCCAGCGATTCTTGACTAGGGGTGACACTGTCTCTGGGGGTATATGTCTGGTTGCCATAGCTAGAGGGAGTAGAGCTGAGGGGAGCTGCTACTGGCATCTAGTGGGTAGATGTCAGGGACATTGCTAAACATTCTACAATGCATAGGACAGGTCAACACAACAAGGAATTATCCTGCCCAAGATATCAGTAATGGCAAGGTTGAGAAACTTGACCTGTTCATTCACTTCCTTTTTAGTTTGTTTGTTCATTCATTCATTAACCCACTCATTCATTCACTTGTGCATGCACTTATCTACTCATCAATCCATCAATTCATTCCTTTAACAAATTTTCTTAAATTGTCTACTGTGATTCAACACTGGACTAAGCTTTAGAGATAAAAAGAAAAGGATTATCTTATTCCTACTGTCAGGGGAGAGAGGTACTTATGAAATAATACAATAATAATAATATGATATGGTCAGCATTTCATTCCTAAGTATAAAAGGTTCTGGGAGCAAGGAAAGTATATAACAAAACTTGGGAAAAGGAAGAATTTAAGAAGACTTCATGAAGATAGCGGTTGTTTATTGAGCAGTTGGGTAAAATCATAGGATAAAATTTGGGGCAAAGAACAAGCAAAATCAGAAACCTAAAATAGGCAAAGTGTGGCAAAATGCAGGTAAATATCTGTGACAACACAATTTGTATATATAAAATTTTGCAACAAAATTAGGGTATGAAATTAGAATGAGGAAGGTTAGGAAAAAGAAATGAAGAAAACTCTAAAAAAATTGAATAGGAGGATGGTGCCTGAAGCTCAAAAGAGTAAGGTGCGG
>NW_003852408.1:31317866-31324720 GCF_000181295.1 Otolemur garnettii
AAAAAAAAAAAAAAAAAAAAAGAAAAGAAAGAAAGAAAGGAAAAAAGAATAGGGACATTCTGGGAAGGGGCTTGAGTTTCATCCCCCAGAAATTTAAAATTTAAAATAGAAGAGTGAGGCTCAGTGTTGGTAGCTCAGTGGCTAGGGTGCTGGCCACATACACTGGGGCTGGTGGGTTCAAACTCGGCCCAGGCCTGCTAAACAACAATGACAACTACAACAAAAAAATAGCTGGGTGTTGTGGTAGGCTCTTGTAGTCCCAGCTACTTGGGAGGCTGAAGCAAGAGAATCGCTTAAGCCAAGAGTTTGAGGTTGCTGTGAGCTGTGATGCCACAGTACTCTACACAGGGCGACTCTGTCTCAAAAAAAAGAAGAGTGATAGTAGACATGTAGCAATCACTAAACCTCTTTAGGACTGAGTTTCACACCTGTGAAGTGTTTGATGACAGACATGTCAAGCTTCCTTTAGCTTTAAAATGATGTTTTATAGTGACAAGTCAACCTATTGGATACAGTAAATACTGTATATTAGTAGATTTATTTTACAACTATTAGTAAAAATCACATCTATAAAGAAAATATTTTTTATATACAAAAATTGTGTTGTCACAGATATTTACTTTCATTATAATGAACAAAATATTACATATTTCTATTAATATATGTGGTGTTTGTTTTAAGACTGGACACTCTTGACAAGATCAAGTTATTCTGCAGAATACGCACAGTCTTCCAACTGTCTTATTACTATTCAAAACTAATTGAGGTTATACTCAGAATACATTTTTAAAATATTTTTCCTCAACTTTCTCTACTATTTGTACTTTCTCTACTATCTATACTTTTTTTTTTTGAGACAGTGTCTCACTTAGTTGCCCTTGTTGGAGTGCTGCGACTTCATCATACCTCACAGCAACCTCAGACTCCTCGGTTCAAGCAATTCTCTTGCCTCAGCCTCTCCAGTAGCTGAGACTACAGGTGCCTGCTGCAACGCCCAGCTAACTTTTCTATTTTTAGTGGAGATGGGGTCTTGCTCTTGCTTAGGCTGGTCTACAACTCCTGAGCTCAAGCAATCCTGTGCCTTGACCTTCCAGAATGCTGGGAATAGAGGCATGAGCCACCAAAACTAGCCACCAAAACTAGTTCATAATTTATTTTTCCTTACACGTTTTTATATTTATAATTTAAATTCAGCTTTAAAATATGGCAGCTGAAAACCCCTGCTAAAGACAGTTCTGTAGTCATTCAGAATTTGAGATCTTAGATTAAATCAAGTTAACATGAGACGTAAGTAAAACAGTAATGAATGGGAGTGCAGGAAAACAAATGGGCCCCCTATCTAAATAAAACACAGGGAACCCAGAAATCCGTCAAAGGATCACTGCCATCCTTTTGCCCAAAATAGAGAAGTGAAAATGCTAATGTTAACAGTGACAGAGGCACTGGGAAGGGCAAGGCTGTATTACAGCCTTACAACTGGCTAATGACACAGTAACTAAGCCACTTTCATCCTTGCTTGTTGTCTGAACTATAATTGTCGCCCTTATTTGATTGCATCTTTTTGAATCCTCTTTCCTCCTTCCCCTAAATCTTTATCCCTCTGGTTTCTGTACCGCATTTCCTAGAGTATTAATTAAAGTCTTTGGTGGATCATTTCAGATTTTACTATCCACTCATATTTACTTTTCTCCATAGAAATTATTATTAAGACTCCTTCCCCATTTTACAAAGTAGTATGGATTTTCCTCAGCACTTGCATTTGAGACTGCATCATAGGTGTTGTTGAGAGAGAGAGAGGATTAATTTTCAAAAGATGATAACTTCCTTTGATGTCATAAAAGGGGTCTGGAGCTCAAGAAAATGGTCAAACTAGTTCCTGGTTTTCAAAGGCACCTTAGGGTTCAGGGATAGGCCAAGGTAGAAGCAGAGGGGAGGCAAAGTGCAAGACTGCAGGGACACCCCAACTGCTCACCTCCCCCCTGGTTCCCCCAAAAGCTCTGCTTCCATCTCTATCACCTCCATCCAAGTGAGATGTTATCGAACAAAAACTTATGAGGAGAGGCCAGTTGATCTCTAGAGTCCCTTCTGCCCTGATAGACCTTATTATTTTATTTTCAAGTCTTCCATGAGCACAGACCTTCAAGCTAAAAAGAGTTGATAACTGAGAGGCACAAAGTAGGATAAAGAAGACATTTTAAAAAATCAGAACCAAAAAATTCATCTTTTCTATTTCCTAAGGAATTAGGCATTTTACTCTTTTTAAAAATTTTTTATTTCATTTTATTTTTATGAGACTGTCGCCCTGGATAGAGTGCCATGGCACCATAGCTCACAGCAACCTCCAACTCTTTGGCTCAAGTGGTCCTCTTGCCTTAGTTTTTCTATTTTTAGTAGAGAAAGGGGTCTTGCTTTTTGTTCAGGCTGATCTCCAACCCCCGAGATCAAGCAATCCACCTGCTTTGTCCTCCCAGAGTGTTAGGATTACAGGCGTGAGCCACTACACTCGGCCAGCATTTTCCACTTAAATGTAACGAAAAGGTACATTTAAAAAGTTAAATGCCTGCAAATACTGAGATACACAGTAAAAGACAAACCAACCAATAAGAAAAACTTCATTTAAACCTTCAGTTTGAATGTCCCTGGAGATCTACCTAAGAGCAATGGAACTGATTTTCCCAGAAGGGCTCCCTTCCAAAACAAGGGATGTTTCTGAACACACCTGAATTAGGACATAGCCAACGTTACATGATGCTCTGTTCAGGGTTTCTGATTCCGGTGCGTATAGGACCTTGCCCTCTTCCGTCAGGAAGAGCTAGCATTCATTTGCATGTATGTAGGGGCATTAAAACCAACAACAATACAGAAGAGCACAATGGGCCACTACTGGACTGTCACAAGATGTGTCATCATTGTCAATAAGAGCTGGCAGTCACCACCCACCGGTTGGAATTTTGAAGGAACTATTTATTAACAAAACCTCATAATACAACAAAAAATTCATGTTACTTAGGGAAAATTGTCTCTAAATATTCACAGCATTTTTCCGAATATAGTGATACATTTTGTGTAACGTGTCATATTACAATAGCTTTAGAAATAGTGCCATCTCATAAGTTAAAACAAATTTTCAATACAAATTCAAAGTTTATTTTAGGAACTGCTTTTCATCTGCAGCATAGCTAATAGTTCTGAAACCCAGCTTTGGAGAGAGGTTCTAGGAAGCGCTCATTTCCATCTCTGCCTAAGTTCCCTATAACAAAGGGCGACTTGCATGACTGTAGGACCACACGGAAGGTACAGAAAAGCAAGGAGTAAATGAAGGGGTGAGTGGGTAGACTTTTAACCTTTGGCCAGTTACATGAGAGATTCCAGGTGTGAATGAATAAAATGCATAACGAGTGATTCCAATTTAAGCTAATAACTATGCTTCCATTCTAGTCTACTGGTCTTTCATGCTAAAGATCTAGACGGATTACAGAGAAAGAAACCTGTACATATTGTGTAAAGGCAAAGACATTTCCAAAATATTAAGGTAAAAATTAATTTTTAGTCCTAGAAATTCTATAGTCCTCCTCTTTCATGACGACAAAATGGCTAGAGGTCACTTCATATAATTAAGACACAGAAGTGCGGGCAATGGAGGTATTTCTGTTCCTGCTGTAATTTCTTTCTGGACACCAAGCTCCTTTTCTTCACTTAAAAGTAAATTAACAGCATAGCTTCCACCACTCCAAGCTAAAAATGGCAACAGTGAAACCCATTTGCTATTTTAGACATGACTAATAGGATGCATATTTCATAATAATAAGATACAAATAATTTAAAATTCACAAGTAATTAAAAACACAACGTATCCTAGAATGATAACTAAGGTCACTTTTTAAATTCCTTATTTATCAGACTACATGTATATGAAAGAAATAAAATCTTTTCATGTTCTGTTAGGAGGGAAGAAGGTAGAATGAAATTTGACAGAGTACAAAATATACTGGAAGTGAAATCTTCAAAGAAAAAAGTTGCATTAGGAATTAGTCTTTCTAAAGGTAATTCTCTACTCACATTTTTTCTGCACACAAATAAATGCCAGAAAATGGAAATAGAATATAAGTACAGAGAATTAATTTAAATTTTCTTTAAAACATTTTGAAGTTCCACAGCATAACAGGAAATATATTTATCATATTCTGAAATGTATCAGGCAAGTAGAGTTGATTCTTTTGTCTGTACTAATAAAGGTTTGCTTGCTTTTGAACTAAGTTGGCCTTCTCCTATATATGGAAGACTAGAAACTCTTCAACAGAGTACAAATTATATGTCTCCACTGGGCTGGAAATGTCTACCCTTGATATTTCTGGTTTTGTTGCCCATTTTGGGGGTAGAAGGGAGGATGCAGGCTGGGCAGAGCGGTGCAGTTTCCTCTCAGCCCCCAAATCAGAAACAGGCCAGCACAGAGGCGAATGCAACCACAGGGCTGAGTCGAGGGCAAGTGTAGGGTACAATCCTGTCTTTACTGAAAATTTTGATATTTTGTTCATCACAAATTCCTTTTTTACATTAATTTTAATTTTAAAAAATATAGCATCATTGAGATTTTTGGCACCCAGTTACATTTTGTGCCTGAGGGTGATTTGCTCACCCTCACCCCATACCTGGCGATACTCAACCAGCCCCCAGGCTGTGGCTCCAGTTGATTTGTGGAGCCACAGCAGAACTCAAACTCTCCCTTTTACCCTTCTCAGTTCAAATGGGTCAGAAAAGGGTCTTACAAGAACTACGTTCTCCCTGCTTGTAGAAATGAAGATGAAGGGTAAAGAAAAGTGTACTTTTTGCCCAACAGGGAATCACTGGGCAGGTTAGGAAACCTGCCTCAGCAGTTGTCACTGAGAGCACTCACTCTGGGAGCATTAATGGTCCTTTGTTCCAGCGCTTATTTGTTTCTGGATAGGAACCATAATGAGAAAAGAATTAATGCCCAGAGGGTGGACTTAGCAAGAGAAACATGGGTGACAATAATACATTAACTCAAAAAGTATGCACAATCCCTGGCAAGAATGATAAGGTAAATACAAATGAGAGACTTGATATACACACAGTATATATGCGACAGAAAGCTCTTTTAAATAATGAAATGGGCGGGATTACACGTGGCACAGCTAAACTAATACCAACAGTACCTTTTCATTCTTGAAGAGAACAAAATACTACTTTCAGTCTATTGCTAAACTTTTCACAGGAGGGGCTGGTATGTGTCCTCTTGTATTTTCCAAAAACATTAATTACAGTCCTCAGGCAGGGGTAGCCGCTGCCTGCCAGGAAAAGTCTTGGGCCCTGTTTTCTCTCCTGAGTAGAGTGGAGAAAGGGAAGCTTTTGAAAAGGTTATCTTGCTCCATGCCCTACTAGCCCTGTTAAGGGAGAGGAAGTCTTTCGGAGAGGAAGTCTTTCAGAGAGGATTGGAGATACTGGGGAAAGCTTCCCTTCTGGCAATTGCTACAGCTAGAAACAAGAAACCCCTAGGTGTCATGCTGTTTTCTCTGCAGGGTATGATAAGACTAGATGTAAGGTTATTACACTAGTAACGTCTCATTTAGCAAGTGGTGCCATCATAGGATTGTTTGGAAAGGTGAAATACAGGGGTTTCAGTTCTTTGCCCTACCGTGGAAGGATCTTTTGGTCACTGCAATACTTTTTGGAAAATAGAAGCTAAACTTACAGGCCATAAAAGGTCTCAAAAGGAAAGACAGGAAAGTTAGGGACATCACTCTGGTTAAAAAACCCTCAAAATGATCTAGTGAATGCTGACATTAGATGAGTGTGGGTCTTTAGGTATTAACATAAGTATATATGTACTTCATGCATTTCTATGGAGATTTAGTATAAAAAATACCTAAATATATATTTAATTCCATAGGATCCCGAAGCACTTTGGGGATTTAAACAGATAAGCCAACCTCAAAGGGACTGATTCTTGCAACTAAAACACAGACACCTCTGGGGTGAAATGTGGCAACAGTTTGACAGGCATAGCAGTAGCTTAGGCCAGAAAGGATTTATCCAATTAAAATTATGGGATGAATTTTGGCTGGCAGAATGTAATTACCAGCCTTGGATTGGGTCCAGGATCCTGAGGTTAACACCCCTCCTCTTGCCAACCACCCTCCTACCTGCCAACACTCTGAGATGGAGAAGGCTGGATCTGACATAATCGCACATAATACTGTTGTGACATCTAAGTACAATGATGATGATGTGAGAAGCATCATGAACCTGATTTTTTTTAACACTCATTATGTTACTTATTTTTATGCCACATTAGGCTAGAAACCAAATGTCCACATAAATGTTAATTTCCTCAAATCTGTGTTTAAAAATTATAATTAGAAAATAAAAAATAGATTTAAAAATTAATTTATGCCGTCAAAGTAGTTATTTAGTGATTATTTCACTACAGGAACAAAATTGGATCAAAATGGTGACATTTAATCCTTGCTACATTAAAAAAAAAACAACAAAAAAAAAACAGGTCTTGATTTTTTGGAAGAGAAATGTATTCTCAAGGTTGAATGGCCTAGAAAAAAGGAAATGAGTAAGCCCGGTTCACATTCGTTCTAAGTTTAACTAAATGGGTATGTTCAGGCACTGCTTCTGTCCTGGGGTGAGTCCAGTTCATAGTCACAGGCACTCGGCGGGCAGTAATTTCTCAGGAGGGAATTTACTAGGAGTTGGGGGGGAGGTGTCCCTCCAAAAGAAACAGGGAAGAGCCCCCTGCTGGTGCGTGATCAGTGAGCAAGGACCTCATTATTAGATTCCCATGCCCTTTTGAAAAGTCATTCATTTACAAGAGAGGATTGTGGAGG
>NW_003852408.1:31325039-31333131 GCF_000181295.1 Otolemur garnettii
CGCCCCGCCGCTCCCCGCGGGCCTGGTAGGGCCCCGGGAGTCACTCGGGTTGCCTCCTGGCCCACGTGGCCCTGGGACACTCCACTCAGGAAAGAGGACGGGACGGCGTGGTGATGGTGGGGGGTCGCAGCGGCGGGGTTCTGGCGCGGAGCACGCGTTGCCGCTGCCTCTGTGAGTCTCTTTGTGGCCTCCAGAGTGACAGTGGGGGTGCGTGCGCCCAGGCTGGCGAACTTCACTTTGTACTTTGCACTTGCCGGGCTAGTTCCTGGGGCGGAGCGGGTGGGGGAAGGGGCCGTGTTTGTCCGCATCACCGGAAGTCTCGAAAGGCTAATTGAGGGATTGCTGGCCCTCCCTGTCCCCGACCGGAGTGTGGAGGGGCTTGCCTTTGGGTCATTTTCGTAGAGAAAAGTGTTGTCCCAACTCCTGTTTCTGCCGCTTGTTTCAGCTTTTGCTGTGAAGGTGAATTTTCTAACACCATCTTTGTGTGATTTAGCTGTCCACGGGGAATCAAAATGTGGAATGAGAGGATGAAACTAATCCTTTCTTTTGCACTGTTAGGGGTTGCCATAAACACCATTTGTTAAAAAGCATAATTATGTTGGGAAAGTGCCTGATGAGACAATTAAGCTACATAAACACCCTGAAAACAAATGAAAACCAGAAGACGCCCACACCCCTTGTGTAAAGCAATTTTTTGTTTACATAGAAATGAGAGGTCTGGGCTGCTTTATTACAACGAGGTTATTAATGTCTAGAAAAACCTAATGATTATGTTTTCATGAAATTTCAGTGATGAGATGATGGTCATAGTATGAAAACCTACCTGCGGATCTGAACTAGCCATGAAGCCCTGAGTTCTGTCTGGGTTAAGATGACGAGGCCAACAAACAGTACTAGAGAAAGGACGGAAGCCCGCGGGTTTATTCATGGAGAGGACCGTTATTTGCACCAGAGAACTTTAGCTTAAACTCTTAAAGTTTGTCTCAGAGTTGGACACCATTCACTGCAGTATTTTCCACATGGAGCACATTACCTGACACAAAGTGGTCATCAAATATTTATTAAATGATCTCACGAGGGCCACATTCTATTAGTTGTGATATTTAAAGGCCAAAATTATGATGTCTTGATCTGGAAAAGGGGAATTGTTTTCTTACTATTTTGAGATATTTTAATTCCTTTAAATTATAATACCATTTGAGGTATGAAAGATAAGTCAACAAATGCCATTCTAGAATATTAAGATTTCTAAGCAACCTCTAAAACTTGTATAATTAGTCCATTTTCAACAAAAGGATTAGTCACATTTTTGGCATTGAGTAATGTATTTCAGGATATGTGTCACTTTTCAAGGCAGAGTCCTATGAACAGATTTAAATTGACTTAGAAACTTTGGAGATTAAAGTACAAGAAGCAACTAAGTCAATCAAACAGTCATCATTTAAAGCACCCAAATGGGTCCCTTTTAAATTGTTCATATAGCGTCCATAGTATGGCAGGTAGGGATATCTTTTCTCTTTGTCACAGGAAGAGTTTTATAAGAGTCAGTATATTAAATAGCTCCCTCATTTTTCCTTTTTCTGTGTTTCCCCAGTAAGTCTAGTTTAACAAAAAACAACAAAAATGCCTATTAAACAGCACAGATCTCCAAAGCAGGGGTACACTAAGGAAGTCCAGACGTAAAATGGGATAGCACACTTCAATGCAAAGTTTCGTTTACATGACAGAATTCAGGCTAAGTAATTTGCCAGGTATTTTCCGGTGTTGTTCATACACATGTGCAAGGCCGTGTAACATGGTTTTTTATTTGAGTCAATCTGAGCATTTTTCTCCTTTAGATGGTCTCTAGGAATGATATAGTGAAGTGTTCATGTTATGACGGCCTGCTTTCCAAAAACGTTATGACTTCTATAGTTAAAAAAAATGGATCATCTACAGTAGCTGAAATTAAGAATCATTTTTCTCCTATTCCAGAAAAAAAATCATGTCTTCCTCCAGACTGGGGCTCCGTTTGGCTGCCTGTTTACTAAACATTTCAGAAGCTAGAAGAAAATACGTTGTTGAGAACATAGCAAAAGCAGCTCTTCTTGACAAAAATGGTAGGAACAACAGACAATTGAAGCGAATGCTGGAGTGTTTTGATAACATAGTGATTTTTGTACTCTGCACAGCGTATCTATAGAACCCTTTCCTTTCTTCCTAGATTTTCCACCTTGTTACAGCTTCTGCACAGCTCCGGGATGCTGAGATAGATGAGTTACTCAGATGTGCACATATGCTCTTTTTCCAAATGCCTGCATACGCTCAGCAGTGCAGCTCTTCACATTTGCCTGTGAGTCTCTGAGATGTGCATCCTTCAGGATGTTGACAGGCTCCTGAGGAGGGATATATTTACATAAAAGTATAATGTTTCCCCCATGGGCCATTTATTTGATGATTAATAGAATAAGCATAATCATACCTTATCCTTTTTATTCAGCAGGCTAAATGAAAACTAAACTTGCCAAATACCAACTACTTTTCAAAGCACTCCTGCCAGCAAAGGCCATGCTATCATTACAGTATTATTATTCCTCCTCCATTTTCTTTGCATAAAGACTCTCAGGCAGTCATGTTTAAGTGACGCACAGTAAGATCACTCAGCAATCCCGTGACTGTAGACTGGAACTCAAGCCTCCTCACATGCTTGGCCATTCTTACTGTGGGAGAGACTATTCTTCCCTCACCTTTCTTAAAATGTTCATGCGACGGCACACAGCTTAGATATCATTTGTGTTTACTTTTGTCCACACATGCATACACATGCACTCACAAAACCCTGCATTTGCAGACTTAGAATTATTTAAATAGAATTGTTTTGTTACTATATCAGTAGCTTTTTGGCAACAGGTAAACATGAAGGTCATAGCCCTGAAGCATTTGAGGTAGTGTATTTTAATTTCTGATTGTTATTTTTGATGTCTGATGTGGTTACTGCTTCTGATGAGAAAGATGTGTCCCCTCCCTCATCTGTCTCTAAATATGAGCCCATATAAGTTACTGTCCTGCAACTTTGTGGGAGCTGGGAGTGGCGATGAAATTCCCTGATACCAGCTGATAAGGGAACTCCTTTGGAGTTAGTATGCAGCTGTGCTTTCTCATGCTCTTTGTGGAAAGAGCCAGCTTGGGCTCTTCATTATCAGACAGTACATCTAATGGGATTGAGTTGCCTGTCTCCGTGATTAAGTCACTGGGCAGAGACATTTGTGGAAGACGTACACTGACGGACGGCTGGGTCTCAACTCACAGTTTTTATCAGCTTATTAGTGGCAGCCACTCAAATGGAATTATAGCTATTATACTCCATTACAAATACCAAACAATTTACTTCTGCTGAGATTCATACTGACAGCTTCTCTTGCCAGCAGTAATTTTTTCCTATATGCATGCTTAAGAAATTGCAGGAGAGAGTGTTTCATTCTTTCAGCATTTGATTCAATTGAATCGTATGAAACTGAGAATAAAAGCTTTTCAGAAGAAATTTTAGGATGAAAAAAATTAAATCATATCTCTTTTCTTCCAGCAGCTAGAATGTGTTGAAAAACTGCATAAAATAGAAGGTTGCACGGTCTCCTTCTTGTTTCAGCTTTATAGTTCGAAAAATGCAGGGAAAGTAGCACTAGTTAAGAAAATGAACCTGTTGTTTTACAAATATTTTAAAGGTACTTATTTTTAAGTGAGTGGAATAAAACTATATAAAGTTGATTTTTTTTTCCAATTAAGCAATGTGAGCACATTTAAATGGCCTGGAAAGCTCTTAGGTAAAGGAACCGAGTTATAAATTTTAGACCTACACCAGGGCAGGGCTCTATAGATGCTCGTTTGGCTATGAGTGAGTGACACATGTTTATCTTCTCACATTATTAAAATTAATAGTGTAGGGCTGCAGTAAGCTCTGTAGTTCCTGGTTGTAACTTATTTTCCCTTTCCTCTGAAAAGAATAATTGTTAAGCTGCCAGGGGACGGGGGGACAAGGTATAATAGCAGAGCTAAAGATTTAATTACCGCCTGAAAACTTTTGTCCTTCACTTTGAATTTGCTTTTGTAGGCATAAGGAGGACTTGTAAGGAGCCTGAGCCAGGCTCGTAAACTTCAAAAATAACTCTGGGGTTATGTATGGCTGCCATACAAGGGAATGGCAGCTTTCTCCTTCAGGTTACACATATTCAAGTGAGTCACAAGCCACCAAAAGCTGGAAGTTGTTAACATCTAAAGGCTGTTGGTGGCCTCTGAAAAGGAGATGGTGAAGTCAGAAGTTTCTAATGGACAGGTGCACGCGTCTCAGAAGCCTCTGCTCTAGGCACTAATTGGCTGATTCTGGTTTTTCCAGATGTCAGATTTTGACCCAGATAGTCTGCGATTCCTGGGCTGTGGAAGGAAATATTGACAAAGACATGAGGCTGATAAGGAACAGAATTGTGAGTGATATGATTTGGCCGTTGAAAATAGGGGCTACCCTCTTAGACTGAGTTAAGAGCACTTTGGCAAATTCGTTCCCAGGTCCTGGAGAAAGGTCTCTTACAGACATCAAAGGCTTGTGTCTGAGCTGAGCCGTCTGGTTATATACTAAGAGGCTGCAAGAAGTGAACATTAGTACTTCTGTGTTTATACCATGTTACTTCCAAAGGTTACATCCCAGAATTTTTCCACTAAACTAAATTTAATTATGCCAGAAGAAATAAAGCACTGAAGGTTCATCACAGTTAAACATTGTTGCACCTTATGTTGTTTTCTACAGGGCAGAAACATCCCGAAGTAACAGTGCTCAATGTATTTTCTGATCAAGACTATAACAGATCAGTCATTACAATAGCAGCTTCTGTTGATAAGTTGGGTAAGATTTCAGTTTTTTCTTTACATATATTATCTTTTTCTTTGATGAAGAGTAGGCTTTGGTACCTGAATGTTCTATAATCCTTGATTTCCTGGGTAAATCGGAATACTCCTCTCCATTAAGTAGAGTCTACTATTAAACTACCTTTCATGACTTTTCTGAACATGTTCATCACAAAACATTCTCCATTTTTCTTTATTACAATGAACCTTGGGGTCCAAGATTTAATGATGTTCTTTTGCCAAAGGTGATCACGTATCCTTTGCGGCTAAGAAAAACATTTTCAGATTTTAACCTGTGAAGTAATAGTGTTGAAGTCAGCCTACCTCCCTGACAAGCTGGCCTAGAATGAAGCATGATGAGCAATATGTTTTGTGCTGGGAGCCTGAGCTGTTGAGATGTGTCATGGGTTGAAATGAAAGGGGCTCTAGATCTCACAGGGATGCTGAAAGGAAGGTTTGGTAGGATAACTTAAATCAGAAGAATTGCAGTTGTTTAACCAAAACCCTGTATTATCCTAGTACCACTTAGTAAAGAATGTTTGAATATTTTCACATAAACATATTTTCAATTTGGCAGATTGTCTTCTTTCCAAAGGCACATTTTGCTTGGAGGAGAGAAGGAAGAGTTAACTGATAACTCCATGCAGGCATAGGACAGATTATCTTGTAGTTACTCTCAGCATAAGACTAAAATCTGCTTTTTCTGTCTTGCTAAAGTGGTCATACTGTACTGCTAATGAAAACTCAGAGCTATAACATAAAGCTCTTCTGTGTCTGGAATATGTATAATAATTCTAAGAAACATCTAATTACTGGATAAGAGCAAAAGTAAAATAAGTATGGTTTTAAAAATTTGTTTGTAGATAATAATTACTCATAAAGCATGCTGAAAATAAGGAATTTAATCAGATTAATTGGAAAAAATAGAAAAAAACTACAGTAACTACTTTTAAAAAATAATAATATGGTGTGGGATCAATACATTTTGCAAAGTTTATCCACTTTGAGGAGGAAAAAGCTAGAAGAAATGTCAGGTTTTGTCACTGTTGAGAGATAGGGGCAAGGAGAAATGTTGGATCTTCTTTGTTATTTTAGATGATAAAAATCTCCTATGCAGATTATGGGAGAAAAGCTACTAGTGGGACGACAAAATCAGAGCTTTTTCTTTAGATGCAACTGAAAACTTAATGATTATTTTCACAATTTTAACATTTTTAGGCAGTTCTGTTCTGGCTGCTTGCTTGGAGGCCTTCCATGCTATTGATATGGAAGTTCAGGAGGGAATCCACCCTTGCCTGGGAGCTGTGGACCTGATTCCGATTTACCCTCTCTCTGGTGTCGGAGTGGAAGAGTGCGGAGCGGTGGCAAGAAGTAAGACCAAGTTGGAGGTTGTGTGTTATTCCTTACTAGAAACTGTTCTTACAAACCAAAGCAACTGTGACAATCTAAGCATTCCTCAGCTCCCTGGGAAAAGTTGATCTTGAAGAGTTCTGTCAATGATAAGTGCTCATGGGTTGCCGTGGTCCCCTGTGCCTTTGTGGCCCACGACATTACAGGATAAGACTTGCTGTGAGATATGGCAAAGAAAAATCAATTAACAATAACTTTTTCCCTTACAAATTCACAGTAGAGCATGAGGCAACAGCTGTAGTTTCTAATGAGTCCTTTGGACTCTTCAGGGCAGAATGATGGTGTGTTTTGTCCATCTGTGTCCTATTTTCTTGAGCAGGGGTAATGATGAGGTTCAAAAACCACTTAAATGTTAACTCTTACTCCTTTCGCCTCTGATATTTTTTTCTTCTTTCCCTATGTACAACTCTCTCTAAGATTTTCTTTAGAGCCAAACTGTAACATACATGATTTCAGCCCCAGGGGTGAGGTTAATTTGGAAAATTTGAGCTGTGTCACTTAAGGTGTTTTTGAATTAGGGAAATTGGGAGAAAAGAAAGACCTTTTTGGTCGGACTGACTCTGCCGGTACCACGGTTAATTATGAGAGCAGAAGCTCATAATCTTCGGGGAAAAGTCTGCCTTAGGATAATTGCGTTCTTTTCTGTGTGACCTCAGAAACCCTCTCTGATATAGCTTCATTTTTAATTAATGGTGAATTGTCTAACATTTGGGATGTAGATTTGGACTTTAGCTGAGCTACAACAAGCACCAGAAATAGGAAATGAGACTTGTTTCCAAAGGAGTTCCTTGCTGCTGTGCTGCATTTTAATGTGACCTGACAGTTGAGGGCTTATTTCCCAGGGAAATCTTGGCCCCTGCGTTAGGTTTACTTTTTGGCGAGAAAGAGTTAAAATGCAGCATGGGGGAAAATATATTTCGCACAAAAATGAAGAGTTCAGAATTGTCCAGACCAGAGTAATGATTTTAATTGTCTTCAAAACAATTACAGACAATTACATTAAATCTCAAATTAGCCAGTACATGAAGTTCTTCATTACATCAGGACTAGTCCACCCCAGATGTTCGTCCTGTGCAGGAGACAGTTGAGAATCAGTCGGCCTGGACGCAGCATCTCTCCCTTTCCTGCCCTTTGCTTCATTGGCAGCTATTATACCTCATGATTTAAACATGGACATTTCTAATTAAATGAGAGCTCAGCTGCATTCTTGAACTAATTTATAACATTTGATTTGAAATGTAATAGCTTCAATCTTCATCTGATTAAAAACAGTCATATACTGTACATGGTTACTATTTTGATGCTCCAACATGCAGTTTTTATTTTTATATTCCCTTTTCTACACAGCTGTTCATCTAATATCATCCAAAAATTTTTAACTTTTTTTCTTTCTTTTTTTTTTTTTTTTTTTTGGTAACAGCATGCCCAGGCATTCTTATGAGGCAGAAATATTCACATTCTAGGATCCCACTGTTCTCAGAACAGTGAAAGGATGTTTTCCACTAGACCTAGGCTTTCCCAGGGAAACCAACTTTAAGATAATAATTTAGCTAACCTTTGTTGGACAAAGGCCAGTGGATAACACCCTGGGGGCATAAAAGATAGTTAATATTGATATATATAACTTATGTATGCTTTGTATGCAAAAATGCTGAATAATATACAGTATTTCAGAACTTTTTGATATAGTTAGAAGCTTGCTTATACCTTAAGGAAGGGGGTTTTGAGGTGGGTCCAAAATTGGTGTTTAGGGATTTATAAGTACTGTCAACATTTTTTACAAGTTTTTTTTTTTTTTTTTTGAGAC
>NW_003852408.1:31333385-31356596 GCF_000181295.1 Otolemur garnettii
TTTTTTTTTTTTAAGAGGCAGAATCACCCTCTGTTGCCCAGGCTGGTATTCAGTGGACTGATCATAGCTCTGAATTTCTGGGCTCAGGTGATCCTCCCTCCTCAGTTTCTCAAAGCACAGGGATTATAGACATGAGCCACTGAGGCCCGCCAAACTTAGATGTCTAAATATCGCTTATATTGGGACTCGTTGGTCTTTCAGTTTTAAAGCATTGTCTATGATTTCTCACTGCAAAAGTTGAGAATCTACCTTCCTCTTACTTGTCCCCTTCCAACACACACACACACACTCTTCCCAGTCTTCCTTTTTCTATATATATTCATATTAAAACTTGGATCAACAGTTAGTGGTTGTATTATAACCATGGGATCCTCCCTTTGCCATTGTCTTAAATGTTCCCTTCATCTTTCTCCTTGTGAGATCCCTGATCCTAAAACTGAGTCCCATTTCTCTCTCTCTTTTTTCCTTAGTTTATGTTTTTGTCTTGATGGAATACATCCTCCTTTTTTACTTTTTTTAGCTTTCTTTACAAAAGTAAAGTACCATTTTGAGACCTAGCCTTAAATGTCTGAAATGCCATTATTCTGTCTTCACACTTAATTGTTAGTTTGGCTAGGTATAGAATTCTGAGTTTGTAATAATTTTATTTTGAATACATTGTGTCATTGACTTCTTATATTCATGTTGCTATGGAGACTTCTAAAGCCTTATGATTCCTGATCATTTTGTATGTGACCTGTCATTTCTCTCTGGAGGCTTATGAGAGCTTCACTTTTGTTTTTAGTGTTCTGAAATTTTTGTGATGTGCCTTTGTTATGGGTCTGTCATGCATTGTGCTGAATACTTACTGGGCCCTTTGAAGCCTTGGAACTCTTTGTCTTTCAGTTCTGAAAATTCTCTTGAATTATTCCACTCATTATTTCTACGGTTTTCTCAGTTCTTTCTGGAAGCTCCATTATTTGGATATTAGAATTTTTGTATCCTATATTTCTCATACTGTCTCTCTTATTTTCTATTACTATATATATATTTAATGTTTATTTATTTATTTATTGTGAGACTGTGTTACCCTCAGTAGAGTGCTGTGGTATCATAGCTCACAGCAACCTCTAACTCTTGGGCTTAAGCTATTTTCTTGCCTTAGCCTCCCAAGTAGCTGGGACTACAGGTGTCTGCCACAACGCCTGGCTATTTTTTTATTGCAGTTGTCATTGTTGTTTAGCAGGCCTGGGCTGGGTTCAAACTCCCCTGCCTCTGTGTATGTGGCTGGCGCCCTAACCACTGAGCTACGGGCATTGAGCTTCTGTCACTATATATTTTATGATACTTTCTGGCAAATTTCCTTTACTTTATATTTCAAGCCTTCTATAAGTTTAAAAAATTTTTCTATATTCATTTCCAAGTGCTTTTTTTAGTCTTTAAATGTTCCTTTTATTTTATTTTCTAAAATAACATCTTTGTTTATGTCATGAATGTATCATCAGTGGATAATTTTGGCATTTCTCTTCCTGGGTCATCCCTCCCACCTCCTTACCCCTCCGTCCTGTTGCTCTTTCTTGTTTGCTTTAAAGCCTTTCCTCAGATGTCTGATGATGCCTGGTTAGGTGCTTACTCTAAGAGTAGATGCTAGGGGCTGAACGGATACTCTGAGTATGTAGGTGGGGTTTATCAGCTATAGGGTGATCTGGCTGGGTTGTTTTTTTTAGTGAAGCCCACCTAAATATTTTTTTTGTCTTTTCTCTTGAGCTGTTCAAGTTCCCCAGAGAAGGACATTCCAGTCTTCAACCTGGAGTGCAGCTGCCAGTGGTTTAAAAGCTGACTTGCGGAAGAGGGCTAATTCCTTTCTCTCTATTACATCAGTGCCCTGAGCTGTGCCCAGTACTCCCCAGTCCGGACACCTTGTGCTTTCCCCCTTGTGTCCTGCCAGGGTGGGGCAGGGATGGGATCTGCCTGCTGCTTACACGGGTTTCCCATCAGTCCTCCTGTTGTGAGCTTCCTTCCCCTTTACCGTCCCTCAAGAAGTGGTGCTGTCCCTTCTGACCATTGTCGGGTGTCTGTGGTACACAGGCTGCTTTTCTGCTGTCCCTCCTGCGGCCTCAGGTCTTGTTAAATCACTTACCATGGGTATGTTTGCTCTGACTTCCAGTGTGATTTCCTCTACCTCCCCTTCTGTTTGTTTGAGCGCGTGCTTGAAAAAAATATCCCTTTACCATCCTTCTCTTGGGGTTTTTGGAAGAAGTAAAACAAAAATAAATATTTCTATCTTTTTCTGGAACTCTCTACTTTTTTAATTCTTGGCGATTTTTAATTATCTTGAATCTTTCAAGAACAATGAAACCACCTAATTTGGAATCATTGCAACTTCTCAGGAACATTCTCCTTTTGTCTGACTTCTGACTTAAGATTGAGAATATTTAGTCTTCATTTTGGGACTGCTGTAAGGTTTTCACGGACAGGTTCTCTGCAGGATCACTGTGGGCCTGGGCGCTGCCTGTGTGTTTTCTGCATCTTTCTCACTCAGTGTTTTCACGTGCAGAGCCAGTGTCTCTGTGATATGACCCTTTTGCCCATTCACATACAACCTTCTGTGAGAAGGACTGAAGGAAACAGGAGAGGAGGGGACAGGCATGAGGTTCTTAGGCAAGTTCTCCCAGTGACTTTCCAGTGAAGATAAGCTTACCTCACACGTAAGTTCATAATATTCAGCTTTAAGAGTCTGGACCAGAGTTAGGGGTTTTTAAAAATGATACAGAAAGTTGATTTTTGTTTTATGTCATTGATCAAATGAAATAATATTTGCACAATGCCCTATAAATTGAAGTTATTATTTAGAGGTCTGGAAAGATAAAATGCTAGCTAAGTAAGTTATATGAATGAAAAAGTAGCTCTTGCATTGTTGATTTTTATTTTTTGATTTATCTTAAAATGTATATAAAACATTAATGAATTTGATCAGATTCATCAGGCCCATAGATGTTTTTCAAAGTATTTTTGTGACTTGGAGGACGTGTGCCATGACAAATTCACACAGCAGTCAACACTTGTGTGGTAATCTTGAGACCCTTTGATTACCTTATTACAGATTGTCAAAACATGGGCTGATCTGGCAAATCAGGAGCAACTTTTCACTTTAAGAATTTCTACTCTGATTCTCCAGTTGCTATGGAGATTGTCTCATAAAACAGTATTGGATTTGGTTGAGATCAGTCAATTTAGATGCTGGATCCTGACATTGTTCTCACCACCATTGGTGCTACCCTCATGGCCACAGCATAAAAACAATCCTTGATTTTACAAGTATGTGTGAATGTATTTAGACTTAGTATTTGATGTGAGAGTTAAAGGATACTGCCACCACATATAAAGCTGGAAAAACAAGGGATTGTGCATTGGGAAAGTACTTAACATATTAAGATTGATTTCTGGTGACTTTAGTACATTTTAACTCTAAGGAGCTTTACCAGGTTATTCATAAATGCACGTATAGCCACAGGCTTAATAAATGCAAGAGGATTTTATCTACCCCTGGAAAACAGAGGTACTAATGAGAAGGGAAAGGCCAAATGGAAGAACCAGGAAAAACTAACTTAATCTGCCATAACAAATGATTATGGAGGAATCTGGCCATCCCATGTTTGGAAAAGCCGCACTCTGCTCTCTGACTCTGGCTCTGCAAGAAGTGCAGAGTCAGGCTGACTCTGACTCAGCCTGAAGTACAAGCAAGTCAACACCCCCCCTTAACCAGTGGGGGCCTGAAGGAGGGGTAAATGCTCTACTCCTTTGCCCCAAGACGGACAGTTCTGAGGCCCATCCCAGCAAAATCAAGCCTCAGTTGCACACAGCTGTGACCAGTTTGGTAACACACCCTTGTGCTGGCTTTTTCCCTTTCCCTGGCTCACTCTTGATAGATACTGAATAGGGTTTATTGAAATGTTGATGAGAATCAATATTCTATAACAGTCTCCAAACTGGGACAAACAAATGGAGTACTTGAAATCTTTCCTGCCTGACTATATACGTCTTGCAGTTTCTTTCCTAGTCTAGAAGCCATAGGTAAAATTTAGAGTTTGAAACTGGAGTCTTCCTTCACCCACCAACCACTTCACCTAAGAAAAGGGTCTCTTAGAATACCCAGGTGTGAGCCTGGGCCACCGTTCAGTGGCTGAGACATTAAATATCTTCCCCTCACTGATGAGGACAGCCCTGAGAAGCTTCAGAGCTTAGGGACTTCAGGTTTTCTGATTTTCAGTAGGTAATTACATTACACAGAGGTCAGTATTTTATATGATGGCTGGTGGTGTTTTTTTTTTTTAAGATAGATTCTCACCCCATTGCCTTGTATAGAGTACCATGGCGTCATAGCTCACCATAACCTCAAACTCTTGGGCTCAAGTGATCATCTTGCCTCAGCCTCCCAAGTAGCTGGGACTACAGGTGCCCACCACAATGCTCAGCTACTTTTTGTGTTTTTAGTAGAGGTGGGGTCTCACTTTCGCTCAGTCTGGTCTCAAACTCCTGAGCTCAAGCAGTCCACCTGCCTCAGCCTCTCAGAATGCTGGGATTACAGGTGTGAGCCACTGCCCTGGCTGCTGAGATACTTTTGAGAATGTGGACCTAGAAGGGGATTGATAGCAGGTGACTACATACCATGCACATTTTTTGAGCCTGGGAGATGCTTTGCCTGAATTCCATTTCCTTTTTATCCTGACTTCCTAGCATTTATACTGATATCCAGTGTCAAGGGTACTAGGATTAGATAACTCTGAAGAAATGGCATAATGATGTAGGTGGCATTGATAGGCCTGCAAGGTTAAGTGCATAAGCCCAGTTCTCTTCTCTCCACACCCTTACGCACCCACCAACCTGTCCACCTGTTCTCTATTAGGTGTAGTAAGGATGTGCTTTTCAGGAGACTCAGAGCATGTAATAATGACAACAACGTAAGGTTATAGTATTTTGAAATCATTATAACATCATTATTAATTAAATTAAGTATTCTTCATTAAGTGACTTAAAATTACAGTATAGGCGGCACCCATAGCTCAGTGGGTAGAGTGCTGGCCACATACACCAAGGCTGGCAGTTTAGACCAGCTAAGACAACAATGACAACTGCAACAACAAAAATAGCCGGGCATTGTGGCAGGTGCCTGTGGTCCCAGCTACTTGGGAGGCTGAGGCAAGAGAATTGTTTGAGCCCAAGAGTTTGAGGTTTCTATGAGCTATGATGCCATGGCACTCTACTGAGGATGACAAAGTGAGACTCTGTCTCAAAAAAAAAAAATTACATATATAAAATAACTCATTCATTGTATTTATTTATTCATTCATTTATTTTAATTGTTTGGGCTTCATTAAGGGTACACAGAATTAGGTTATACTGTTTGCATTTGTTAGATAAAGTCCCTCTTACAATTGTGTCCCACCCCCATGAGGTGTGCCATACACCGTGACTTCCCATCCCTCTCCCTCTTCCTCTCTTCCTGCTCCCTTGTTCCCCTGCCCTCCACCTTGAATTGATTTGAGTTTTTCTCCCCTGAGGATATGTATTAGATCGTCTCTGGGCTTCATATTAGAAATGAGTACATTGGATTCTTGCTTCTCCATTCTTGTGATGCTTTACTGAAAAGAACATGTTCTCCCTCAATCCAGGTTAATACAGAAGATGTAAAGTCTCTATCATTTTAATGGCTGAATAGTATTCCATGGTATACGTATACCACAACTTGTTAATCCGTTTCTGGGTTGGTGGGCATTTAGGTTGTTTCCACATTTTGATGATTGTAAATTGAACTGCTATAAACAGTTTAGTGCAGATGTCCTTATGATAAAGTGACTTTTTTTCTTCTGGGTAGATGCCTAGCAAAGGGTTTGCAGGATCAAATGGGAGATTTAATTTGAGTTCTTTGAGGGTTCTCCATATTTTTTTCCAAAAGGGTTATATTAGTTTGCACTCTACCAGCAGTGTAAAAGTGTTCCCTTCCCACCACATCCATACCAGCATCTGCAGCTTTGAGACTTTGTGATGTGGTCTGATCTCACTGGGGTTAGGTGACATCTCAGAGTGGTTTTAAGTTGCATTTCTCTGATGATCAAGGATGATGGACATTTTTTGTTTGTTAGGAATGTTTGTTAGGAATTTGTCTGTCTTCATCAGAGAAGGTCATTCATATCTCTTGCTCAGTGGTAGATGTACTCTTTTTTTGTTAATTAAAATAACTTATTATTTACAGTTAATTAACCCCACTGACAATCACTGGGGGGGAAAATAAAGTTAATTAACCAAAAACACATAGTAAGATAATATCCCCAGATATTAATTATGTGTTTTCTTTCCCCACTAGCCTTTGCAGGACAATCTGAGCTATCTGCTACCTCAAGAGGCTTATAGGATTGTTATAGTGAGAATGAGGATATCAGTCAGTACTCCTGTTTCAAGTTTTGACAGTCAAAGACAGAGTCTTTGGGAAAGCAGGCTACAAGGTTTATACCATAGCAAAAAAATTAGAAAGAGAAAGCAAGGGAAGGAGGCCACCACACTCCTTAGCTCCCTGCCCCCAGGAAGATAAGAAGCTTGGGGCAGGTGGGGTTTCAGAGAAGGGGGCCATAAAATAGTTCACTTCTTTTCCCAAATTTTGAACTAAGTTCACAGGAGACAAAGACTAATGAGCAATGGAAATGCTACTAATAAAACTACTATCAGCGGCTGTACCTAACCAACTGGAGAATTAGACAGGCTCAGCCAGCCAGTCACAGACAGCACTGGGCTGCACAGGCTGCTGCTGCACAGCTGTGTGGCGAGGAGGAGTAGCCTGGATGTGTCTTCTGTGGGCAGCTTGTACTAAGAAAGAAGAAGGTGGCAGGGCCTGGCTTGTGCCCACCAGTTTCTCTCCCCAACTCCCCATTAGAGAATGAAAGTGGGGAGGGAGCAAGGCCAGTGTTTTAGGTTTCTAGGGCTGTAGTGACAAAGAACCACAGACAGATGCCTTAAAACAGAGGTGTATCACAGAGGTGTCTTGTCTCACAGTTTTGGAGGCAGGAAGTCTGCTGTGGGGTGTCACAGGGGTGGTTCCCTCTGAGGGCGATTCCATCTTGGCTTTCTTTTTTTATTTTTTGAGATAGTCTCACTTTGTTGCCCTTGGAACTGTGCTGTGACGTCATAGCTCAAACTCTTGGGCTTAAGCGATTCTCTTAACTTAGCCTTCTAAAAAGTAGCTGGGACTATAGGCACCTGCCACAACACCAGCTATTTTTAGTGACAAGGTCTTGCTCTGGCTCAGGCTGGTCTTTTTTTTCTGAGACAGAGTCTCATTATGTCACTCTCAGTAGAGTGCTATGGCGTCACAGCTCACAGCAACCTTAAACTCTTGGGCTTAAGCAATTCTCTGGTCTCAGCCTCCCAAGTAGCTGGGACTACAGGTACCCACCACAGTGCCCTGCTATTTGTTTTTCTGTTACAGTTGTCATTGTTGTTTAGTAGGCCTGGGCTGGGTTTGAACCTGCCAGCCTGGATGTATGTGGCTGGTGCTGTACCCACTGAGCTATAAGCACTGCCTCAGGCTAGTCTTGAACCTGTGAGCTCAAGCAATCCACCTGCCTCGGCCTCCCAGAGTGGTAGGATTATAGGCGTGAGCCACTATGCTGGTCCATCTTGGATTTCTTCATGTTCATGTAGCATTCTTCCTGTCTATCATATGTGTCCAAATTTCCCCCTTTCATTGAGAGAGGATATCCAAGAAGGCTAAGGTCTAGAAGGACAGGTCTTCTCAAGGAGACCACATGGATACACCTGCAGGGTCCTCTCCATGGGGGCTCAGCTCTTGAGAATTTGTAGACATAACTTCCTGGAACTTGGAAATTTCCACTTCTGTGAAATCCTGTAGTTCTGTGGGGGCTGGAATAGCATCTCCCACTTGATTCAAATTGGCCAATGAAACAGATACCTATGGGTTGGAACTTTTGGACTAGAGATACAAAGGAATAGACCAAGCCAGTTGAGGAGCGCAGCCATTTAGAATTCTTCTGTCCTGTGAGCTCCTGGCCAGTGAATAAAGCCCTTTCCCGTGTAAACGTGGTGTTTGGGTGCTCTTTCTCTCCATTGGGCCTCATCTTCCTGCAACATCATGAGGACACCAGTCATATTAGATGAGGGTCCCAACCTAGATTAGTTGACCTTCTCTTAACTAATTATATTTGCATAACTCTGTTCTCTGATGAGATCCCACTCTGAGGTACTAGGAGGTAGGACTTAAACATGTCAGTGAGGGTACACAGTTGAGGGGACATGCCCACATGTCAGCGAGGGGTACACAGTTGAGGGGACATGCCCACAACCTGTAACAGACAGCAAGCAGGACCCTGTCTATGGAAGGACACATAAGGAGCAGGCAGGAAGCACCGAGTGTGTGGGATGGGTATTGTCTGAGACATGGTGAAGAGGGGTGTGGGAAGGGGGAGGGCAGGGCTGCACATTTCCAGGGAGCAGATGGTGAGAGGTAGGCCAGGAGGTTTGAGCCACTGAGAGGTAGTTGAGCATTGTCTACAGCCGGGAAGATGCTTGGGAGTTGAATGCATGTAAGGAAACCAAACTAACTCATGTAGACCATTTGTTTGCCATTTGGGGGAGCATTGAATGGGTGGAAGAACCAAGTCAACTCTTTGTTGCTGTGGTGACTAGGCTTTATGATGAAGGCTGTGTGCACATTGCCAATATGTTGTCCAGCAGAGGGATTTCTGGCCATCCTCAAGGCTCTGCCATGGCCCATCTAAACTACTCTTTGGGTCGCCCTCAGCTTTGGTATAGCCCCCCTTGAAAGAGAGAAAGAGGTCCTTAGCAAGGGGCAAGCAGTAGACGGAAATGAGTAACAGAATAATAGCATCCTATTAGAGTGGTTGTGAAAAATGATGGCTGTGTGAAGCCCCTGGTACTCTGCCTCCTCCTAGCTGTTACGATTTTTAGATTCTCTGTGGTCTTATTGAGGAGGCTGAACATTTGGGGCCCAACCTATTCCCTTCTACCATAAAGAGAAAGGACCCTTCTTTTTGGTTTTATGTATCAAGATTCCAAATAAGGAGCTTTTTGAGAAAGGAATTGCATGACAGGATGTTAAATGTTGAGTAGGAGCTATCTAAAGTGCTTTCAGGCTGGGTATGGTGGCTCTCTTTTGTAATCCTAGCCTTCTGGGAGCCTGAGGTGGGAGGATCATTCAAGGTCAGGAGTTCAAGATCAGACAGAGCAAGAGCGAGACCCTGTCCCTACTGAAAGGAGAAAAATTAGCCAGGCATTGATGGCCCTTGCCTGCTATCCCAGCTGCTGGAGAGGCTGAGGCAAGAGGATAGCTTGAGCCGAGGAGTCTGAGGTTGCTGTGAGCTAGCCTGATGCCATGTCTCTAGCCTGGGCAACAGAGTGAGTCTCTGTCTAAAAAAAAAAAAAAAGAAAACAATTTCTTTCGGTTCCAAAATTCTAAATTCTATAGCAAACATCTTCTTTATCAGTTCTTCATTTGCAGAAAGATATTCAGTACTTATTTCAGAGAAATATTATGAAGATAAGTGGAGAAGTATTTGTGAACATCCAAACGGTGCTGCAGTTGCCTGTTAAGTTTAATTTCCTTTAGTAAATGCTATTGTGACCATCAGTACCTTCTCCTAACAGAGCTGGGATCATGAAATCTGTACATGAAACAATTAGGGAGTATCACAGGACAGATTAAAATAAGTTATTGAGAATAATATAAGTTAAATATGTTAGATTACTCAGGAAAATATATTTCTTTAAAGAATGATACCTGTCAGCATGAAGTGGTAAATATTTGCACATTCCCTGGAAAGAAATAACAAGCTTCTTATATATATACATATATCCATGAAAGTATTTGTTATATAGAAACAAGGGAGTAACAACTTTCTTGGATTACTGGATATGAAATATATATGTAAAATATGCCCCAAACTACTAATGAATGAACATCTATATCTCCATGAAAGCGTGTGATATATCAAAAGTTTGGGAGCACATTATTCTTCTGTGTATAAAAAGGGTAGTGAATAGATCAGTTTTTTCATTCTGTAGTTGCAAAACAGACCTAAACACATCAAGAAACTCACTCATAGTTTTCCATAAAGACAGCAGCCGAACAAAGGATCCTTACCACCGTTTATTTATTTAGCCTTGCCTGGAACTTTTTTTCATTAATCTTTTTCAAAATTTCAAGTATGTATGGTAAAGTTAAAGTTCACCTGCGATCTTCACTCTCATTTCTGTTTCCCTGAATCACCCCTTGCCAAGTTATGGTTGAGTATAATATGCCTCAATCCAGAATTTTTTACATGCATGTACTTACATATATGTATGCTTTGGGAAAACTCTTCTTAGACAGTGCTTTCCTCTAAACTCCACAGCAGGCAACACAGAAGAGGACTTCTGTGACCAGATGTGATGTTTTCCCACATACACCAAGCAGCAGAACATCAGCTAGCTGTCCTTTAATTCAGTTCTAACACTCTACCCAGAGATAGTGTCACATCCCACAGGGGCTCAGCCCCCCAAATGCTCCCTCACCACCATTTGCAAGCCCCGGCTTCTGGAGCTGCTGATTGACCATCCAGTGGGGGCTACCATGACCCATTCCCTCTTTGTGTTGAGTTGATTTGCTGGAGCAGGGAAACATGTTTACTTATTTATTACAACAGCTATTACAAAGGATGCAGATGAAGAGATGCATAGTGGGAGGTGTGGAGAAGGAGTGCGGAGCTGCCATGCTCTCCATAGGCGCTCCACCCTGCAGGAACCTTCTGTTTTCAGGCCTCTGGAAGCTCTCCAAACCTAGTCCTCTTGGGTTTTCAGGGAGGCTTCATTAGTTAGGCATGACTGACAACCATGTAGAAATGAGATTGGACAAAAAGCACATGATCTAAACCCAGCAAGGCCTGTCTGTTCAGATTCTTCCTGGCCTTTCTGTGTAGCATCCTTCCTCCAGAGTAGGGGGCAGGACCCTCTTTGAAATGAAGGTCTTTTAACCCACAATCAGGATAGAGTCCTGCTCTGCACAGTGAAAGGAGGACAGGAGAAGGTTAGGGAGAGATTCTATCTCCTGAGACCTGCTTCTGAAGCCTAAAAGAACCCAGCATCATGACAAGGACTATGGGAGTTATGGAACTCCATAGGAGCTGTGGATGAAAATCAATATATATATCTTAACAGCACTATATATATATATACCATAAATCCAATATAGTGTTGCTGTATATATTTGTATTACAAATGCTATCACACTATAAATTTTTCAGTTACTTTTCCAGTACAAATAACTCCCTCTTTGAAGGACAACCATAACTGATTGACAGCATGAATTAGTCTACAGCTAATCAGCAAGATATCTTAGAAATATATCTGTCTTAATTGCTTCCAGTTCTAGTTCAGGGGTAGAGAGCCTACAGCCGCAGGTGGCCTTCTAGGTCCTTAAGTACAGCCTTTTGACTAAATCCAAATTTTCTGAACAAATCCTTTTATTTTTATTAATACAGTTTTGTTCAGTTTTTATGTTTCTGTTGTATTTTAAAAGTGGATTTATTTAAAATTTCAAAGAATAAGTTTCAACAAAATAATCCTCCCAGGTCGACCAGCACAATTAGAACATTAGTAAGCCATAAGGGCTAAATTGACAGCTGCCATACTCATGATTTAGTTCTAGCTTTCCCTGCCTGACTGGCACCTCTACTGCAGGGGGCTGGGTGGTGAGAGTTTGTGAGGGTCCTATATACCAGTTTATTCACAGCTGTTGGCAACAGTCACTGTGTTTCTGTTTGAAGGGGAATTTGTGAGTAATTGCATAGCTCGATAGTATTTTTCAATTCTGCCTGCTTAACAGCCCGTCAGGTCAAAGAAAACCAAGAGAATGCCGAAGGAAGAAAACGGATTTTGTAAAGAAGATTGGGAATTGCAATATTACCTTATTTCTGCTAAACATAAGTTGATTTGCTTGCTTTGTGATGCTGCAATATTGATATTAAAGAAATTCAGTGCTCATCAGCATTATAACACTCATAAGAACCACATGTATTTTAAATTAGAAGGAGAGGCACTCAAGGTTATATTGCAGAAATTAAAAGATGAAAAGTAAAAGCAAAGACAGTTCTTTCAAGCAGCAATAAGACCTGGAAATAAAGCCAGTGAAGCAACTGATAAAACAGCTTGTATACTTGGGGAAAAGGGGCAGCCGTTCAATGATGTAGAAATTCTGAAAGAATACATTGTCAAAGTTCTAGGATGCATAGACCCTGACAGTGCTTCAAAGTACAAACAACTGCCTCTTTGAAAGACGACCAGAACTGACTGGCAGCATGAATTAGCCTTCAACTTCATCACACCAACTTCATGCAAGATTTCAAAAGGAAAATACCCGTATATATTATTCAGCAGCTTTGGATAAGTTAACTGATACTACCGTCTTGGCACAGGCTTTATGCTCACTTTGGGGACTCTTGCATACAGAACACAGAGAATAAGTATTGTCAACAACTCTCAAGATAAATGTCATGAAGTTGAACTGAATTTGGTAAATTTAGTTGAGTGTATGTGCAGACGCGCACCTTCGGTGACAGGAAAACATGAAGGGTTCATTGCACAGATTAAAATGAGTATTAACACACCCAGATGCTCTCATTTCTTTTCATTGTAGCTTTCATCAGCAACATCTCTGTGTTAAAGCTACTATTTTACAAGTGACGCTTTGCAGTAAGTTAACTACATTCTTGCTAATGCAACACAGCATCGCCAGTTTTGTAACATGTGGATTTCCCTTATCATTCTAAGGTGTGTTGGGTATCACATAGACAGATGTGAGCCAAAATTTTATCTCTGTGAGTATAGCTAGTTAAATTTTATGAAGAACAGAATTAGCAACGTGAATTACTGAAAGAAGATTTCTTTCTTTCTTTTTTTTTTTTTTGAGACAGAGCTTCAAGCTGTCCCCCTGGGTAGAGTGCTATGGCATCATAGCTCACAGCAACCTCCAACTCCTGGGCTCAAGCAAGGCTCTTCTGCCTCCGCCTTCCAAGTAGCTGGGACCACAGGCTCCTGCCACAACGCCTGGCCATTTTTTGGTTGCAGCCATCATTGTTGTTTGGCGGGCCTGGGCTGGATTTGAACCTGCCACCTTAGGTGTATGTGGCTGGCGCCTTAGCCACTTGAGCCACAGGCGCCGAACCTGAAAGAAGATTTCTGTAGAAATACAGCATTTCTGTGCAATCCCGTGTCAAATCAAAATGACTTGAATGTTTCTAAGGTAAAAACTAAGTCTATATATGATATGTGGCAAAAAAAATTCCAAACATTTTAAACAAAACTCTTTTTCAGAATCCTTCTTTTGGGTCAACATTTTCCCCAATTATCAAAGGTCATTGAAGAGTTGGATGATATATGTGAAACATTTGAAGAATACACAGCTCTTATATACACTGTTAATTGAAGAATACAATGAAGGGTTCATTGATTTGGAGAATCATGACATCACACTCAAATTAGCATTTCCGCCTCACTTAGTCGATATCACCAAGGCATCTAAAGAACTACAGATGGAATTGGTTGAGTTCTCAGTAGATGACATTTTAAAGTCAGTATTTCATGCTAAGAAAGATCCAATTAAAATATGGAAAAATGCAGTAGAATACCCACGCCTCCGTCAACATGCCTAAAAAAATGCTTGCTTTCTTTTCAACCACTTCTTGCTGCAAGTCTACATTTTTCCTACAGAAAGGAGACAACTCTTAAAGTCACAAATGACTGATACTTACCTAGAGGATCAACTGAAACTGTGGACCTTCTTGCTGCAACCAAATATTCAAAGGCTTTCCAACAAAAAGATAATGAAGTCATTGAAAGGTTAGTTAACTTTAAAATTAACAAATAGTTTTCATTTTTTGAAATTATTAAATACATAGTCGTTAGACTTTTACCCAACAATGTACATTTTTAAGTGTATTTAATTGAAATTTTTTGAATGCAGCCTTATGTGATTACAGCTAAATTAATGCGGCCTTCCAACATGAAAAGGTTTCCAACCCCAGTTCTAGTTCTTTCTTTTTAACTATTGTATAATTATCAAAGTATGACTATTTCACATTTTATCTATTCCCCTATTTCTAGGCATGTAGATTGTTTCCCCTTTTTCCTAGTGCGAATAATGTAATGATGAACACTCATGAATAGTCTCTCTGGTGCACAAATGCAAGGCTTTTTCTAGAGCAACTATAAAGGAGTGGAATTTTTAGGTTCAAACACTTAAAAATGTTTTTCTACAGATTAATTTTACATGAAAATCAATCAAGTGCTTATCCTGACCTCATTTCCATAATAGATAACAAGTTTTTTTCTTTGCATTTTATTTTTTACTGCCTTGCCAATAATAAATTGACAACTCAGAGACACAAGTGAAATTATTTTTTCTGAGCAAGGCCTGTTCCTTTCAAATCATTGATGTTGTCAGCATATCATTATTTGTAAGCTTGGTATTTATCCTTGGGAAGCGAAACATGACAGAGTAAACAGTAGCATCCAGTGATATACAGTGGAGTTGTGTTGCCCCCTCTTTTAAATTGTTTTCTGCTACCTCCAGAAAGAACAGGCAACAGAACGTGTCAGTTAAAATGTGATTTAGGAAGTGCACTTGATCTCTTTTTTTCAGCCTAACGTTTCTGCTCTTTCATCATAAGGATCAGCTGCATTTTATTTTTTCCAGTCCCTTAGAATAACATCCAGTTCTAGTCAGCATGTTTAATGTACTTCTCACTGATGTTCTAGCACAATAAATTTTTGTATCTCGTGCCTGTGTACATATGATAAAAATTTCTTCAAGTTCTAGCCGTGTGGGGGAGGAATATTGCGGTTGCTTTGTTAATGCAGTGTTTGTGTTAGAGTGGTTAAGGCCCCGTGCCTTAGCTCTCAGCACTGGGCGTAATGAGACGGCTTTGATGGTGGTGTAAGAGTCTAGAGGGATGGTCACAGCTTCGCACTTCAAAGCAGAGCATATGGGGCGAATACTGGTTAGCTTTGTACTCTTTGGGGATGGTTGGGAGACAATTCTCAACAGCTCTGTTTAATGAAGACATTGGAAAAGAAATGTTCTATCTTTAAAATAATTTTGAATTGCAAAAAGAGAAATTTCTACCAACCCCCACCCCTTCATAGACTAAACTGAGAATAATTTTTCCTAGTCTGCACTTAATTAGAGGCAGTGCAGCGCCACACTGCTATGCTGTCTCTCCAATGCCGCTCTTTTTAAATGTGCTGTAGTGAGATCGATCGGCCAGTTTTAGTTTACGTGTATGAGTTTAGGCAAAAACTTTTAGGGCTATCTGTTTTGTCATCTGGGATTTTTATGGCTTCTGGTGGAAAATTTTTTCCCCCTTCTCATTAAAAAATACATAAGTTAAAAAATCAACTAAACAAAAACTTGGCTATAGGGAGAGAGCTGTACTAAAACTAGAGGATGCCTGTAAGATTTTAAGTCTAGCACCCAGGTTAATTTTTAGATTTTGTACTTTTCCCCTTCTTCTTGATTTGAGTGTCAGGTGATAGGGGTTGGAAAATACTCTTTTTGATTGGTCCGTGCTTAGGAAAAGACTGGATCCTTTTTTGAGTACTGTTAGACTTCAGGTTTAAGAATAATAACGACAAACCACATATTCATGCAGTGCGTCACTGGACAGAGAATTTAATTGTACCTAGAGGAAAGGGAATGACGGACGAGGGTTTTTTTTTTCTAAAGGGTTTTTTTGGGGGGGCATTTTGGCTGGTATCAAACATGTAACAAAACTAATGAGTTATGTTCCTTGAGTGGCTGGAATGCAATTCTGTTTAATAGTCAGTTTCAACTCCATTTATATCAGGAATGCTAAATAGCTCCGGAAAGAAACTCAAGCAGAAAGGTAGATGTGTGTGTGTTAAAGTAGGCAGATACATTAAATTAAGCGGATTCTTACGTACTATCTTCGTGTATTACTTCTACTATTGTATATTCTCCATAAAATGCTACATTTCAGCCTCCGTCATGTCTGTTACAGGCTTAGAGCACACATTTGTGTTAAGAATATGAAGCTTAAAGTTCTCATCACACTGAGAAATGCCTCACTGCATTGATTTTTCTTTGCGAAGAAGAATATAACCAAACTCACAGACATCTCTAACGCTCAGACTGAAAATAAAATGCTAAATATACATGTATAGAAATGGCTAAAAATATTTTTTTTTTAGTAAGTAATGTCAGCCAAACATGACAGAAAAATATATATTTTTAAAAAGTATTGTCCTTAAATCAGCCCTTTCAGAGTATGACTAGAGAAAATGGAAACATCCAAACTATTAATACTAGTGATGGAAGAAACTCAAAATAGAAGAAAAACCAAAAAGAAAAGGGGGGGTCTTTTATTAACGAGTGATTAAGGAAGCCTCATGAGTTTTGTTTGCCTATTTGAAATGGTGGCATCCTGGTCTTTCTGAACAGGTGATTCACATATATGGCTTGTCTGACCAATGGCCTTGGTTATCCCACAGGTACGTGTGGCTTTGACAGCTGCAGATGGCACCAGTATTCCTAACACAGGGGTGGAGAATTGATGCTGTGGTTTCCCACTAGGGACATGATATACTCCCGCTGATGTGGAGCCTCGTTCTTGTCTTTTTAGCATAGTGACTACTTACTCTCACTCGTGAGGTTGGGATGGACACTGATATCCCAGGATTGCAATGTCCAGTGTCTGCAAAGTGCTTAGGAACCAAAGTCGGTTCACTTAACAAACATCTACTGAGTAACTACAAGGAGTGTGAAACCTAGCATGGCAAACAAAAGCCCAGGATTGATTACTTAATATAAGTAGATTAGATTTGATGCTATAAATAAAAGCAAAGAAAAGCTGTGAAATATTCTGCAGCACAAAGGAGACAGATGAATTCCAGTGGAGGGAGACACAAGTAGGAAACCAGGCTGGAGTTCTGCTTTTTTGGGAATTATCAAGAATGCCAGAGAGAAGTGGGACAAACAGTTAAGGAACAGCAGTGAACAGTGGCTTGACAGCAGATGTGCACAGAACTATTGCTTTAAATAATAATTCCACTCAGCCAGAAACTAATGAGACTTAGTTTCTCATAGGCTTGAGCTTTAGAATTTTTATATTTCTAAATATTAGAGCTCTATTGGATTTTTTTGCTGCGGACATTTGAAATTATAGGGGATGACTGTTTATTTAGATTGAGACAATTAATAAAATTAAAGCTAACTCTTTGGAATATATAATTTATATCACAAATAAAATAGCTTGCTGAATTTGTTTTTCAGGATAGACTGCCATCATTAGAAATGGAAATGTTATTTCCTTGAGCACAAAGAGTATATTATATTGTCCTTATCATTAAATATCATTTTATACTTCTTGTTTGTTCATATTCTCATCATAATGAGAATAATGTAATATTTCATTTTCTTGCATCATTAGAGAAAAAAAATCCAATTTGACTTTTTCCACCATGAATTTATGTAGAAGAGATAATAGAAGAAGAGTGTTGTTAAAATACAGGAAAGTTTCTTGTAAGTAGAAGCACGCCAGTCCAGAAAGACATTCAGAATTTTCAGAATTCTGATTCATGTGAGTGATATGTGTCTGCAAAGGGAAAGGTAGGTGGTCTTTACTAAGCAACTACTATATGCCAGGCATTGGGCTAAGTTCTTTCCTAGTTTATTGAATCTCTCCATCCATTGTATGGGGTAATTTCTTTTTTTCTCTTTTCTTTTTCATTAATTTCTGTTATTTTTATTCCTTTCATGTCCCTATTTTTTCCTTTGGTTTTACTAAGTAATTTTAAAGCAAATTTCAAAAATTATGTTATTGCATCCCTTCATAATTAATATCTAAGGAATATAGCTTATAGTTGTATCTCTAAGCAAAATAGCTATTTTCTTATATAACTGCAATACCATTATCACAGTCAACAAAACGGTAATTCATTGACACCATCTAACACCCAGTATGTAGTCCATGCAAACGTTTTGCTTTTTTGAATCTGAATCTAGGCCTGACTAATTCACACATCACGTTTATTGCTGTATCTTTAAGTCTCTTTGGATCTAAACAGGTCTTCCTGTCCTCCAGTGTTTCCTGTGATTTACTTGTTACAGAAGCTAGGTCAGATGTCCTTGTAGAATGTGTATATTCTGAATCCCTTTGCTTCCTCGTGGTGTCATTTAATTTGTGTCTTTATCCTTCACATTTCCTGCAAACTCTGTTAGCTCTAGAAGCTTGATTGAAGTTCAGATTTTTTGGCAGAATGGTTCAAAGGTAGGTTGTGTGTTTCCTGCTTTATTACATCAGGAGGCTGCGATATCTGGGTATCCCACTTCTGGTGATAGAAACAAGAATTGCCTTTGTCTGCCATTGTAAAGTTCCTAACTAACTTTTCATGAGGATTTCATTGATTGATAATCTTTGCCTAAAATGTTACTTTTAGGGGTTGCGAAATGGTGATTTTCTAAAATCATCACTTCCATGTTTATTAGTTGAATATTTTTCTTTAAAATTTTTTTTTTCCTCATCAGCTTGGGCTATCTGGCTACCCTGAAATACTTTTTACATGTACAGAAAAGGAGGAAAAGTGCTTATGTATTTTTTTTGATTTAGATTTCTAGATAAGGAGCTAGTGCTTTAGAGGAATCTTGTCCCCCTTCCCCCATTTTACTGATAGAAAAGTTGAAACTCAGAGATATCAAGTAAATTGTTGAAGATCCCGAGTAGCTAGTAGGGAGCAGAAATGGTATTCAGCCTTATCTTCTGGCCTCAAAAGCATATGCTGTTTTCCATGAGACCAAAATGCCCTTCTGCCCTGGAACACCCCATCATAGAAAGCTGGAGGTGGGTATTAAAATACCCTCCAGTGCGTTTCCCTTTAGGAACCAAGCTCCAAGAATCCTCTTATGGCAGGTATGCTGGCTGTGTAAACTTTTGCCGCACCCCAGACCTTTTGCTCCAAATGCATGTGCTGGTTTGGATAGGCCAAGAGCTGGACAGGGCCAGGAAACTTGTTATGGTACCTTGTGTTTTCAGCTACTGCGGCAGCCACAGCGTGAGTCTCTCTAAATTGTAGTTAGAGCGGGGCCGTGTGACTGGAGCAATCTGGAGAGTTACCAGCAGCTCTCCTATTTTTCTTGCCACCTCTCTTACCATTTTAGATTTGAGGGGAGAATTTAGCTAACTGTCTAAACCGGTGATTTGCAACATGCATGCCGTGGCAGACTGGTGTGCTACGAGAGGATCTTAGGTGTGCCGCGAAAATTTTAAAGATCATTGATTAAATTATTTTTGAAAGATGTTCAAAGCCCAGTAAGTAATATCCTTTTTATTATTCTTTTTTTTTTTTTTTATTGATCAACATAATTTAAGTGTGCCATGGAACTTTAACTATAGGTTCAAGTGTGCCGTGAGATAAAAAAGGGCGAAAAACACTGGTCTAAACATCTAAACGTTACTTTGCAGTTTCCAGACCTCACCTGAGTGTATCCCAGGCACCGGCCCCGACCACTGTGTGGAGCTGCGGCCTTCACTGCGGGTGTTACTTGTAACTTGTGCTTTGCCAATACTACATTTTGTTTGTTTACTAATCGAAGGTTTGTGGCAATCCCGCATTGAGCAGGTCTATAAATGACATTTCTCCAACAACATGTGCTCAGTTTGTGTTTCTGTCACATTTTGGTAATTGTTGTGATATTTTAAACTCATATCTGTTATGGTGATCTGTGATCAGTGATCTTTGGCGTGACTACTGTAATTGTTTTAGAGCACTGCGGACTGTGCCCATATAAGATATCAAACTCAATTGATACATGTGTGTTTTCTTACTGCTCCACTGACTGGCCGTTCCCCTGTCTCTCTCCCTCTCTGTGGGCCTCCTTATTCCCTGAGTTATGGTAGTATGGAAATTAGGCCAGTTACTAAACCTTCAGTAGTCTCTAAGTCAGGCATCCTCAAACTATGGCCCGCGGGCCACATGCAGCCCGCCTAGGACATTTATCCAGCTCGCCATGTGTTTTTGCCGCAGCTGCCTGTCCTGCTTAGCAGCTGACTCATCCTGGGGCCTGCAGCCCAGCCCTCCAACGGTGAGGGACAGGGAACTGGCCCCCTGTTTAAAAAGTTTGAGGACCCCAGCTCTAAGTGTTCAAGTGAAAGGAGTCACATGTCTCTCATGTTAAATAAAGTGCTAGAATGATTACGTTTTGTGAGGAAGGCATGTCAGGAGCTGAGACAGGCCAAAAGTGAGGCCTCTTGTGCGAACAGTTAGCCACACTGTGAATGCAAAGGAAGAGTTCCGAGAGGAAGTTAAAAGTGCTACTCTACGAACACACAAATGGTGAGAAAGTGAACCAGCCTTATTACTGATAGGGAGCAAGTTAGTTTGAATGGTCTGGATAGAAGCTCAATCAGTCAAACATTCCCTTAAGCCAGAGCCTAACCTGGAGCAAGGTGAAAGCTGACACAGGTGAGGAAAGTGCAAAAGAAAAGTTTGGAGCTAGCAGAGGCTGTTTTAGGAGGTTTAAGACAAGTTCCATGACATGAAAGTGCAGGGTGAGACAGCAAGCAGCCCTGTAGCAGCTGCAGCACGCCATGCAGAAGGTTACTGCAGTCATCAGAAAGCTGATGGAGGTGGCTGTGCTAAAAACGGATTTTTGATATAGATGAACCAGCCTTGGATGAAAATGCCATCTAGACTTTCTTAGCTAAAAAGGTGTCAATACCTGGCTTCAAAGCTTCAAAGGACAGGCTGACTTTCTGGTTAGAGGCTAGGGTAGCTGGTGACTTTAACGTGAAGCCAGTGCTCACTTGCTTTTCTGAAAATCCTAGGGCCCTTAACAACTATACTAAATCTACTCTGTGCTCTAGAAATGGAAAAATAAAACTTGACAGAAGCTTGTTCTGTTGCCTAGAGTGAAGGGCAGGGGCACCATCATAGCTCATTGTGTCCTTGAACTCCTGAGTTATCCTCCCTTGGCTCAGTCTCCTGAGTAGCTAGGACTACGGGTGTGCATTAACATGCTAAGCTAAAAAAAATTATTTTGCAGGGATAGGGTCTTGCTATGTTGCTCAGGCTGGTCTCAAACTCCTCGCCTGAAACAATCCTCCCACGTTGGCTTCCCAAAGTGCTGGAATTACAGATGTGAGTCACCATACCTGACCATTTATTTAGTATTTTAAACCCATGTTAGACCTACTACTCAAAAAAAAAAAAAAAATTCCTTCTCAAATATTACTGCTCCTTGACAATAAACCTAGTCACCCAAGAGCTCTGATGGAGGTACACAGTGAGATTAATGTTATTTTCCTGTCCAACTAAAGCCCATAGATCAAGGAGTAATTTTGACTTTTCAGGTCTTACTATATAAGAAATCCATTTTGTGAGGCTATGGCTGCCATAGGTCCTGATTCCTCTGATGGAGCTGGGAAAAGTAAGTTGAAAACCATTTGGAATGAATTCGCCATTTTAGATGCCATTAAGAATGTTTGTGATTCATGAGAGGAGGTCAAAATATCAACGTTAACAGGCGTTTGGAAGAAGTTGATTCCAGCTCTCGTGGATGGCTTTGAGGGGTTCAAGACTTTGCAGAGGGAGTACCTGCAGATGTGCTGGGAATAACAAGAGAGCTGGAATTAGAAGTGGAGCCTGAAGATGGGGCTGAACTGTGCAACTCATGATAAAACTTGAAGAGATGAGGAGTTGCTTCTTACAGATGAAATGAAGAATCTGTAGAATCTTGAGATGGAATCCACTCCCGGTGAAGATGCTGTGAACATTGCTGAAATGACAACAAAGGATTTAGAATAGTACAGAAACTGAGTCGACAAAGCAGTGGCAGGCTTTGAGAGGACTGACTTCAATTTTGAAAGCAGTTCTATTGTGGGTAAATGCTATCAAACAGTGTCACATTCTAGAGAGAAATCTTTTGTGAAAGGAGGAGTCAATCGATGCAGCAAACTTCCTTGTTGCCTTATCTTAAGAAATTGCCACAGCCCCCAGCCTTTGGGAACCACCACTCTCATCGCTCAGCAGGCCTCAGCATGGGGGCAGGAGCCTCCACCAGCAAAAAGATAATGGCTCACTAAAGCCCAGATGATCATTAGCATTTTCCACCAATAAAGAATTTCTTATTTGGGTTTGTACATTTTTTAGACATGTTATTGCACACTTAGTAGACTACAGTAGAGTATAAACATAGCTTTTATGTGCACTGAGGAACTGAGAAATGTGTGACGCCCTTTATTGCCATGTTTGCTTTATTGCTGCTGTCCGGAACCACATCCGCAGCATCTCTGCCGTGTACCTGCATCTTTCTTGGCTTCATGGTGTCCGCAACATCACGGGCTTCTGATGCTGAAGTCCCTGCCTGACTCAGAGAAAGAACTTTTCCCAAGACGTTTTATGCCCCAGCAGTACAAAATATTTTTGGGGGGTATCTTTTACATTTCACTTATTCCATTAACATGGCTGCCTACATTAGAAAGAGCCCAACAACAAACCCTGAAATTGCTCTTAGGGCTTCCTGTGCTAATTGTGGCCAGAAGCCCCATCTCAGCTTTGATGTGCTGTGATGGACCTCCAGATAAAGAAGGCCCATGATCCTGCCGTCTCAGGCTGGTACTGACATTCCCTAAGCACCTGCATTTTGTATAGCAGAAAAATATATGGTATTTCTGTCCTCGCTTACAGGGAATTATAGTCAGCCCCTTGAAAAGATGCCATAGCTATAAGCACAGGTCCTGTGATCTCAGAAAAAACTGAAAAACAATTCTATATTTTGCTTTGGAATATAAATCAGATCCAGGGAATCCAAGTACAAAAAATGGCAGAGGAGAATGAAAAATTATTTTTTCATTTAGACACCCGCCGATTACATCTGGCCCAGAGCTGTCGAATAGAACTTTCTGTGATGATGGAAATATTCTTTATCTGTTGTTGTCTATTGTGGAAACCACTGATCAGGTGTGGTTAACGAGCATAGTCAATCAAAATTAAATTTTAGTAGTACATGTAGGTAAGGGTTATGGTATCTGACAATTTAGTCACTGGCCTTTGCATTCTTAACTCTTTGTATCTTCTAACAATATATACAAGTTGGGAGCTGTTATAAAATTGTTTAAAAGCTGGCTCGGCGCCTATAGCTCAACCGGCTAAGGC
>NW_003852408.1:31357622-31369676 GCF_000181295.1 Otolemur garnettii
TACCTAACAATGCAAACACTGCAACCTAATGGTTTGTACCCTCATATTAATTTGAAATTTAAAAAAACTTTGATTTTTTTTTATTAAATGATGGCTGTGTACATTGATGCAAACATGGGGTACAGTGTAGTGTTTTCATATACATTTTGAAATATTTTCATCAAACTGGTTAACATAGACTTTGTCATTCACTTAGTTATTGTGTTAAGACATTTATACTCTAGTTTTAGAAAGATTCACTTATACCCTTGTAAGACAGACCATAGAGGTAGTCCTTCCAATCACCCTCCCTCCACCTCTCCGCCCTTCTCCCCCCCCCCATAATTTTGGGCTAGAATTAGGTTGTAGCTTTCATTTGAGAGCTATAAATTAGTTTCATAATAGGGTTGTGTACATTGGATATTTTTTCTTCCATTCTTGTGATGCTTTGCTAAGAAGAACATTTTCCAGTTCCACCTATGTAAACATGAAGGCGGTAAAGTCTCCATCTTTCTTTAGGGCTGCATAGGATTCCATAGTGTACATGTACCACAGTTTATTAATCCATTCGTGGATCGATGGGCACTTGGGCTTCTTCCATGACCTGGCTATTATGAATCTATTATGAATTGGGCTGCAATAAACATTCTGATACAAATATCTTTATTGTAACGTGATTTTTGATCTTCTGGGTATATACCTAATAAAGGAATTGTAGGATCAAATGGCAGGTCAATTTTTAGTTCTTTAAGTGAAAACTTTGATATTTTTAAGATTCGTATAGGTGATGTCACTGGATTATATACACTTATCATGGTTAAAATGATAAATTTTATGTTAAGTATATTTCACCACAGTAAAATGCTGTACATTTTGTTTTATTTTAATGGACCTGATTTTGATTTAATTTTGTTGAATTTCCCCCTGCTGTAGGCCTGGCCCAGGAGCTGGCCCTGCACGTCCCCGGCTGCAGTGTGTTCCTCTTTGGGGAGGCTGACCTGCCTGAGAAGCGCAGTCTGGTCCAGAGAAGGAAGCAGCTGGGCTGGTTCACAAGGAGGGACTTCAGTGCTCTTGAGCCTGACCTGGGAGCTGCCCCTGCCCGAAGATGTGGTTTGACAGGTTCTGAGTATGGTTTTTGCTCTGTTATTGTTTCTTTAACTTGATGTTAGAATACTGAGGTCCCCTTTATTGGGTCACACTCTCACAATGCAGGAAAATTTACAGTAGTAGCTCTGTTTTGGGTCAGGAGATGGTTTCCTCTTAGTTCTTACTTTAACCAGTAAGCCTAGAAGCTTCTGTCAGTTATTTGATGAGGGCCCCCAGGAATGCTGTTCACGATCCACCTGTATAACAAGTCCTGTGACATGCCCACTGGTGATGAGAAGGCACACAGCTCCTGGCCCTGGGACATGGTCTGGTGTTGCATCCTGGGGTGTGATGGAGACCCTGGGGTGGGGAGACTTAGGCAGAGGCTACTGCTAGTTGGTAGGAATGAATTTCAGTCCTTGAATTTCCAATGTAGCCAAGTTGGTGCTTACAGCTGGAAACCAATTTTTCTAACACTGAAGAGAAGCTTCTCTAGACCATGGGCTTAGAGAACTGAGAGAATTAATAGCAGGGAATGAAATTACTCCTTCTCCGGTAATCTCACCAACATTTGCCTCTTCTTGCTGCTCCAGCCCACACCGCTGCCCAACTCCTCAGGGACTACTTAGAACCCCACCCCTGTCACCTGCACTCCACCATTCATCCTAGTGTCATTCTCAAATATTTTCTGTAAGGGTCACAGATCACATTTTGGTGGTTAACGCCTTGGCAGTTACTAAAATACTAGATAGGCAAGGGGTGCGACTCATGGCAGGGGGTGAGCTTAAGAAACGTGGTGCAGTGTTGCTAAAACCTTCAGGGTCATTTGCATGTGGGCCTTTTCTTGCTAAACCATGGTATAGAATTCTGATCTTAAAGAAAGAATATCTGTAATCAAATAAAGTTTAAAAAAAACCACAGGTTTTGAAGCTGTTCTCCAACCTGGCCTTGCTGTTTACTGGCTGTGTGACCGTGGGGGAGTTCCTGAGTCTCATTAAATCTCAATTCCCTGATCCATTAACATGGACTTAATTGTAATTTCTCCTTATTAATATTTGAAAGTTGAAATCATGTCTGTAAGGTGCCCAACACAGTACTAAAGGGCTGTTTCTTCCTCCCTATGAAGAGGAGATTTATAAAAACGTTACTATAAATGTATTTCATTCAGCATTTTGTTGTAGAAGAAAGGAAGAAACTGATTGCTCTCTGCCAATTTGAACCTCACATTTTCCCATGATTTGTCTCACAAATGGAGAAGTGTAAGTTTTATGACTAAATTTTCAGAAATCTATTTCCTGGTTTCTAATTTGAGCTTTCTAAAGACTGCAGGGATTATGCTGTGAGTGCAGTCAGCTCAGTGCCAGGTGGACTGGCGGTGCAGTCAGGCAGACAGGAACTGGAAATAGGAACACGGTACCAGAGCGCAGAAGAACCGGTTTCAGCATTGGGTTAAACAGACACTTGAACACCTTAATTCTCATTTTGTCAATGTCAGATTAAATGGGTGGGCATTTGGGAAGAACTTTAACCTGATACAGAAGGTATCTCTGAATTGAAGACCAAATGCCAGTATTACCACTGATCATATTCAGTCTCCTGAGAACAAACTTGGTATGTGGCTGGTTAAGTCCTGGTGAACATGGCATCCCAGGCTCCTCCCCAGGGCCTATGGTTGGGATAATCTGCGCCTCTGCTCCGGCATCGCCTATTTATGTTGTTTGATTTGAAATGGACAACCTGTTGGGATTTCTGATTTTTCTCTATTTTTATTCCACACAGAGATCTGTAATTTACATAGAGAATTTCATCAAAATTGCAAATCCCAAGTTTAAACTTCAAGGTGCCAAAATTGACATAACAAATGTTTAAGCATGTATTTTAAAGGTAATATTTAACACTAGGGAAGATGAGTCAGAGACACTTGGATTGCTGATGGTCACGTCAATTGGTGTAGCCTTTTTTTTTTTTTTTTTTTATTTTTTGGCTGGGTGGGTTTGAACCTACCACCTCCAGTATATGGGGCCCATGCCCTACTCCGCGCTGCCCAATTGGTGTAGACTTTTCAGAAGTGAGTTGGATATGTACCAAGGTCTCTAACTGCTTTTTAGGAATTCTGTTTCTAGTGATAGATCCTAAGGAAGTAAAAGAGACACATGTACTTATTATGTACAATTATGTTTATCAAAGCATTATTTATAATAGCAATTACTGAAAACAACAGAAATGTTTGCCATTGGGAACGATTCTATAAACTATGGCATACCCAGGCATGATGTTGTAGACTACTTTTTAGAGACATGGAAAATACAATCTAATGTAGAGAGAAGTTGTAGTTAATTAATTAATACAACAAATATTTATTAAGTACCTACTTAAAAGCCCAGCAGCATTATCCATGGGCAAGATATAACTCTTATACCCTCAAAGAATTTGTATTATAGATGGGAGAGGGGTGAGAAGATGATAAGCTTAATAAATGAATTATGTATTATGTTAGAAAATAATAAGTTTAAAAAAAAAAAAAAAGAAAATAATAAGTTCTATAGCCAAATGGAAAATTGAACAGGACATGAGCATCATGAGTTCTGGAATGGGGCTGCATTGTGACTTTATTAATTCACAATTTATTAATTCATCCAAATTAAGCCTTATTGTAAGGGAGGTATTAGAACATAGACTGAAGGAGTGAGCCAGGAGCCATGAGATGGGGAATAGTTTTGGGCAGAGGGAATAGCCAGGGTTAGGGCCAAGGGATACAAGGTAGTATCAACAGTGTGATCTCAGTGTTGTAAAACATATGTGCGTATGTTTTATTTACATCGTATGTTTACAAGAAAAAAATTTAAATTCTTAAAGCCTCCAATTTATCATCATAATTATCCCTAAACTGATTTTGTGATTATTTCCATTATCTTCCTCAAAGGGTAATTATTGAAGTTTGTTAGTGAGACATTTTTTAAAAGTTAGGTTTTAGTGCCTTCATTCAGATTAGATTTCTGGGAAAATTCGTGATAGGGAAGGAAAAGTAGCACAACGTTTCCCCATATATCATTTTTTCACTAGTATCTGCTGACAAAGGGTAAAAACTTTAGTTTGTGGAAGAAACTTGAACATTACAGCTTGCCGAGGTTAGGCAGACCGTTCATCCCGCATTGAGTAGGCTCAAAGCAGGCACTAATACCTTTTGGGGGCAAGACACACTTGTAAGAGGGACTTTACCTAACAAATGAAATCAGTGTAACCTGGTTTCACGTGCCCTCAATGAATCCCCAACAATAAAAAAAAAAAAAGCCAGTGCTAACAGCAGAAAAATAAAATATTTCAAGAAGCAACAGTGAATATGGGAGGTGGATAAACAATTTCTTCACTGAAATCTTAGGTTCCTTTAATGGCACAAATTCTTCCTTAAAAAAATTGTAAGTGGAAAGGATTAAATTGTTTTCATTTTTCGAAGTAATTTCTATTGAAGTTAATCTATACCACCTCTTTCATTAGGGCAGAAAGGTTATCCATCTAATTTTTTCGATGAATTTGGTTCCCAGCAGTAGTGGTTTCTCCCTTACTTTTAAATTCAGTGGTTTTATATATTCCCTAACTTTCTTTTAGGTTATGTCAGTGTTCCCCAATATACTTTTCCTCCCACTAAAACAGAAGAGCCTCAATACATTGTTGCTGTGTTTATTTCTTTTCCTACAGAAATTAAATAGAAATGATTGGTGCTATCAACTGATTCCTGCAGTCAACATTCCAGTGACAAATTAACCTAAACAGTACCTGAGAGGAAGCAGAATCTATAAGGGAACAGGTTTCTGTTTTGAAGTTCCCGAAGAATATTATAAACAGAAGAGAAAAAAAGAAGTGAGCTCAGAAATGATTAACACCCACAGTCAGTGCCAACCACACACAATCTTTTAAGCCAAATTCCTTTTAAAAGTTTCTAGTCGGCCAGCTTGTGGGGAACATAAATAAGGGCAAAGCAGTAATAGTTGATACTCTTAGATCTATAAATAAATACTTTATGCATATATATTTAAAAGCCCTAAACATTTATGGGATAATTTAAACACGGCTGTCTGATAGGTCGTATGAATGGGCTGCATCACTGTTTGAAAATGCAGGGAGAGTCTTTGAATTAGAGTTTCATATGATGCCTTAGGAATCATAGATGGAGGTAATTGGTAGAGCTTGGGATAAGGGCCTTCTGTTCCGTTATCAGATGGGTTACAGAAAGCTGCCTTTCTAAGTTCTTTCTACTATATGTAAGAAAGGCATCATCCAGTACTGTTCTCAACATTACATAATCCAATTTACTCCACACCCCAAATTTTACCTGGTCTTTGAAAAATAAACTCTGGTTTTAGAATAAGTCTAGTTTTAAGGAGCCCATTTTCATTGTTTCCTGATTCGAGCAAGTCTTATTGGGACAGTGGAAAATGAAAGTCTCTTGTGTAGCTGAGTATGTAACCTGTGATCGAAACACCAGGGACTTAGGCTTGGCTTGAAATGAGGGTGGGCCCCGTTGCTCTATTGAAAGGCCTGATAGGCAGCAATTCGCCTTAGGTTTCCCTCATCTGGGCTGGCTTCATTACGTGAGGGGGATGTGTACCTCTCTGTGTAATTTCCTCTTCCGAATTATTGTTACTGTGAAAGATTCAAAGTCAGTAAAATGAGGTTCACAATTCTTTGCAGAGCCGGAAAACATCGCTGCACTTTCTTTTCTGTGATTCAGCCACATGGGTGGGAGTCCTGCCTTCTTCCCGCCATAGGAACGTTGGGCTCAGCAATTATGTTTGAGTTTTATGCGTTAGTCATCAAATGTTCTGTTTCAGCTGTGGTTTCTCTTTAGTGCATGTTCTTAAAAAATATGAAATACCAATATGTAATGATAACTAATTGCTTTTGGTATAATTGCCTTCAACCCATGTTCTGAGTCTGATAGCTTACTTTGTTACTTTGAAGCAAAGACCACATTTAAGCTAGGATTTTACTTTATTTTATTTTATTTTTTGACGTCCAGTGAATCCTTTTTGTTGGTGTAAGGGCACGCTGCTGCTGCTACCTCAGTGCCTCGTAACTTTGGCACCGGTGGTCTCAGACACCACTTTGCTGTCCACTACCCTGCAGGTGGTGGTCTTTTGGATGGTTTACATGGAGGTGCTGCTGTCCAGGGCATCACTGAGATTGAAGTCCTCTATGTCTTCCAGCAGGCAGTGGTAGGCGACAATCTTAGCCTCCAGCTTGACCTCAATGTTCACCAGGGTCTTGTCTCCTGGGCCTGGTGCTGCCCTCTAACCTCGTTGAATTGCTCCATCTGCATGGTGGAGCCGGCCCCCATCTCTGCCAGGCTGTTCTCCAAGCTGGCCTTCATATTTCTCATGGAGTCCAGGCTGATCTCCAAGAACTGGACTGTAAGTTTCAGCTCTGTGAGTGTCATCTCCACGGCTCTGATCTCAGCAGATTGCGAGGTTGTCGCTGTGTCTTTCCTCAATCCACAGTGCCTTTCCCAGCCCCTGTCAGTTCTTCCGAGCCAGCTCATCACATGGGCCCACACACCCGCCATGATCTTGCTGAGGTCCTAGGATTTGGGAGTATCTACCTAGAGCTGGCATCTAGGTTTGTAGGCCTTTTACTTCCTCCTCAGGGTTCTCCTTCATGAAGAGCAGCTCCTCCTTGAGAGCCTCAATCTCTGTCTCCAGCCTAGTGTCATTGATGTCATCAGTGACCTTGCAGGGCAGATTGGTGCATGGCCAGCTCTGTCTCACACTTGACTCTAAAGTTATTAGCAGCAAGACAGCCCTCATCAGTCTCCAGATTAATGCAGGAATTGTCCTCAGAATTTGCAGAGATCTGAGCCCTCAGGTCCTTGACGGTCTTGAGATAATGTCCCCTCTCTTCTCTCTGATCTGGGGTCCCTTCTTCTCTAGATCATCTCAGATTTTGCTCTCCAATCTCTCCTCTAGAAGGAGCTCTCCAGGCTCCTTCCTCTGTCCAGGTAGAAGGCCAGGTGCTCCTTGAGGTATTGCATAGTCTCCTCTCAGTCTGCATGCCCCCCTTTCCCAGCAGACTCCCCGCCATCCCCTCAGCCAGAACCCCAGATCCCCAGCCACTGTAGAAGCTGGTGGAACAGATCATAGAGATCCAGCCTCCAGCACCTGTATAGATGCTGGCCATACTGCTGATGGGCCAGATCGAACCCAGGGACTGATTTATTGGTGATGGAGTGAGTGGTGGAGCTCATACTGCCCAAGGAGGAATAAGAGGCTAGCACTCAGAGTCAGGCCTAGGATTTTATCTAATTTTAACCTTATTCAGGTTTTTTATTTTGCAGTTTTTGGCCAGGGTCGGGTTAGAACCCACCATCTCCGGTATATGGGGCCAGTGCCTTACTCCTTTGAGCCACAGGTGCCGCCCCCTTCTTCAGGTTTTTATACCCAGGAACTGGTACTCAGCAGGTTTGCAGTAAAAAAGTATTGAATGAAGGAGTCAAACTGGTTGTGAAAAATCTGTTTATTCAAACTGTAATGCAGTCCACAAATTTGAAGCTCACTCTTCAGATACAAAAGTGCTAAATAGCCTAGAACACCACCTCGGTTCTCCCCTCGTGCGTGTTGTAATCCTAGACACCAAAGAAGAGCTTAATACAACAGACAGAATTTCCAAAGACCTCCCTGAACAACATTTGATCTCCTAAAGTGGAATTAAAATTTATAGAATTTTTCTCACCTTTGATTGATTGAAAGTGATGGTTCCTGGAGCCATTTTTGAGAATAAGTTTGATCTAAAGGGAAAAAATACATGTGTTTCTTCTGAGTGCTGCTTTTTCATTTCCCTAATGGGTCTTCACTATTGTTTTGTCTGAATGCAATTTTTTATTTGTGTTATTCCAGACGTGGTCCTACCACAAGCATCTTTAAACCAGACATTAATAGCATAGTTCACAGTCATTACTGCCAGTGCTCAAACACAAATATTGCATTTGTGTTTGCAAAAGCTACACATCAGATGTTAATTAAGTGCATTTGGTTTTTTTCTGCTTAAACAATCTGGCACAAAGAGTTTACATCTATATCAGTTCAACATAAGGTCTCAACAATATCTGAATCACCAGCCGTGCAGTATATGATAAATACAGTGTTTCCACACAAGAAAGTAACAGAATTGTTAGGAAAACATCAGGCCTGTTATATTTCCCTGTGAAATAATAGCAACCGAATCTCAGTTTTTTTTTCTTTTTTGGATTAAAAAAAAAAAGTCTTCAACTAGGAGTAAACACCAATATTTAGAATGATAAATTTTTCATTAAAGAACACATGGAAAGTGAAATCATACCAAAGATTTTTTTCCTTGTTTTTAGCTTGCTTCAGGGCGTTGTGACAGTTGTGTTGGAATAAAATTGGAATTTCAGCCTTGCAGTGAGGGGATTGGTGCTGCCACCAGAGCAGCCGAGTGCCAATCTGCGGGAGGCAGGAGCGGAGTGAAACCACAAGCTGAGAAACAAACTTTCACATCAGGTTTCTAATTTTAGAGCAAAAAATGGAATTACTTTAATTATATGACATTTAACTAGAAATACGATTTGCTGGGATTAATTATCTCTCTCATTTAAAATACCTTCTTAGTAGTTTAAATTAACATAAAAAATTAAATCCAGCATTTAAATAAGGTCAATGGGACTGCAGGATTTAAACACAGAATCTGATTCAGTATAATTGGATCACCATATTGGCTTTGACTTGGAACGATTAAATGGAGGAAATTGGAAAAGCATAAATTTGGGCAGAAAGAGAAATTTTCTTTTCTTTCTTTTTTTTTCTTTTTTCTCCCAAAGGAGAAATGGATCATGGCCTCATAACCACTCAGAAGAGAAACTACTACCCTGGTTAGGTCAGAAACATCTCAGATTCATTAATGGGTTTAATCACTGCTTGAAGAAGATACGGTAATAGAACAAAATAAAATTATTATATAACTAAAGTTTAATACAAAAATTTAAAATATACACAAGAGCATTAATGAAAAATTACTATTTTGGGTCAAGTGGTTCCTTCCTTCCTATTTTCTTTCTTTTCTTTTTTGAGACGATCTGTCAACAGGGCTAGAAAGCAGTGGTGTCATCACAGGTCACTGCAACCTGAAACTCCTGGGCTCAAGTCATCCTCCAGGTCTAGCTAATTTTTTTTTTTTTTTAAAGTTTTGTGGAGATGGGAATTTCACTCTGCTGCTCAGGCTGGTCTGGAACTCCTGAGCTTAAGCGATCCTCCCACCTAGGCCTTCCAAAGTGCTGGGATCACAAGTGTGAGCCACCATGCTTGGCCTCCTCTTACTTTATATAAAAGAACATTTAAAGGTTATTTCTGATGTTTAACTTTATTTTTCTAGAAAAAATTAATGTTAAAGTATGCTTTTGAGGGAATTTTTAAAAACCGTTTTATTTTAACAAAGTGAATCAGTGTTGGGATATGGACAGTATACATGTTTATTCTTCAGGAAACTCTTGTGCTTAGGGCTTAACATCTAAACTTGTTCTATCTTTAATTATTTTGGTCAATGAGTTCATTTATAGCAAGAATGATCAACTTTAAGGGCGGCACCTGTGGCTCAAGGAGTAGGGCACTGGACCCATGTACCGGGGGTGGCGGGTTCAAGCTTGGTCCTGGCCAAAAACTGCAAAAAAGAGAAGAATGATCAACTTTGGAAATTCTAAAAAGAGAACAATTATTGGCCATATGGTGGCAAAAGATGCCTTGGAGTTTCCTGGGTGGCCACTTCAGGAACAGTCCGATGGTTATAGGAATGAGATGACTCATGCCATGGTAGTGTGCGGGAGAGCCCTGGGTCTCTGTGAAGGAACTTCCTTTGAAAGAGACTCGCTCCCCCAGGCTGATAAATTACGTGCGAATGTCTGAATGTTGATTGGACATATCAAAGGTATGGAATAGCAAAGCACAACAGTGAAGCACTATAGATCATTATGGATTTTAAAACCTGAGTGTGAGGCAGCTGTTTGTTGGAATGATGATAATGATTCCGCACATCTTGAGTCAGAATAGGGTATACATACCAGATTGTAGGAAATGGGACTGTTTGTAACATTACCTGTTGAGGGGTAGATGAGAGAGAAATTATGTTTGGAAGTTTTCTGTTAATGAATGGCAACATTAGCATTGACAAAAACAGTTCCAAGTGTACTCTGTTAAATGTTAAAACTGATATACTTCTCAAAGATATTTAGAGTAAGTGATTGGTGTATGAGATTATGAGAAAGAGATGTATTGACTGTTAGGAAATTTAATTTTTATGAAATCAGCATTATGGGGAAATACTGTAATCTGATTCATGCCTCCAGAATTCCCAGTAGGAAGAGGCCCAGCCTCAGGAGTTGAAATATTTCATTATGTACATGTGTGGGAAAAAGATGAGATGTGGTTTCCGTGTGCTGATTTTCTGTGAAACGTCTGTTAGTGTGAGAGTAGCCAGGCAAGGCAACAAAGCCCCCAAACCACCGTGGTCTAGGGAAAAGCGAACCCAAAAGGCATATCACTGATGGATACTGACATCTTGAGCAATAAGTTTGAAAGTAGCAAAAAAAAAAAAGTGGTAACAGTAAAATAATGTTGAAATAGTAGCTAAGGAATGATCATATGCTGAAGATGAGGTCAGCCTTTATCCCCATCTATCCCTAGTTAACTTTGCTTTTAGAAATGGCCAGTTCCCCCCAAATGAGGAAATTGCAAGCCTAAGCTTTTTATGCCAATGCTAATTTAACCAAGTTGTCCATCTTATAATGTAAACTATAATTAGAGCAGCGCTATTTATGTAACGTGAGCTGCACCATCCCTGAGGCAGGAGAAAGTGGAATATTTGCCCCTTAGCACTAGAATAGCAGGGCTCTGGAGTGGCAGTGGCAGTCCTAGTCTATTGAGAAGCTGGAGATGGAAGAAAGAGGTGCCTCCAACAGGTTGCACAAGAGAAGGGCATGAGGTTTGTAAGTCCATGTGAGGGGACTTAGGGGTTGCGTTTGGTTCCAAATCCTGCCAAATTCACTACATCATGAAACACAGGAATCTCTTTGCTCTTCTCAATTCTAAGGCTACTTTTTAGTGACCTCCTTCCCTAACCAAATTGGTTTTGAAGTTCACTTTAATCTGATTTAATCTAATTCAATAATGACAGATATTTGAGAGGGAAAGGGAAGTACGCTACAAAGAGCTTGAGTGTAGCTGTGTATCAGAAAATTGGAAGCATTCTTTGTTTAACAACAACAACAAATGTTCAGAGTTGTGATTTGCTACTGTCTTTGAGACCCTTCAGCTAGGTGCTGAAATTCTAGCCATTGTAAAGATGGCCTTGGAAATGAATGCAAATCTAAGCTGCTGATGGTACTTAATTCTTTTTTTTTGAGATACTGTCTCACTGTGTTGCCCTCAGTAGAGTGCTGTAGTGTCACAGCTCATAGCAACTTCAAACTCTTGGGCTTAATGGATTCTCTTGCCTCAGCCTCCCAGGTAGCTGGGACTATAGGTGCCCATCACAATGCCCAGCTACTTTTTTTTGTAGTTGTCTTGTTGTTTAGCAGGCCCCTGCCAGATTTGAACCCACCAGCCTCAGTATATGTGGCTGGCACCGTAACCACTGAGCTACAAGCACTGAGCTGGATGGTGCTTAATTCTTGAGTGTGCTTGTTTTGTTTTTCTTGTGCTACTATGGAAAGTCTAAGCTCTTCAAAGCTCTTCTGGAAAAAAAATCCTTCAGATACTTTTGGAGTAGACAAAATTATCTGATTAATGCTTTTGTCACTAAGCAAAAAATGGCTTTTAGAAAATTCTGGAGTTGAAAATGAGGAATATTTGTATTATTTTAAAATAAAACCAAGAAAAGGAACCTCCTCTGATTAAAGCTGGCTTAAAAATAGAATCTTAAAAAGGAGGCTTTTGCTGTGCTTGACTAACTAACATGCTCTTCTAATGATTTAGGTGTCGGTGCTAGCCC
>NW_003852408.1:31371496-31407825 GCF_000181295.1 Otolemur garnettii
TGTAGTCCCAGCTACTCAGGAGGCTGAGGCAAGAGAATCACCTAAGCCCAAAAGCTGGAGGTTGCTGTGAGCTGTGACATCACAGCACTCTACCAAGGGCGACAAAATGAGACTTTGTCTCTAAAAAAATAAAAAAAAAACTAAAATAAAAAATCAAGTACTAAGTGACTAAAAAGTGAGGGGAAATTATAAAATAAAACCTCTCTTTTGAAGCATGATTGTTCTTTTTTGCCTTTGTTTATTAAGAGATACCACCTAAGTCAGGTTTGTCTAACACTAGTGCTGTGGCGTCACAGCTCACAGCAACTGCAAACTCTTGGGCTTAAGCAATTCTCTTGCCTCAGCCTCCCAAGTACCTGGGACTACAGATGCCCATCACAACGCCCAGCTATTTTTTAGAGATGAGTCTTGCTCTTGCTTAGGCTGGTCTCAAACCTGTGAGCTCAGGGAGTCCACTTGCCTCAGTTTCTCAAGTGCTTGTCTAACTTTTTAATGTTTATAGAGGGAGGCGTCATGGTCGTGTGGGCTTTCTTCAAAGAAGTGTTTATTCTTTTGGAATTTAAATGGAAAGTCTAAAGTTTTAGGAAATACATTGCTTTTGACCAAAGAGAAAGGTAAAGGTAGGAGAAATTTTATTTGAATGAAATAAAAATTGTTGATTCTGGCAACTTAATGTAAATCCTTGGTATTTACATTGCTTTAGCACAATATGCTTTCTATCCATGAAGCACAGAGAAATGAATATTTCCACAAATTATGTTTAGCAAGAATGATTATCTTTTTCTATGAGAGCAAAATTCAGCTTTTTCAAAATGTGAATTTGTTTTAAGAAATTGCAAATAGAAGAGGCTGAACTCAAATCTTTTTTTATAGGATCTAGTGATCAAGCCTAACTTTTTTAAGCTTACATTTGACTCTTGAATCTGTTTGCATTTATTGTGTTCCAGAATTGCAATTCTGTGGGCGTTTTCTTTTCTTTGTCAATATAATCACAAGAAAGGTGGGAAAAATGATGGACTAAGTATGGTTTGCAGACTTAGGAAATGTTAGTTGCTCTGGTGAAGAGAGAAAATGCTGTCCAATTAGACCCAATGCACCATTTTCTCTGGTGCCCTTGCTCTGGCAGAGGCCACATGGCCTGGTTGAAGAGCACTGGAGGATGGATGGGAGAGCATGGGTTGTAGTCCTAGCTCTTACCTTTCAGGTAGCAGTAGTTCCATTACCTGTAAACAAGGAAAATAATTTCCATTTTGACTGAGAGCTGTATTTTGGGGAAATAAATGTCTGTAAGCTGTTTTTTTTGAGACAGAGTCTCACTTTTTGACGCTGGGTAGAGTTCCATGGCATCATAGCTCACAGCAACCTCAAACTCTTGGGCTCAAGAGATCATCTTGCGTCAGCCTCCTGAGTAGCTGGGACTATGGGCACTCACCACACCTGGCTATTTTTAGAGACAAGGTCTTGCTCTTGCTCAGGCTGGTCTCGAACTCCTGAGCTCAGGCAATCCACCTGCCTCAGCCTCCCAGAGTGCTAGGATTACAGGCGTGAGCCGCTGTATCTGGCCTTGTAAGCTATAATGTAAAAATAAAATGTATCAATAGTCTTTTCAGATCTATCGTAGAGCCTTCCTTCAGATTTGGATGTCAGTGTTAAACGGGTGGGCGTGGGTGACAGCACATGATGCCACTGATTGATTTGGGGAAGGGCAATTCAGTTGCCAGCTACCTGAATCAGCCTCTCCAGGTTCCTGGGACTGCATTCCAGACTGCTGGCTTTGAGCAAGGCTGATTGAAAACCAAACATCTATTGATATGTAATGGGTACAGTAGTTCAGTTCGGGGAAAATGAAAAACATCCTGGGGAGGGGTGGTTGTGATGGTTGCACAACAATATGAACGTACTTAATGCCACTCCATTACATACTCAAAGATTGTTAAAATGGTAGTAAATTGTATGTTCTGTATAATTTACCACAATTAAAAAAGAACCGAAAGTATATATTTGTTCCAAGAAGGAAAAAAAAAAAAAAACAATCTCAGTAAGATAATTTTACTTAGTCCATATGTTCTAAATAAAATGTTGGCAAATTCCGAATATCTATTAATGTATACAAATATCTAAGACCTATTTTCCCCTTTTTAAATCTATTTTGGTGGATTCTGGTGCTACATATAGTTTAGTTAATGGTTTAAAAGAGAGTTAATTCACTTTGCCCTTTGATCCAGCTATCTATTTAGAAACAATAACTTACTATTTTTTTTTTAACTTACTATTTTTTATTACAAATAAATAATTTTCGGATGCAGCACAATCACACTTCTTACTTCTCACTCATACGTGTATCCTAACCCCTCTTTTCTCTTTGTTGGCTTTCTCTGTTCCCCTTCCTCCTCGCTCCATCCTGGTTCTTTAGAAAATCAGAACCAGCTGTAAGTGCTGAGGCTTTTTCTGGTGGATGGATGTGGTACTATCAGCTCTCCAGGCATGAGCTGATGGAAGGCGCTGGGGCAGGTCTATAACTAACAAGCATTATCCCCGCTGGGTGGAGAAAAATCTGACAGAATGAACTAACAGATACCCTGTCTCATATTAACCTTTTCTCAGATTGGGCTCCTAGAAGTAGACCTACAGTTTGTGCGAATGTTTGTTCAGTATTTTTTTTTTAAATCTTACCACAAAGTGGACATTGTACGGAATGTGGCTTCATAGCTCATTTAACCTCCATCTCCTGCCAGTTGACTTTGCCCACGACTTAACGCCAGTTGTGAATAGGCCCAAATCGGTGTGGACAGACAGAATTTACTTTCTAATCAACCCTTTTGTGTTTTCATTCTACCCAACTTTAAACCTCGACTTTTAGGTTCTTAAAAGAGGGATAAGGAGAGCCACACGCTCGGCTACGTGGGTGACGGGGTTTTGTGTGTGTGAGGGGGTGGGGAGTTGTCATTTGTTTCCAACCTCAATTTGGGCTTGACTCACGATAAATTAAGACTATTTAAACATAAGCGGGGTGGCGTAAGTAAAACATAACTGTGAAATAAAACAAAATGGGGGGTAATATTTTCATTCCTTGACATAATGAAAAGCCTTGCCCCGTAATTGGTTTGTACTGTCTTGGAAGTGGCGTCCGTGGTCAACAAAGGCCACTCTCTGAGCGCTCTGCAAGGAATTCCTCATTCCCTCTGGCTGAGCCAAAGCAGGCTTGATATACAGTTTTGTTTCATATAAATATTCTCATGTTACTGTTTACTCTGTGGGAATCTGAGGCTCTCCCTGACAGGGTACGTGCTCCACTGCCTTGCTTTTAAGGGCATTTATTTGACTCTGTTGTTTGTACTTGCCCAGAAACTTCAGAGAACAGCCCAGGAACTTGTTTGATAAGCATCCAGACCATGCTCCCGGAGTGTGTTGTGCTCGAGGGGTTAGAAAAGCTTATTGTTTTAAGCCAGCCTGCACATGGCTTCCAAAGCGCCCATTTTTCATAGGTAAAACAATTAGGACACTGACAGTAATCTCTCAGAGTGCTTCTCGGAGGTGTAAGCAAATACCCTGGTGAGCATGGCTCTGATTGAACTCAGACTGCCTTTGGACTAGCCTGCCAGTCATGTGTCCCTATTTGCAGTCGTTTGAGACAACTCAGCACATTGCGAGTTGAGATGTGAGATACAGACCTCAGAGTGAGGTGGAGTTCTCTTTCCACATTCTTAGCGGGTGTGTTGTCAACCTGCTGTCCCAGCACCACACATCCCCTTTTGCACTCCGCTTTCTGACACCGGGGCTCTGCAAACCACGTTTCTGCTTTGCTGTGGCTCAGGCTCTGCCACTGGAGGGTGGATCAGAGCTGAAGGAGGGTGAGGGATTCTCCTTCCGGTTGACCACTTGTTTTGCAAGCCCCACCTCAGCAGGGGCTCTGCACCCTGATGGTGCCTTTTAGTCCCAGAGCTGTCAGAGCTAGCCTCATAGTGTCCCTCCCAGTGGCCCAGTGTCAGCCAGGCAGCACCACCCCTTCAGACGTCTGGGCTCTAGGCTGCAAGGCCTCTTCTTTAAAGCTTCTGGGCTCTGAGGACAGCCCTTCCCTTTGTTCCTTTAGCCTGGAGGGGCGATGCTTCCTGCAGGTCCACCTCTGTGATCTTTTTTTGCTTTTTTAGTTCTCCAGCAACTGTAATAATTTTTTGTGTGGTTTTTTTCCTTTTTTTTTGGCTTGGTATTCATTGAGGGTATAAAGAATTAGGTTACACTTTGATGGCTTTTGTTAGGTAAAGTGCCTCCTATAATTGTGTCCCGCCCCTGAGAGGTGTGCCATACACCGTGACCCCCGAACCCCCTCCCTCCTTCCCTCTCCGCGCTCCTGCATTCTCCTACCCCCCACCACATATTAGCTCATCTACTGCCTTCATATTAGAATTGCCTACATTGGATTCATGTTTCTCCATTCTTGTGATGCTTTTCTAATAAGACTGCATTCCATCTCAATTCAGGTTATGTGATCTCTTTTGAAATGCTTGGTGTGGTTTCTGTTTTCCTAACTGTGCCTTGACTGGATCCTGTCAGAAACCAACCTGTCCTCAGACCAAATGGGAATGGGAGGCTCTGGAGGGGATGGAGAGGGAGTGGAGAAGAACACAGAAAATACTGTGTGAAATCCCAGTTGCTAATGAAAGCAGCTCATCGCTGGGTACACTCTTCAGATTCCGTGTTGCCTTTGGTATTCCTTCTATTCTTTCAGTGAGTAGGGAGTCTGAGTGTCAATTTGAGGAGAAGGCAGGAAATACCATGGTAAGCCAATGGGTGGGCTTTCCAATGAATGTCATTCATGGGGTAGCTTATTGCACCATTTAAAATATAGATTATTGTAATTATATAATAAAAATTTAAAGTCTTTTCAATCTTATGATAGTTACTTGTCTTTCCTTTTGTAGCCATCTTTCCCTGCTACGTAGATGATGCTTTTTAGATAGTGGCAGGCCCCCAGCCAAACAGCTTTCCCAAACCTTCTGTGAAACATCTTATCCCCCTTTTCTTAGGAAATCCCATCTGCAGCCAATCACTGTTTCCTAATTTCTTAGCTACCTGAGAAAGTTAGGTATCTAACCTGACTTCATGAAGACTAACCTCCTTGGAAAAAGTAGTAATTGATATTGGTATAGTCTAGTAAAGACCCTTTGTCCTAAGTGCAAAGACTTTTTGGTAACTGATCAGTATTATTACTCTCTGCTATCCCAAAATTATGTTTAGTATTCATCTTCCTTCATGGTATCCACTCCAGTAGTTCACAAGGATAAAGCAAGATAAAATGGGCTATAGGAAAGAACGTCTGGAGCAAACCCCTGCGGCATCATTATTTGCAGCTATTTTTTGTTGAGTGCCAACTTAGTGTCAGGTACTATTAGTGTTGGGTACATTCCATGTTTTTCATAGTACGGATTGACTCACCCCTGTGGCAGTTTTATAGGATGACCCAGTTCAGGATCCTAAGACTTCTTCTAGACCTTAGACCAATCTCTAAGCCTTCTATACTCTTTCTTCATTTAAAATTCCTTCCAGATCTGTCTGTTACCCAATTATCATATACTGAGTTCTTTCCTATTTCTTCTTTCTATACCAGAGAGACCCATCAGCTTCTAGCTTTGCGACTGCCTCCTCTGGATGGGCAGTTCCTTCTCTGCAGGACTGTGTTCTTCTCTGCTAGCCACAACCTCTATCATTAAGTGGGCAAGTGAAGGAGGAACCCCCACATCCCCAGATTTCTCTGAGTTGAATCACAAATTTGCTCCACCTAATTGGGAGATGCCTGGAATCACCCCACTATTCTGAAGCGGCCAGGTCAGCCATAGGACCTAGAATGGTTCCCATCAGTATTTAACTCCCAGAGGAAAATTGCCACCAGATAAGGTCACCACTGCTAGGACCAGGGTAGATTTGGAAAGGGCAGCCAAAGCTCCAGAATTTCTGGCTGACTTTACTTTAAAGTCACATCCCCACATTTTATGCAATTATTGTTTTTGGACTTGACACACTGTGGCAAGATTTTATTGATTTTCTTTTGTTCGTTTTGCTGGCTGGACTGTAGAGCTTTGTTCACAAGTGTTTATTGAGCACCTGCTGTATTTCAGCAGAAGCAGATTTACCCTTATGCTGTTGACATTTTGGCTGTAGGTGCCCTCATTTGCATGAAGCCTTTGCAAGCCTTGGGTCATATGTTCATAGGATGCAGCAATATGCTCGCATGGTTTTATCGCTTTGTAAAAATCGCAAAAGGCATATTTTGTCGAAAGTGCTGTCTCTTCCCACCTCTGCTCCTTCACAGTTCCCTTCATGACAAGTGGCATTGGAGTGACCAGGGTTAGCTTCAGGGGCTTACAGCATGGGCAGCAACAGCACAGGGTCCTGTACCTGGTCCAATGTTCTGCTGTTGTGCTGTGCATCCTTTTAGAGAAGAAGGCCTTCATTTTGCACTGAGCCTTACAAGTTATATGGCTGGTTCTGGGAGTGGCTATGGACATTTTTTGAACCCCAATAGAGGGGAAGTGGAGTTGGGGATAATTCTGATTTAATGGGATGTACTATATGGTTCATATTTCACTTCCACATGTAGTTAAGTGATTGCCAGATCATCTGCTTCAGGAATACTTCTCTCAGCAACTGTCATAGCTCACCCAGTGGTGTGACACCCAAAGCAGGGCCAGAGGGTTATCACGAGTGAGTCCTCAGGTGTTTAGCTTCAAAAGTACATAAGAAGTACAGGAGAAACAAGGTTCAAAGCTATGCCTCCTGAAGCTAGTCTGTGGAAAAGCTTTCTAATCCTAGAAGCATAAAGTTGTAAGCAAAGGATATGGTTTTAATAAGAAGCTCTGTGCTATAGGAGTATTTCTGTTGATGTAGCTTGTACAATGATAAATATGCCAGATTATTTTTTTTCATGGTAATCACATGAAATTGGATTGATCAGAATTCCTGTTTTTAGGGGCACAAATCTGGTAGAAGTATAAAAAACAAATATGTCTTTGTGGGAAGTCGCATATTGGGAAAGTTGTATCCCAAACATTAACGACTAAAAATAGACTTTTGTCATCCATTCTAAAAAAATGAATTAGCTTTACATTTTCTTCATATAAAATGAAAAATAATTGTCATCTGAATAGGTGATCAAAGAGTATGTAGCCACAAAAATGTGGAAAACATAAAGCATTATATAGGTGACAAATTAAAAAAATTATTTTTTTCTGGAATTCGTAACAATGATAGTATCTCTCTATTTTAAAAAAGTGTAATTTGTCATGATTTATTGTCTCAATATAAATTCACGTACAACCTTATTGTTGGGTTGTTTTTCTTAAAGCTGGTGCTCCGAATCGTATAAGCTTCGGGCCTCACAGAACTTAACTCTATCCCTGTGCACTAGCTGCGTGCTGAGCGCTTGTTGTATGGGTTATTTTATTTAATTCTCACAACCCCCTGAGACCCATTTTATTCCCACTCTACAGGAACAGAAATGGAAGCTCAGAGAAGTTAAGTGACTTCCTAGAAGTCATGCAAGTTGCAGGACAGGGTTTCTGTCCTTTCTGAAGCCTTTTACCCATTCGTCTGTAGTTCCTAGAGTGATGGAGATGTCATTCTCAGAAAAGTCTCCTAGGACCACCAGCTTAGGTGCCGTGCTCCATTATGCCTATTTTTTCCTCCATAGCTCATGTCACAAATAAGGGAACTTGCAAGGGAACGTGTCAAATCTATTAAGAGTAGAATATAAATGTCTTAACACAACAATTAAGTAAGTGTGGTGAAGGCTGTGTTAACTAGTTTGATGTAAGCATTCCAAATTGTATATAAAATCAGCACATTGTACCCCATAAATGCATTAATGTACACAGTTATGATTTAATAAAAAAATTAAAGGGAACTTGATGATTATACTGTAATCTTCACGGAGGGAGCTGTTTTACTTACAGCATAGAGACCAGGTGTGTATGTTCAGTGACTTAGAGCCTTTGGGTCTCCTCCTTTCCAGAGGCACCTTGGAGCAGCTTCTTGGTTCAGCCCTTTCCTCCTGCTAGGCAAGGGGAGCGCCTGGAAACTGCAAACCGCTCGGGCTCAGAATTCACACCCACTGGTGTTGGGGGTGTGCGGTTGATAACGCAGAGACGTTATAGTTCTTATGTCCACACCTTCAGATGGCTGGTCTGGCACCTGTTTTATGTACCAGATGTCCAAGGGGTGGGGAATTCATAGCATAACGTGTCTGTTTCATAGTTTTGTACTTTTATAAACTGAGTCATCTTAAAAATGGGAGAACACCTGTATTCAATTTCCCCCAGAATGTACAACTGAATTCTTCCCTACTCCTCATTTCAGATGAGGTTTTCTGGATGACACCATCTGGGAAATGTCACTTTGATTAAAGTAAATATGCAGCGCAGTTAGCACTGGGAGCCTATTTGAATTTCTCTAAGTGGTCACATCTTACAGAAGCAGAAGGCGGTCGGCTCTTCGGGTTGGGAGGACTTGAGAGGGAAGCGTTCCACAGTTGGTGTCAGTCGATGGCAGTGTGTGGCCAACTGAGCGCCGAAGGAGTTTGTGTATTTTCCTTTTCTTACCACTGGGCTATTTTTTTTTTTCCTTTCCAGTTTATTTTGACACTAAGAAGAAAATATATAAAAATAAAAAACTCAGCTTTATGATTGCCAACGCTTTTTTTCAAACTAAGAAAGAAACCAGTTGTTGAAAAATATGATGAATGGTATCCTTTGTTTTATTTTCAGTATAGCAGATGAGGGCACTGCCGTTGGAATGAGGCCAAGTCCTCCAGGCAGGAGGGAACTTTGGGCTGAAAGGAGGCCTAGTTCTTTTGGAGGCTGGTGTGTGGGGATTTCCTCTGAGCTGTTGCAAATATCTCTTTCTTTCTGCGAGGTTCCCTCACAAGCCCACCCCTCCCATCCTTCAGTCAATCCTTGCGTTTTCAGCACTTGCTACCGATGGGGATGTCATCTATTTGTAAGAAAGCGCCATTGGTACGATGTGGGGCTTTCAGCATTTACTTGTGGTTTTCTCAACTCCCACAGCTGCCGACTTATTTGACTGTGGGATCGTGTATGGCTGAGGCAACAGGCAGTTGCTCCTGTAAAGCAATCCCTGAGATTGTCAGCGTGAGTCCTCCTTAGTGTTATCTTTGTCACCAAGTGGTTTCAGGGGCAGAGCCGAAGCTCCTTGTTCTGTAAGGCAGTCTCAGGGCGCTCCCTTTGGGGACTCTGCCTCTGATCTGCTGGAATTAAGAGGGGTGGACGGGCAGGGTCATTGTACTCTTTCAAGGAAGTGAGGAAAATGTCTCGATGCCTTTAAAGTACCCTCTCACTTCCTATGTAGTTAAATCGAAATTTGCCGTGAGGACGTAGGCAAACTGTAACTCAGCAGAACCTAGAGCACTTCCCCAGTTTGGAAGGTCTTTCTGGAAACTTTATGTACCTTGACTTGTGTATTTAACTCATTTATTATAAATTTTGTTTTCAAGGGTATTTTTCCCACTACATCATGAGCTCTTTGAGAAGAGAGACTGTTTTATTCAACTAGGTAATTCCACTGCCTGGCCTCAGAAGATATTTGTTGAATAGATTAACATACTTCAGATCCTGGATTGGGGTCGAGGCTAGACAATTCTCCAGGTGTAGATAGTTCGACCATTTGTCAACTAGCTTGAGGTTTAATCGAATGAAGTTGAGTTATGTTTTTGAAGTGCAGTTAAGGAGAAGAACTGTTTGGAATGTCTAGGGAACAGAAAATCTGGCTCAGCTGGGGACCTGGGGGAGAGACACCGGAATTCCTTGTGAAGCAGACCTAAAATGGCTCAAGAATGCAACACCTGACTTGCTTCCTATGGAAGTGCCAGCGGGAGAAAGTGAATTAGAGCTCCTCACATCGCTTCCTCTTGTCTTTGCCTTTAAATTCAGGCTGTCTTTTAAATGCCCCATGATCCATTTGTAAACTCTTTAAGCAAAAACGATGCCAGGTTCTGTTCTGTGGCTACCAGATTGGAGTTCTTCTCTCCCGGCTTCATTCAGCTAATTGAGCTGTGTGGAAGGTTCAGTAATTTATTCTATGGAATCTTTCTATGCAAACAATTCCAGGCTGAGGGAAAGAGACTTAACTGAATCTCTCCAACACTTGAAATGCAGAATTCATGTTTTGGAAAACACCAGTGAGTCAGTGTCCTCAAATGTAATCAATAAAAGACACTCTCCATCATCAGCTTTTCATTAACTGAGCTCAGAGTTACCTCCTTTTATTGCTTTTTACATGTTTACAGTATCTCATTCTTTCCTTGATTCTGGATTTTCACACCATATGGCCACATCTTTAAGTCACTTTTCAGCTGCTCTATTAAGTAGTAAAATGAGATTCAGAACAGATTTCTTTGATTTTAAAATAGCATTTTGGGTGTGTGACTTTTTTTGTAAATAAAAAAAGAATTAAGGCACTCAAAAGCATGAAATTTCAGGTATTTCTCCCTAGACAGTGTGATAGGTAGCTTTCTACTTACTTAGAATAAATATATGTTTTTCTTGTGGAATTTCACCTGCAATGTAAATTGATTCATTCATTATGCATATTGAAATTCATTTCTACTTAAACAAGATTTAGTCTCCACTATTGCTAATGAACATAGATTGGAAATGAAATTGAAAGTATATCTTTATTCAATATTATACTGTATTTCTCATTAGAAATGATTGCTGTAGCTTATGAGCATACATACTACATATCAATAATGCTCTATGTGGCATCTTTTATGTTTGACTTTTTTTTCCCCTGGACTATTTAGTAGTCAGTTCCTTGAGAAGCTGCAAAGGAGAGAATGTTACTGCTAAAATTGGATCTCGCCATTTAGAGTTGGTCATATAAGGCATATAGTTCTGCAATGTAATACAACTTACTTCATAAAGGGTTAGACATTTAAAAGGCTATTAAATATTTACTGCTTTTTAGGGAATAGTACTTAAAAAGAAACTGCTGCATGAGCAAATTTTGAAATATGAGTACATTTGCCATTGATCCAGACTTTTGCAGAGGGGACTGTCTCAATCACAATTAATCAGCTTATGAGTATGTGATTTGAAATCTTCAATTATCCATTAAAATCTGGACATTGACGTGAAGAGGCGACTGACCTAGAGATGATTGTTTAAAGTTAAAACCAAGTGCACTCAACATCCAGAAGGTCAATATTCTCTTTAATTGTAATTCAATAAAGTCAATTTTAAGTGGTTTGCAATTTGTGAGTGTTCCAAATACAGTTCACTTACTTCCACTCCAGCTATGGTACTGCTCACTAGAGAAATACGCTTCAGTTGGACATCCTCCCAGTGAATGTGTATACTTTGATGACTACCAGTATTTAAAGCTCCTGACTTCTCATGAACAGGAAAATAGAAATTTGGACCAACCATTCCTAAATAATTCAGGTAAAGTTCTCCTTTTCCTTGAATTATCCTGGTATTATTCATTGTTTTTACTGTCACCATGACAACGTTACATAAGATTTTTAAGTGACAATAACAAAAGGGTAAAAATTTATTTTTAATCCTGTTTAAAAATTTATCTATTTTTTCCTTTCAGGTCCAGTTTATTTAAATAATACAAAGTGGGGCCGAGGGAATTCAGCTACACTGCACTCAACGTAACTTGTGGCCTAGTGCAGCATCTTAAACAGAATCATCCAAGAAAGTCTTTGCCTTGACCTAGACCCTTCTCAGCACCTTCTCCTTTGTGCCAGGCCCCATGTTGTCCCAGGTGACCTTCACCCAGTGCACCTCCGTTGTGGGCAGATAGTCAGCAAACTTCCCACTGAGTGCCACCATTGGGGGTTCTCCTTCCTCCAAACTGTCCTTACCAGATTATTTAGGTCAAAGGATCCCCTAGTCTCCAGTGAAGACCATTCTAGAGAATGAGCTTTATCCGCTAGCATTTATTGAATAGCTTGTATGTCAGACACTGGGCCGGGTATATTGCAATAGTTCACGTTGAAATTTTTATTATTTCCTTTTTTTCTAATAAGGGAACTAATGCTTAACTAAAATGAAATGACTTGCCCAGGCCAACATGGCTTTGAATAGTGGAGCCACAATGTGACTCTGGGTCAGTCTGATTACAGATTTCCTGCATGTTGTCACTTCTTCAGGAGGGCAAGGGGTTTAGGAGGACAACATGAATGGATTATCAAACTATACTCAAAATGCGGCTCAGCATCTGTATCACAGTGGTTATGGTGCCAGCCACATACACCGAGGCTGCTGGGTTCAAACCTGGCCCGTGCCTGCTAAACAATGGCAACTACAACAAAAAATAGCTGGGTGTTGTGGTGGGCACCTATAGTTCCAGTTATTTGGGAGGCTGAGGCAAGAGAATCACTTAAGCCCAAGAGTTGGAGGTTGCTGTGAACTGTGATGCCACAGCACTCTACCTAGGGTGACATAGTGAGATTATCTAAAAAAAAAAATATATATATATATACACACACACACATATATATATATACTCAAAATGTGACAAATATTAATGTTCTTAATGAAATGAGAAAGGCTGACTTGTTGGCTTGGAAAAGTCAGCATAACAAATGGCTCCCAGCATCTGGTTGGATTCACTGAAGGCTGCCAGGTTTTGTACCCTGGAGAACGGAAACATGGCTATTATCTGTTAGTGTCTGATTTCCTTAATACCAAGTTCAACAGTTGATATCTTTGACATTTCACTTTGATGCTTCTTGTTTTATTTTTTATTGTGAGGGTATATCCTCATTCCTTTAAATGAACATTTTGGCTGGTGATTATCTTTCAATTTTTTTTAGAGAAATTTTTGTGAAACTATGAATAAGTCAAAATTTTGTGTTATTTTCAGAGATGAGTTCCATCGTGTAACCAATGCAGTGCAGACAGCTTGAAACAAAGTGAAGTGCTTGGGAAAGATGTGACTAATGAACGGACAGCTTGTATGTGGATGGCTTGAGAAGTTCTGGGGCTTTTATTTAATTAATTAATTAGTCTTTTGAGACAGACTCTCACTTTGTTGCTCCCAGTAGATTTCTGTGGCATCATAGCTCACAGCACCCTCAAACTACTGGGCTCAGGTGATCTTGTTTCAGCCTCCTGAGTAGCTGGGACTACAGGCACCTGCCACAACGCCCAGCTGGTTTTTCAGAGACTAGGTCTTGCTCTTGCTCAGGCTGGTCTTGAACTCATGAGCTCAGGCAATCCACCCACCTCGGCCTCCCAGAGTGCTGGGATTACAGGTGTAAGGCACTGTGCCTGGCCTGTTCTGGGGATTTAAATATCAAAAATGAGCCACATGAGTGACCTGAGACCGAAGTGGATAATGATGAACTGAAAATTGTCCTGGAAGTGAATTTGTCTCAACCTATTCGTGAATTAGCAGCAAAGTTTAATGTTCCTATTCCAATAAAACCGGACCACTTAAAACAAATCGGCAAGGTAAAGAAGCTTAATAGATAGTTTCCCCACGGATTAAACAAATGTCAGAAGAGAAATTGTCTTGAAGTTTGCCATTCTTTGCTGTCACAACACAAAGGAGAACCATTTCTACACTGTACTGAAACCTGGTCAATTGATTATAGCGGATGTCTACTGCAACCAATTGGACAAAATCATGAGGATGCTTGAGATTAAGCAACTGAGGTTGGTCAACAGAGACAGGCCAATCCTCTTGTAAGACAATGCTGTCACACAGACAATACTGCTCAAGCTACAGAAGCTGGGCTTGGAAACCCTCTGACATCTACTGTATTCACCAGGCCTTGCACCTCCTGAATATACCCCTTCTTCCAGGCTTTGGCCCTCATCTTGCAGGGAAAAATCTCAACAAGATGTGGAAAATGCCTTTTGTGATTTTATCTTGCTTTCCAGGCTTCTTAGCTGGTGACACACACAAGCTACTGTTAAGATGGCAAAACTGTGCCGATGGCTTAGGGGCACACTTTAATTAATTCTACTACTTCTGTGTTTGAGATATAATAAGTTAAACTTTTGATTTGAAATCTGATATTTCAGATTTAATGAACTAATAGTAAGCTTGGAATCTTTAGGCTACTGATCCACGTAATCTGTGCCCATTCTCCCTTCAAATGCAAAATATTTGCTTTGACCACATTGCCTTTTATTTTTAAACTTTTATGTAATCTATTGGGATTGTCTTGTATAGACAAATATTGCCAGACTACTGTTACGAATAAAAACTATTCAGTTCCTTTTAGGAACATTGGAAAAATAATAAAAGATCTGCCAGTTCTCAAATTTTCCACTAGTCTGTACTCAAAGAGATAATATTAATGAGATTAATATCATTGCTACTCATCCAGAATGATCAATTTTTCATTGCGTCTGTATTTTCAATGATGAAATTGAGGGCATTTCTATCCATCTGAGACACATCAGAGTCCATTGGAGGGCTGACTTGTTTGAACATCCACGTATGGAAAAGTGATCTTTAACTGGGATAATTAGAAGTGCAGGCCTTACTCTTTCTTTATGCCCCTCCTTTCTATACAGTTTTGGTCCTACACTTTGAACTAACCTCGCGGAGAAAAAATGATAATGAAGTGAAGTCACATATAATGAGTATCTGGTAAAATAATAGCTCTGGAAAGAAACTAAAATTTAATGTAACACAGGAATCTTCTCAGCTTCTTTAGCGGATTGACATTACAGCTGGTCTTAGGTCTTGGCCCAAGAGGTTGTGAGTTCTTGATGTCAATGCCATATGTTTAAGAGGGAATATCAATCAAATAGCCATTTGGATCTTTCTTTCATTTGAGTGTGCTATGTATTTATTCCAATACTGGATCCTGCCTTTTTTTTAAATGAAAATGTCTGTATTAAAAATTGGCCTTTTTTAAAACAAAAAAATTGGCCTTTTTTTTTTTTGGCTTACATTTTAAATTGTCTTTTTGATTGAATAGTGATCACTTTTGAAGAATGGAAAAGATTTTGTATAAATATTCACAAGGGTAAAATGTGTAAATGCACTGCACCAAACTTCAAAATAAAACTTTTATCTCCTCTTTGTTTTCCAGTTTGGTTTGGCAGCTTTTTATTGATGGTGAATACTATGCTTGGTACTAGATTTCTGTTTAGGATCTTGCTTTGCATACAGAGGCCGTGCACGTGGAATATTTAGAAAGCAATTTAAAGCAATGTATGGGCACAAGCAGGAGATCAATCTCTATGTTGGGCATAAGGGAACTGGAGCCATAAGAGATCAGAGTGAGATACAAATTAGTGGTGCATAGGTGGGCGCTGGTAGGTAGGTATGTGTTGGGCAGTGAAGCTGAAGATTGGCTCTTGGTTTTTGCTCTCAAGGAGTTCAAAGCAAGCAGGGAGAATATGCCAACAATCCACTATAGAACCAGTGGCAAGTGAGGACAAAGGTAAAAGCCAGAGGTCCTCTGCTGAAGGGGAAAGTCTCCTCAAAGAAGTAACATCTCAAGAATGAGCTAGGAAGTACCATATTTGGATAAAACAGAGATCTAGTGAAATAATCTTCAGTGTACTTTATTCTTCCTTAAAAATTTTTTATTATCAGTGTACTTTAAAATCTGGTATAAATTATTTCTAATTATTGAAAAACCTACTACTTTATGAGATCTTGTTATACACAATTGCTTTGGGCTTCCTGTTTCAAATATTTGTGAAATCTGATTCATCGAGTGGGGCAGAAAATTATAATTTTTCCAAAATTCCATCTTGTACCATTTTTAGGTTTTACTTTCCAAAAAATTCACTGTGACTTTTTCTCACACATAAAATTGAATGGATGAAAAAGATGAAATTCATAAAGAAAAACACTCTACATTATTTACTTACGTATTATTATCTTCTAAAGGAGGTAACATAGCTAATTATTTTAGTATCATTACTGCAATCAACTCATTTAAGTGATATGATTTTTAAAAGGTAATAGTGTATACAAATATAGTAATATTATAACATAATATATACAACTAAGTATATATGCACACTAATAGTGACACACACACATGCATATTTGAAGGGTGCACATTATATTTGCTTACAGTCTCTCTCATCATTTTGTACCGTCGCATCAACAATTTTTCTTTATAATATTAGTCCTTCGGAAACCACAGTCATCAAAGTAAACAAAAGTAGATGGCCTCGACTGCATAACATTATATGGGTCTTAACATAAATTTTATATTATGTACAATGACACTATTAAATGTGTTAATACAACACATAAAATGACCAATTCTCTTTAAATTTTAGTGTTTAGCATATTTGTTTTGATTGTACGTGTGGGAGCTGTGAGAACAGCCCTGCAAAAATACTTTGCAAGTTGCCATAGTGACTAAATTGTAGTGCTTTATGATGCTGTCTTTCCCCTGGGTCTTAATTCAGTTGCATGTTTTTCAAATCATAATCCGATAGTTGACATTTAAATGTTCTTATTTAAAAAATTGTATATACACATTCAGGTTTATAACTTCATACCAATGTACAATTTGATCGTATTACACATTCTTCAAGTAAAATCATGCTTTTCTCTTTCTCTTTTCTCTAGGTTTCTACAACTAGAGACTACTTTTTTCTCCTTCTTCCCCTTTCCATCCCAATGACTTATGTTAACAAATGTTAAATATCCCTTTATTTTAATATTTTTCTTATTGTTTTAATACAATTACACACTGACCTATATATGCAAATACAAAGATTGAAGCAGGATTTTTGTAAGTAGGATTTTGTGGCAGTCCTCTTAAAGTAATTGTTATAGTCTATTTATTCCTTTTATGGCTACTTAATATTTCGTGTTGTAAATGGGTCATAATGTAACTTATCACTTTGTTTCTATTTTTCTACTATGAATAATGAATACTTCAACAAACATCATTATTCATGTGTCTTCATTGGCTGGTGATGTGTTTATTTCTATGGGATAGGTTTTAAGGAGTTAAGGTTGCAGGGGCAAGGGGCATATGATGCATTTTAAATTTTTATATAAGTTACATATTACTTTTCAAAAGGGAAGTTAACATATAACACTTATGTGAGTATCTTTTTCCCATGTCTCCACCAGCAATAGGAATGACATATAATTCTCTTTAATTTTGGCCACTCTTAAATTTTCATTTTTCTATATATAAGTGAATTTGGTGGTTAACAATTTGGATGTATTTAAAGAATATGTTTCTTGAAAAATCATATTTATTTAAGAATTACTTAGTCATATCCTTGCCCATATATTAGATTATTTTATCTTATCAAATTGTGAGCTCTATCTCTATTACAGATCTATTCTTTTGATTGTATGTGCACTTTTTTCTGTAGCCATTGTTTTTCTCTTGCCTTTCAAGTGGCATATGTTAATACAGAAGTTTTAATTTTTTAAATATAGTCCTTCAAAAATATTTTAACATAAAATTATCTAATCTTCTTCCCACCTCCTTAGAAACAAAACCTTGAATTTCCAACCAGAATCGCATGGCATTGTGTTTATATAATTGACGTGCTTATCAAATTAAGCTTCATGTTTGAAATATTTGTGAAATCTGATTAAGGATTTCTTCATACTTACGATACTCACACTTAAAGGACATCTGCTCTGTCCTTCTACTTTCCAGACCTTGTTTTATGTCCTCAGAAGTGTTATGGTTCTCTTCATGCAGGTCCTGGATCTTTCTTATAAATTGTAGTCTAAGTATTTTATTGCTTGCTGTTACTGTAAGTGTGTTTTCCATCTCTAGGTATTTAGGTGAAGAAAAGATACTGATATTTTAGATAGTTATCTTATATCCAACTGCCTTGGCATTTTTGTTGATTTTTTTTTTATTATTATTAAACTTGACTTTCTATGAGCTCCCTGGGCATGGATTCATCTTACCAACAGAAAAGGCATAGTTTTACACCTCCTTTTTCAGGTTTTATGCCATAAATCCTTAATCCTTTAATTTTTATTTTTACAAAAATCAGAGATAATATTCAATGATGAAGAAGATACTGGGCACACCCAATAAATTCCTAATTTTAATTAAGATGGCTGTGATATTTTGCTATTAAGGAAAATACATGCACTTCATTTGTTATAAATAGTCTGTGCTGTATATCGCCTTTTTCTATTGCTATGATTCTTTAGAGTGTTTATAATTAGAGATAACTACTGAATTATATCAAATAAGATTTTAGCATTTATTAATCTTTTCAATGATTTTTCTTTTTTAATGCATTGATTTAAGGGATTATGTTGACAGATTTCTCGCCATTAAATTACCTAGCATTGGTGGAATAAAATACCGTTGGTCATGTGGTACTACTCCTTTGGCACTTTATTTTTGCTGATGTTTTATTTGGTATTTATACCTATATTCATAGAGAAATTGACCTATAGCTTCGTTTCTTCTTCTTTTATGTTATATCTTTGATAGGTTTCAATGTTAAAGTAATGCTTGCTATATGAAATAAATTCAAGAACTTTCCATGTTTTTCTTATAGTCAGTAATAATTTAAGTTTACAACTCTAACAGTTTGAAGATTGAATAAAGTTCCTCTAGTGACTTTCTTTTTCTTTCCTTTTAATTTTATTATATTTTATTATTTTTTTTTTGTAGTGATAGGATCTTGTTTTGTCACCGGGCTGGAACGGAATGGCCTGATTTATAGATTACTACAGCCTCAAACTCCTAAGCTCAAACAATTCTCCTGCTTCAGACTCCCAAGTAGCTAGAACTACAGACATGTGCCACCATGCCCAGTTAATTTTTGTTATTTTTTGTAGAGATGATGTCATCTAGGCTGGTCTTGAACTCCCGGCCTCAAGCAATCCTCCTGATTTAGCCTACCAAAGTGCTGGGATTACAGACGTGAGACACCAACCTCTGGTGACTTTTTCAAAATGATATTTCTTTTCTATGGCAGTTACCATATTCAAGGTTTCACTTAGGTCAATTTTAGTGATTTATATTCAGCTTGGAAATCATCCATTTCCTCTAGATTTTCAAATTTGTTTTTCATGACATTACACAGAGAATTTTCATGATTTATAATCTCTTTTCTTATAATCTCTTTTTTATCTGTAGTTATTGTGCACCCCCTCCCTTTTTTTTAATGATCTCTATCTTTAGTCAGGCTTTTGAGTCTTTTTCTTTTAAATCATCATTTTATAGTCTTTTCAAGAATGAGATTTTTATTACATTCTTATTCTTCCTAATTTTTATATTCCATTAATTTCACCTATTGTTATTGTTGCTATTATTATTATTTTGAGACAGAGTCTCATTGTGTCACCCTCAGTAGAGAGCTATGGCATCGCAGCTCACAGCAACCTCCAAGTCTTGGGCTTAAGCGATTCTCTTGCTTCAGCCTCCCAGCAGCTGGAACTACAGGTGCCGGCCACAACACCTGGCTGTTTTTTGGTTGTAGTTGTCATTGTTGTTTGTTAGGCCCAGGCTGGGTTTGAGCCCGCCAGCTCCAGTATATGTGGCTGGTGCCTTCACTGCTGAGCTACAGGCACCTAGCCCACCTTTTGTTATTATTAAGTCTTGATTCCTAGTTTCTTTAGGGTTATTTTGTGTTTATTTTCTTATATTTTTAAGAAGTGGTTAATCCTTTAATTTTTAGCCTTTGTTTTACTATAATAGCAAATATTTTAAGGCTTTAAGTTTTCTTCTGCAAAGATTTTGCTGTACCTCATAATTTTAATTATCAACACGGTTTCTAACTTGTTTTTTATTTCATCTTTGGGATGAAAGGGAATCTTTTAAATTTCCAAGCTGTTAAGATGATTTTCACTTTTCATTATTTATTTTAAATTCTATTCTATCATGATTGTCGAGCATGCGCTGTTAAAATTTCTACTTAGGTGTTGTGGTGGGTACCTATAGTCCCAGCTACTTGGGAGTCTGAGGCAAGAGGATCACTTGAGCCCTAGAGTTTGAGGTTGCCATGAGCTATGACACCACAGCACTCTACTGAGGGTGACAAAATGAGACTCTGTCTCAAAAAAAAAAAAATCCCCCTTTTTCTTAGAATTTCTCTCTTTCTCTTCCCCTCCACTATAATGCAGATCCACTCGCCCTTGTTTGTTAAAGGCACAGTTGCCCCTGGAGAGGGCAGAGCAATGAGACAGAAAGAGCCTGGTCCCTGAAGAGCCACATGGAAAAAGTTGCATCTCTATTACGACTGCTCACATCACCACTATTGTGTGAAATAAGCATTTATCTTCTTATTTAGTTGTATTTTCCTTGCCATGGCATCTTAGCCCTTGTATTTACTCACACGAGCCTTACCTGCAAACTCATGTTCACATTACATTTTTTATGCTTCAGCTATTATTTTTTCAATGCAGAAATCCAGTTTCTTGCATGGAATACAAATATGTAAATGCTTACAATTCCCATTTTGCATTTAGTGGTAATGGTACTATCCCAATAGGGATACAAAACAAAATGATGTCCTTGGAAAAATGTAAAGACATTCATATATACTTGTATATCCTTGGAAAAATATAAATGCATTCATATTTATTTGTATACTTTATGTTTTTATTTAAATATGAAAATATTAAAATTGGCTATCTGAGTGTGTACTTTGTTTTATTCAGTCTAAGATGCCATTGATTCTAGGATTAGAGTCAAAAGATTGTAAATTATAGTTGATATTTGTATTTTTTTCCATATAATATTATCCACTATGATATCAAGAATCTTGGAGATATAGAATATTTTATTTATTTATTTTCCCAAGATGTAGAATATTTTAAAGGGATGCTTCATTGCTGTCTTTGTTTTATTCCAAATCTCTGGCACCAGTTATTCAAGTTTTGATATACACGTGGATGGTAGGCAGAATATTGCCTTCTCTGAAAGGTGTCAACATCCAAATTCCTGCAACTTGTAAATATGGTGGGTTACATGGCAAAAGGGAATTAAGGTTGCAGATTAAATTAAAGTTTTCAGTTAGTCAACCTTAAAATATGGAGATAATGATGGCCCATACCTAGAAAAGTTGAAATACTAGAAGTGTGGCAGCAAATAGTTGATGGGGTAGATCAAAAGACCCAGAGATGTGGGCATACCAGAGTGGACATTCTACATAGGGCCAGAAAACTGACCAGCCCACTGTTTGTGTGCGAAGGCCTGGAGAAAAACTTGCCTGCCATATCATAAGAAAAGTGCTGATGAGAGGGGCCACAGTCTTGTCATGAAGCTCACTGGGGGCTGTCTTCTAGAGTCCAGGAATGACAGTAAGCCTTGCTGCTTTGAATGGGGCTCCCTGAGAGCCCTGTGTAATAGGATGTGGGGTGGTCACAATTGTCATAGGGCACAAGTCAGAATGACACCCAAGAGGTGCCAAACCTTCAGAGATCTTGGTTAACAGAATATGGTTAACATATATCTTGGTTAACAGAATATGGACAGTAAATGGATAATAAAATAAGTACTCAGCAAGGGGATTACTTATTCTGTGCAATCAGAAGAAGTCAGAGATGAATGACCAAGAGGTTAAGACCAACCACCCAACAAATCTATGGAGCTGTGACAGATTTTAGACATGAAAGCCATTGACTGAAGGTGAAACTGGATCTTAGAGATGAAGGACCCTGAAAATCCATGAATGACTATATTATGCAGTCATGATACAATGGGGGAAAGCAAATTTTGAAACATTTTGAGGATCCTTGAACACAAGTTATGGACATTGAGACAAAATCTTGATGTCTATGTGGCCCTTCTAAGGAGTATATGTGGAGGGCCATGTAAGAAATGAAAGTGTAGTTTAGGTTTACTGGTTCCACAGACCCCTCTGGTGGTCAATTCATTAGGTCCCCTAGGATGTTGTTGGACTGGACAAAGTTTAGAGTTAGCAGAAGCTCCATGTTGATTCTCAGGCCTTTAGTTTAGGAAACCTCATAGTAGAGAGCCTAAGTGGAATCCTGTGAAACTTCCTTCTTCAATCAAAATAGTAAATTGAAAAGAACACGCTGGAGTAATGAAAATGTTACATATTTTGATTATGGTGATAGTGATTACAAGAATTCATACATTTGTCAATAATCAAACTATGTACTTAAAATGGGTACATTTTATTGTATCTAAATTATTCCTCAATGAAGTTGATTAAAAATATCATTTTACAAGGCAGTGATAGACATTAAAGACTTAAAAAATCATATCTCCATTTAGTTCAACAATTGGGATCCTGGAAAATTCAAATAGATCCCAGACCATGAGAATGAACTGTTAACAAATTCAACAAATGGTGGTCTCACTTGTAGTTCTTGTGTCAGTTGTGATATCTTTGACTGGTAGGTCAACGTTAGCTCATATGCATGGTATGTGTCCATTTTTCTGGCAAATGTATTCTATTCTATCTACTTCCACAGGAAGGAAAATGAGAAATAGCTCACAAGCTTTGACATCAACAACAGTATTTATGGTATTGCCTCAGGTCCATTTAACTTTCCCACCCTCTGCCATACTATAGTCTGAAGAAATACAAACTGCCTAGACGTTCTACAGAATGTCTCACTTATCCATTACGTCAAATATGGTGACTTTGTGCTAATTGGACTAGATGAAAGAGAAGTATCAAGTCGGTTGGAGGCTGCAGGGAGTGGGAGATAATGCCTATAAATGATTCAGGGTCCCATCAAATCGGTGAACTTTGGGGGCTTCAGAGTTCTGGGAGATGTCCTCCAAAGTAGGGGAAACATTATCACGCCCTGTTCCTCCCACCAGTAAGAAGGAAGCTCAGTGCCTGAGGCGTGTCCTCAAGTTCTGGTGGCCACATATTCCACTGGGTAGTTAGCTCTCAGATGAGAATAAATCTGCACATACAGGTATTGGTAAATATCCTGTCTGGTTGGTCAAATGCCCAGAAGAAGAAATAGAAAAGAAACGAAGACAAGGAAGCCTGAAGAAGAGACTCCTGATCAACCTATGGGGATGAGCATAAAGTAAGAGATCCAGGAATTGAATATTAACATCTAGGTGGAAGGAAAAGCTAATAGTCTAACAGAAGCAAAGACCTGGCCAATTGCCATCAGCCAGCCTCTGACATCAGTCATCCCAGTGCCGGTGCAATGGGTGCACGTGACTGGGGTAGCTCTCATGCACGGATGGGAACTATGTGTTGGCCCAGCAGTGTGGGCTATCGTGGATTAGCTGCTGCTGCAGCTGAATTTCCCCACCTACCATCAACAGAGACCAATGCTGAGTACTCAATACCAAACTATCCCTCAGGGAGAGAATAACTAGTCACTTGGTGACAAGTTGAGTTTTACAGACTTCTTTTATCTTGGGCGGAGTAGCATTTCACCTTAACTGGATTTGAAAAACATCCTTGGTATGGGTTTGCCTTTACTGCCCAGAGGGTCTCAGCCAGCACTGCCATGGTGGGCTTACAGAGTTTTGAATTAGTGATGTGGGATCCACAGATCTTTCATATGAAATAACTACAACAGGCCCGGATAATTGGCAAGAATCCTTACATAATTGTCCAGTAAATTTGGAAAGTTTAGCTTCCTTGGCACACCAAATAACTCTTCTAGAATATGTTTTATTTCAACTTTATATTCTAGTCTTAAAATTTTACTTGAGCAAACATTAATAAAGTGTTTTTCTCTGCTGATTTAGCCAATTTATAAAACAATAGGCTCTGTATATGATTTGAAGAGAGTAGTGCAGTATTTTATTCAACTTTCTCTTTAGTTCAGTAATAAGAAGAAACAGGCTTTGTTAAGCTTGTTTTGGCTTTACCGCCAATCTTTGCGTTTAGGAACTTGAAGAGGCACCTTTTAAGATGGAGCAAATGTATCAATGATTGTCTGATGGAAAATCACATGACCGAGTGCTCCCGCCTTAGCAAAAAAGTCCTCGTGATGATTTACTTTATACTCTTGTCCACTGAGAGAGGCCACCCTGAGCCCTTACTCATGGCTTTATAGAGCATCGCAGTCAGTAAATATTGTTTGCCTGTCATAAGAATTTGCAATTATACTAGAATGTCATCATTTCAGGAAACTATAAAGCAATGGACATGTTTATTTTCAGCCACAAAGGAAAAAAAATATCATGAGAACCAGATTTTCTTGGCAGTTTGAGGTATTTATTAGAAAATCTGTAATTTCTTTTTGTAATCCCACACTCAGTGGGCATCCCCTTTAATGGAGGTATGTCAAGTCTGGAGAATTATATGGTACATTCTGAACTTGCTTTGCTGGGAAAATAGGACTCAGGACTTAATTTAGAGGCTTGTGGAGTTCACCACCCTCTGGGCTTCCTGGAAAGAGGAATTAAAATCTCTTAGTGGCTTAAGGGGACCTAACATGTTCTAAGGTGCCCTTAGGTCCTTGGAATGGAGGGCACTGAATTTTGGCATTTGTATCTTAACCATTTCCTGCAAAATGGACTTACGACTGCAGAGATTTCTAGGTAATTCCACTGAATGGAAATTGTCTCCATTTTTCTGCAATTCTACCACGTTCCCAATTTTTAATTTCTCACCTAGAAATGTAATGGCTTCAATGCATTTGCCCCTTCACGTATGCTCTCAAGGTAGAGAGGACAAGAATCATTGAGGTGTTAGGGACATAAAGCCTAGTTCCTCTGTGCACCTAAAAACGCACCTAAAGGCTAGAAAAAGACTGACTTCCCTCCAGGAAAAGGGCATTCTTCTTTTCTGGGTCCCGCTGGCTTACCCTGTAGACTTTGGACTTGCTAGCTTCCACAGTTAGGTAAACCAATTCCTTAAACTTGGTCCTGTCCTTGTCTCTCTGTCTCTACACACACACACACATGCACACACACATTTGCTCTTCTCTGGAGAATGTGGACTAATAAAACAAGAAATAAACTTCCCCATATCTTTTTGTTGCAAGTGGCATTATCAGTCTCCACATGTGAACCATAGTTTGGTTGGGCCCACCCTGTAACTACAGTGTCCACAACACCTTTAGTCTTACTGGACTCCGGGCTACTGGAACTATGGGCTGGCAAGGTGAGAACAGCACAGTGCTGTGGTTAAAATTGACATGGATGTGGCAACATGTTCCCTTTGGAATGTATATAAGCCTTGGCTAAAACTTGTTTATTGAGCCAGCTGTTAGAAACCTGTACACTTGTCCTCATTACACAACATATACAGCCCTGAACCCAAGGTTCTTTGGGCAAGGTCAGTTTCTGGTTTTCCTACATTTTCTCAGGATTCCAAGAGGCCATGGACACTTAGCAGGGGATCCTGCTACCGTGACACTCTGAGCCTCAGTTTCAGCGGCTTGAGGGACAAATGAAGAAACATACTAGGAATTCACACTGAACCAGGGACACATTAGGTCCTCAAGATGTACTAATTTCATCTGCCTTCTCTCTTTTCTTTCCTCCCCACCTTTCCTTCTTAAGTTACTTTATTTTGCATGCTTGGCTGTGGGAAGGTGGGGAGTGGAGGATGAGTAGATTTTACTCTGTCCTGTCATTATTGACAGCAGCCAGAAACATAAGCACAGGTGCTTAGAGCAGGAAAGGGAGACTGATGTCCACCTGTGGGGATCACACAACTGTGTAAGGGCCATCCCCACCCCTCTTCCCAAACATCTCTTGCGGCAGAATCTGAGCAATGCTGAAATTCTCCCAGGGTTGGTGGGAGAACCACCAGGGACACACTGTACTTATCATTTTGAGCAGTGTGGTTTAGCGGAAGGACTACAGGATTCATACACACCTGGATTCAAATTGCCCAAGCGCTGTGTATCCAAAGGAAGGTCAGTTTTACTCTTGTTGTTTCAGTCTTCTGATCTTTAAGGAGTGGTGATGGTGTGAGTGTGGTGGGTCACCCACTTTCAGGTCTAAGTCACCCATTTCCCAAGCTGCTGGGTTCCCCACCAGTGAATTGCTCTTGGCCACAATGGAGTTGCCTCACTCAAGTTTTCATCCATTCCCAGGGAAATGAGCAGTCAGTGTCAGGAACCAAAGACTAGCCTCCTGGCCTTAATTTGAGAATTCATCTCAAGAACGTGCTGGGGGAAACACGTGAGTCTTTGTCACGGCAACAGTGTACTCAGCTTTTCCTTCTGCTTAATCTTAAGCTCCTCACTGCTCACAGGTGTCATTCCTGAGAGTGTTCTGCAAGAAACTTTTTTTTTTTTTGAGACAGAGTCACCCTCAGTAGAGTGCTGTGGCATCACAGCTCACAGCAACCTCAAACTCTTGGGCTCAAGAGATTCTCTTGGCTCAGTCCCCTGAGTAGCTGGGACTACAGGCACCTGCCACAATGCCTGGCTATTTTTAGAGACAGGGTCTCGCTCTTGCTTAGGCTGGTCTCAAATCTGTGAGCTCAGGCACTCTACCTGCCTTGGCCTCCCAGAGTGCTGAGAGTACAGGTGTGAACCACCACTCCTGGCCTGCAATAAACTTTCTCCAAAATGAACTGCAATCTCAGAATCTATTTCTTGGAAAACTGGATCTTAAACTGTTGGTGTCAGGAGTGGTTTGAGAAAGCAGACAGTGGAATGTGATTTTGGAGCTGCTTTACTTCGTGCTCGAAGAAGCATGGGTGCTCCCTGGCAGTCTGTAGCATTGAAATTGTTAAAAGTTGGTGAAGAGACAGGGGGGATGGTAGGAAGGAACACGTTCTTAATATCGCAGAGTGTGTGAGACACTGAGAGATGTGGTACTGACAAAGATGATGGAATTGACTGGCTGCTGAGTGCAATCCCATGCACTGGAGAAAGATAATGAAAGGCCTAGAGTAATTAAACACTAATTTAAGAGATAATGTGAATGTCAGGGGAACTCTTTAGGATCATACAAAGATATTCCTATGCCCTGTTACAAGGACTGAAAAGTCTGAGGGTCAGCTCTAGGCCAAAACTCTAATGTTGGCAGAGCTCCAGGGAAGGCTGAATTCTCAACCCCAGAAAGTCTGTTAGTTGGGAAAGTCTTAGAAAGATGACACCTGGTTGGATGCACTAAAAAACAAAAGCAAAACAAAACAAAACTCTTAAAACCCCAGTTTCCCTGGCACTGTGTGTTGGTAAATGTCCATTTGTCCCTATTCAGGGCTAGCACGCCCCTCCTCTCCACCTCAGTCAAGGGCTGCTAGACATAAAGTGTCAATTCCAGTATAACCTGTCCAGGAAAGCGTGGGCCTGTGAAGGGAGGAAAGGAACAATATTACAAAAGGGCTGCAAGACTTGGCCACATAATCTGTATGGGACTAGATCCTGTGGGTGCTGGATTTATAAGGACAGAACTCTCCCTGGGTGAGGGAGAGTAAACTGACAATGGACCACCATCCTCATCTGTAAGATTTAACACTCTGACAAGGATGCTGGTTGTATTTACACATAGTAACACACTGCTAGGATGGCTGCTGGGAGAGTGGAGAAAATTATGACCCATGCTAAATAAAAAAGCCAGAACTTCTGGGTGGCAGGGGATTGAAAAGAACCAAAAGACCCAAGGATGAGTACACTGAAGAATGAGTATGTTACATAAGGATGCAAAAGCTCCCCCTGACTACATTCCAGGGACTGCCCCAAAGACATTTCACTGACCCCAGTGATAAGGAAGGCACTGGCTAGACAGGAACCAGCCTCATGGAGAAGCTCAGTGGAAGCTGTCCTCTGTAGGCCAGGGGCATGCTATTAGAGAGCTGGGCTCCCTCATTGCAACAGAGATGATGGGAGCCCGAAATAACAGAGGCCAAGGGGGTGCTTCACTTCGGAAGCAAGGTGTGATGCTGCTGTCATAAAAAGCAGCAAAGACATAATACATAATAGTAGCCAGGGGGCTGTGACCTCCATAGAACCGTGGAGATGGTTAATTGAACATAGCAAGAGAGATGGGCAGTCATCAAGAGAATCACTCAATCTACACAATTAAAAGAAATCACAGAGGCTAGGGGTGAGTGTTTCTCCCCAAAGTCCAGGCATGAGCTCCTTCTTAGATCTGGAAGCCATTGGCTGAAGGAGAGGCCGGATCTCCGGGGAAGGAAGGCAGGTCACGATGGCAAAGATATGTGGCAATGGCTTATCCCTATTTCCCTCAAAGGGACCTGTCACCATTTACTCAGGTAGCTGCACACTGGAGAATGTGTGGCATTCAGAGGTTTGTGAGGACGACTGGGTGCTCACAGGGTGACTGACACCCAGGGAACTGAAGGGTATCATGGCCTCCCTGTTAGGGGGGTTGTACAGGGACTGCTGATAAAATGGGGTGCTGGCTCAGGCCCATGTCTTAGTGGGTCCACTGGGTCCATGGTGGAAAATGACCCAGTGATGATTTTCAATCCTCAAATGTATATTTGGGATATAAATGCTTGATCATTAGTGAAACTTCCCACATTGATTCTTTGACTTGAGTGTTAATAGCTGTCATAGTGGGGAAACATTTAAAACAGTCCCCACCCCTGTCACAATCAAGATAATACATAGAAAGCAATATTGTGTCTAGGGGAAACGGTAGTGATTAGCGCCATTCTTAAGACCTAAAGAAATCAGGAGTAGTAATCCTCCTCATGTCCCCATCAAACGAATCAGTTTCTGGCCTCTTAAAGAACCAATGAACGAAATAAAAACACCCCAAAACAAACAAACAATAATCAAAACAGATCTGAAGGCAGGAGTGTCTAACCTTTTTTCCCCCCTCTGATGCACATTGAAATAATAAGAGTGTCTTGGGCTAAACATTAAATACACAAACACCAACGAAAGCTGGTTAGAAAAAAAAGGTCAAAACTTTTCAGGATAATCTACACTACAGATAAGCAAAAAAGTGTCCTTACATATCAGCATGTGGCCCACAGGCCGCGAGTTTGGACACTCCTGTTTGGAGGATGACAGTGGACTCCTGCAAACTCAACCAGGGTGTAGCTCTAATTGCAGTCACTGTGCCAGAGCGGTGTCCAGCACTTGAACACATCCAGTGGTTTATGTGAGGTGTGAGGCAGAGGTCTGGCAGATGTGTTCTTTCCCATCGTTTTCAGTAAGGAGGAGTGGAAGCAGTTCATATTCATGTGGAACAGGCAACAACAACATAGAGGGTGTTATCTCAGGGCTGTGTTAACTGTTCCCCCTCTGTCATAGTATAACCTGAAGGGGCCTGGGTCATCCGACTGTCCTGAACATCATCACATTGATCCACCACATTGACGACATTTAGTTAATCAGACCGGGTCACTGAGGAGAGGCAGGTGCTTTAGAGGCCTTGGTGAGACACGTGTGCTTCAGAGGCTGGGAGACAAACCTTACAGTGATTCAGGGATCATGGGGAGGATCAGAGTCTACAGGTGTAAATATAGACGCAGTGTCTGACAGTGCATCTCTCTACTTGATATTTACTCAGCCCTTACCACATGCCATGCCTTGGGAATATGTCCCCTGGCTCTTGGGGACTCTAATAGAGAAACCAAGAATTAAGTGCTCAGAAGGAGGAAGCCCAAGGTGTTACAAGATGACTTCAGTTGCACTAGAGGTGCCCCCTTGTCTGTGGTTTCACTTCTCAAGATTTCAATTACCTATGATCAACTGCAGTCTGAAAATATTAAATGGAAAATTCCAGAAATAAACAATTCGTAAGTTTTAAATGGCATACCAGGCCTGAGTAAGGCAATGAAATCTTCTATCGTCCCACTTCATCCTGTCCAGGGTGTGATTCCTCCCTTGTCCAGTGTCTCCACGTTATATATGCTACCTGCCACTTAGCCCCTGCATAGCTGCCTTGGTCATCAGGTTGACTGCAGAGGTATCATGGTGCTTATATTCAAGCAACCCCTGTTTTACTTAATAACGGCTCCAAAGCACAAGCATAGTGAGGCTGGTGCATTATTATAATTGTTCTATTTTATTGTTTGCTATTGTTGTTAAGCTCTTCCTATACCTAATTTATAAATTAAACTATCATAGATGTGTATGCATAGGAAAAAACAGTGTATATAGAGGTTGGTACTATTCAAACATAGTTACCATTCAATAAAAAAAAAAATAAAAGGAAAAAACAAAGTTTCAGTCATTCACTGCAGGCTTGGAATGTATCTCTGTGGATCAGGGAGGACTCCTGTATTCTAATTCTAATGTTTTAATTGTAGGTGCTATTCTCTTAAAATCTAAATGACATAAAACACTGGCTCTCTATAAGAAAATTACAACATTGCTCAATGTTATTGGGTACTGCAGAAATGTGCTTTTGGCCAGAGTTTATAAAGAATTTTTTTGTATAATGAGCTAAATGACCATGCATAATACGTTTAAATTATGACATATACTTTTCTCATTTACCGTTTGTTTTTATTCTTTTATACCGTGAGAAATTAATGAGGCTGACAGTCTTAAACTGTGCTTTGTGTTTTTAAAATAATTATGATTAAAGGTCTTTTACACATGTGTGTTTATCATGAATTCTTGTTCAAAGAACTATTTTTCATGGTTCAAGGAGCAAAATTAATTTAAATCGGCAGCTAATGTACAGTTCTCAATTCCATGAGTCAACTGGATGTTGCTGGCATTTTTATGGGGTGCCTCCTTTAATGTAACAAAAAGTGTTGCGCTAAATGATGTGTCTGATAGAGGAAGGGGTGGAATGCTCACTGTCTGAAATCCACTCAGCGATATTCTGGGTCATGGCACGGGTTCATGGTCATGCCAAAAGCCAGGCACAGTGACCCATTGTCTTTATGTTCCTGTTGTCCTACAGCTGACTTGTGGTGACCTGACTGAATGATGCAATCACGTGTGAATTTTTACATTCATATCTGGTAAAAATTAAGGGGACCAATTCATTCATGCACATGCCTGTCATCTTTTTTTTGAGATAGAGTCTCATTTTTTTAACCCTCAGTAGAGTGCTGTGGCATCATAGCTCACAACTACCTCAAACTTTTGGGCTCATATGATTCTCTTGTCTCAGCCTCCTAGTAGCTGGGACTACAGGTGCCTGCCACAATGCCTGGCTATTTTCTTTCTTTCTTTCTTTTTAGAGATGTGCTCTTGCTATTGCTCAGGCTGGTCTCAAACCTGTGAGCTCAGGTAATCCACCCACCTCAGCCTCCCAGAGTGCCAGGATTACAGATGTGAGCCACCACGGCGTGCTAAGGCCTATCACTCCTCATCAGAGCAGGAAACAAAGTCACCACTGCACGTTCAGAATCCCTAACACACGCCAGCCAGAGGATGGAGGGGAAATTGGCCCCACCACTGTACACACACTGCGAGCTCGTATGTGATCTGAGTTTTCAGAACTCCGCGGTTCAGCCTCTACAGGGGCTGGATTCCACCACAGAGAAGGGCTCCCAGCTCCGTGCAGTTCTTCCCATGCATCTGCTGGTGGGTGGCCAGGTGCTCCCTGTAGGCCAGACTCTCTGATTATGAATATTTTAAATATAATTAGCTGATCCCTTTTCTATTCAGCGTGGAGCTGAGAGTGAAGCCGCAGATGATGGCCGAATACTTTGTGTTAGCTGGAATTGATCTTGGAATATTGAAGTAAAGAGCCAGAGGGCTCTGTTCTCTCCCAGATATGCAGGAAGAATGGGACCCAGTCTTTGTGGTTGGGTTAATTTTTAAAGCGGTATGTGCAGGAATAACTAGCCTTTCTGGAGGTCTCAGGAAAATTGTATTTCAGTAGGAGGAACAAATACAGTATATGCAGTTTTTGAAAGAGAAGGAATATATGAGAGATTCAGATATAAAGAAGTAAATTTTTTGATAAGAAAACATTGAGATACTATAAATCAGTATCAGAAGCAATAAAAAATTTATTCAAAAAATTTCAGCTTTGAGCCCCCAGGTTGCAACTCGCTGTCTATGAGATGCTGGACTATTTATTTGATCACCTCTCTAAGCCTCAGCTTTATCACCACCACAGTTGGTGATGAGAGAGATGTGGGCCAAATTATTTCCCTAGCTCTTTTTTCTCTAATTATCTGTGCTCCTGTGACATGCTCTCAAAACTACAGGTGAAGTGTGACCACACTTCCCCTCCAGGGAGGGAGTGGCCTCTATAGCTCAGGAAAGACTGGTGTCGAGCACCCAGTACTCAGGCGACACAGGACCACGTGTTAAAGATATGAGGGCAGTATCTTATCAACTGTACTGGTGGTGCTGAGATGAGAGACTGACAGAGAGGACCAACTGGGAGATGTGGCTCGCAGGCCCCAAGGTCATCGGCTGGGTGACACCCATGTAGATGCCAAGTATGAAGGTGAGATCGGAACTAAATTGTACGCTGAGCTTTCGAGGATACGTAGGATGCGGGTAGGTGGCAGAAAGAGTAGGTCATTCCTAGTTGGAGGGTGACTCAGTCAGGGTGCTGGCAGGAAACAGATGGTTGAGTCAAACTGGAGAGTTGAGAAGAGTTTAATAAAGAGACAATTTATGCAGGTGTCACCAGGGCTGAGGTACACAGGTGGCGCAGTGTCCTGGGCTGGAGACAGTGGGGAGCCGTTTCCACCCTGAGAGATCAAGGGGTAGGAGCCTGAACCTGACAGGACACAGGCGTCCGCAAGGCAGGGAAGCCTTCCCGGGGGATTGATGGACCCAGCTGATTGTAAACGAGACAGCAGGGATTGGAGGAATAAACACCCCAATCTCCTCCTCCTCCCCCCTCCAATTTCCTGCTGGAGCTTCTCCCTGACTGAATCCACCTGGAAGCCAGGGAAGCCCAGCACCAGCAGGGAGAGGTGAAAGGGGTCTGAAGAAGCAATGGAAGCCATTCAGCAGAGCAGGAAAACGAGGATTCACAGATACACAAGTGGAAACCAAAATGAGTGGTGGGGGCGTCTTCCAAGTTGGGAAGGAGTGTTCACCTCCACCACTGAGCAGCGGTCCTTACTGCAGGACCATGGGAGATTGCTAGAAAAATCTGGGGCGTGTGGAAGAGCCTGGAGAACACCCCCTAATATTCCTGGCTGCACACTCATCCAGATCTTCCCTTTTTTGAGGGACAATCCTCAACCACTCATCCCTTCTCATTCCTACCGCAGTCTCAGGACCCAAGTGCTAAGGAGATAAGGAACGCTGGAGCCACAGCAAGCAACCATGAAGTAGAATGCTTGCTTTTCCCGCAGGAATGTGCCCCTGTGGCCTTCGATGCCCTCCATCTAGGATCGGCCCATCTGGGCTTGCCCCAGCACAACAGCTACTGGCCATTATTAATTGATGGGCCTTCCTTCATCAAACGTTCTTCTTGCTAATTTCCAAATCAGAAAAAAACAAAAACAAAGAACAGAAAAACTAATACCAAGACGGGGAGATGGAGAAATGTCAAATACCAAGTTTGCCTTTTTCACGATTTTGCTCTAGGCCAGGAAAACGGAGTGGGTTTGTAGATTGTTCCTACAGAAAGGCGCTGAGATGACTGTGCCAGGCTCCTGTTTGTCTGGAAACAAGTCAATGCTGCAGATAGGAAGGCACAAAGTGACGCAGAAGACAGCGTCGCTTCTTGCTGCCCCTTCACGTGATAATGTTGGCTGAGACACGTGGCATTCTAAGGGCAGCCTAAGAACGTTGTATTAAGAGTTTTTATACCTGCAGATGTAAGAACAAAGTAAGGATCTTTTATGCAGGATTGACCTTTGTTCCTATAAAGAGTTTACAACTTCCAGAACATATCCTGGACTTGGTATAATTCATTCCCACGCTTTACATCTCTTTCCATCCCATACTCTGTTGAGAACACGTATAATGAGGTACAAAGCCCTTTACTGTCCGTACCACATGCTGCTTACCAAGCGAGGAAGTGGCTCACATATTAAACGTATATGTTTTAGGTAATCCTGGATTCTAGTAACGTTGTTAATGAATTGAGAAATCCCCTACTTTGTAAATTTTAATTCATTGAAATAACATTTGTGAAGTGCTTATCTGAAGGTTTGAAAAGTTAGATTGGGCAAAAATGAATAGTCCTGCTATAACAAAAAAACTGATGTATAAATAATAGAAATTTCTTTTTCACAGTTTTGGAGGCTCGGAAGTCCAAGATCAAGGCACCACCAGCTTCGGTGTTTGGCAAGGATTCTCTCTGTGCTTCTGAGATGGTGCCTTGGTGCTGTGTCCTGTGGTGGTGACAGGTGCTGTGTTGTGTCATGGTAGAAGACACAGAAGGGACATAAGAACCAGGCAGCAATTGGAAGCCTCTTTTCTAAGGGCATAAATTGCATTTGTGAGAGAAGATCCCTCAGGGCCCAATCACCTGCCAAAGGCCCTACCTCTTAATACCATAATACCACTGAAGTTTATGTTCCAACATATGGATTGTGGAGGGAGATATATATTTAAGCCCAAACATTAATGAATGCAGTTTTTTAAATTGTCCTACAAAACTGAATTAAGAGCAATGGACATAAGCTAATTAAAACCAAGCTATTTCAAGTTAAGTAGGGTGAAAACTAGGAGTTCCAGTAGAGACTGACTAGCTTAGCTGTAAGGCCATGAGATGATTTAGGGGTTGAATGAAAAGGTCAGGCTCTGAGCCCTGAGTTCCAGTTCTAAAACTCATAAGCTCATTTATAAGTACTCTTGGAAAACATGGGTCTCAGTGTGGAAAAGACTCCTATTTTTCAACAATCTTTTTATTTCCTAAATGATTATTTAGCACTTTTCTTAGACATTTTTATAGAAAATCATTTTGATTTTTATCAACTCATTTCTGACTCTGTTCTCATCTTGAGCTGATATAATTCTTTTACATAGAATTTTTTTGACCATTAAATCCTGTTCACATCAAAATGGTTTTATCTGGAAACTTAGTACTAAGCCACAATATTGCTCTGTTTTTATGCAAAAATGGCATATGTTTTTCAGACCTTTTCTTATTTTACTCCCCAAGCTTTTCAGTTAATCATTATTGTCTAGACGCCAAGAGGAAGTCAGAGAACATTGCTGGAAGTGAAAATTCTTTAGGGATTTTATTCAATAATAGAGCAATTAAATAGTATATGTTATTGAACAATAGAAAGTACTTTCTTTATAAGCTGCACACTTAGCAGACACATCATTAACCGTCAAGCGAACATTGACATTCAGGGCCACGTGTGCTTATTAAAAAGCACTGTTGTGTACATGGTTACATTATCTTTCTTTGGAAAATAACACTTTAAGTAGAAAAGGAAATATTGAATTTTAGACTAGAGCTATAATTAATATGGCATGTTGTGTTTATGTATTTCTGATACCTAAATTATACATCAGGAACAAAATTATTAAAGTCTAATTACAATCCTGCTCGTTTAATCAAAAGACACAGGCCTAAAAGATGCATTTCATATGGAATTCAAATCTACTGCAGTTAAGGCCAATCTTGCTGAAAGACAGCGAGTTTCTGTCCACAGGCTAATGTGGGAAAGTGGTGGCGATAGCTGAATGCAGTTTACGATGTCTTTATCCTGACAGGTTTAAATTAGGTCAGGTGTACAAATGCTTACTCATGGAAGATACATGATATTTCAAAATTGGTGCATAGTGTGAAGCTATGTGAAGATTGTTGAAAGTGTACTGTTCTCAAGTCACACAATGTAATACTGTGTGCAATTTTTGATTTAAATTGGTGCTTATATCATGTCACCTTATTGCATCAACAGCTTGTCCAGCTATTTGACATTTTAAGGAGGGTTTCATGTAGGCCCTGCTCAGGTTGTCCATATGTGGTTGAGCTGACAGGGGTAAGTAAGGGGTTTAAGGAGAGCAGCAAAGATAGTGGAGCTCCACTGCCCTGCGTGGGAAAAGACTTGTCACCACCGGGGGTGGGGAGGTGGGGCACACCTACCTGTGTGGACCTGGAAGAAGAAAGAGAACAAACAGCGGGGGACAGAGACTACAAAAGAGACCAGAGAGAATGCACAGTGTGGAGGCAGGAGAACCAGGCCAGGCGGGCCGAAGTCAACAAAAGATGAAGACAAAAAAAGAGATACCACGAGGCTGGAGTTTCAGAATAGGATTTCCTTTTTGCCTCTTCTTCAAGAGATGAAATAAAAACCCATTTTATTATCCCCACTTTTTAATAGACTTTATTTTTTAGAGCAGTTTTAGGTTTGCAGCAAAATTGAGCAGTAAGTACAGAGAGCTCCCAGGTACCTCTTGCCACCTCCAAGCAAGCCCCCCTTCTCCACCCTCGCCCACAGCTTGGTGCCTTTGTTGCAGCTGATGGGTCTGCACTGACAGCCAGCACACCAGCCCACAGTTCATGTTAGGGGTCACTCTGAGTGTTGTATAGTCGGGGGGGTTTAACAAACCTAAACGACATATGTCCACCAATGTTGTATTGTACAGAATAATTCCACTGACCTAAAAATCCTCTGTGCTCTGCCTACTCCCTGCTCATGTTATTTTTTGAT
>NW_003852408.1:31408108-31426972 GCF_000181295.1 Otolemur garnettii
ATGGCCCCGTGTACACACAGAGTTGTCCCAGAAAGCACATCTGGATTTTAGGTTGCACGTGCCCAGGTGTGCTATGGATGTTGTCTTTTTGGCATCTGTAGTAAATTCTCCTTTTGTAAAGTAAATGGCGGCCTGACTTCTTTGGACCTTTTCAATACCTCTCAATGCTTATGACAAGAGTCCTGACCCCACCCACACTTAGCCAGAAAGCAGGCTTATAAGGGAGGAAGCAGAGAGAATCTGGCCAATTAATCAACCTATTTATGAATATTAGACATCTTAAAACATGGAAATGAGGCTCTTGTTTCTCAATGAGCTGAATCATGGGGGTTAGTACAGCAGGAGACTTTGGTGGTAATCCAAGTGGCAGCACGGCATGGTGGCCGACAGGCGGCCCTTGAGCCAGGCGGCCTGGTTTGGAGCCCAGGTCTGCTGCTTCTCATCTGCCTTGGGGCAGGTTACTCAACTTCTCCGTGCCTCAATTATTTCATCTGCAGAATGGGAATAATAACAGAAATTGCCCCCAAATGCTTGTGGGAGCATTAAACAAGCAATGCTTTAGGAACTTAGTAATGTTCTGGCAACTCTGCCGTGTTTTAGTCCAGTTTATCTTGTTGGACATTGCCTGGCACAGAGTGTGTGCCATCACAGTATTTGTTAGATAAATATTCCAACCCTGCCATTTAGCAAATGAAGAAACATCTCTCAGACACAATTTTCTCTAGATTTTCATAGGTATTTCTTCAGTCTGACCATAAAGCCTTATAATTTATGACATCACTATGTCGGAAAGTTTGAGATTTTTCTTCCTGGCATTGATGGGGGATGTGTGTTCTATACTATGAAATGGTTTCTACATTCAGATCTTCAGGTTGCCGCACCCCTCATAGGACAACCGAAACCAGGAGGCTGGCCAGACGGAGCCAGGCGGAGCCAGGCAGGGAACAGAGGTGGATAATTGAAGCACTGGGAACAGGTGAGCAGGGAGCTAGGAGGAGGTTTCAGGGTTTCTTCTATAAAGATCCCCATGAGGCTCCAGTGAGTGGGGATATGAAAACATTTAAAACTGGGAACTTCCTGTCCCCTCCTGCCCCCACGATACTGTGTCAGATTTATTTTGTGAGAATGCAAATCGCACATACCGCAGAGGCTCTTCAAAACTCGGCACAACAGCAAGTCCTGCGGTGGAGAGGACGGTGTGGACATCCCAAGCCCCAGATGGTGCGGCCAGCAATGGGCCTGGTTTTCCTGTTTGGTTGATGAAATCGACCTCATTAGTGAGGGTGAAGCCCTGGAAATCACTGGAGTGTCGCCATCTCTGCATGATGTCTCTATAATTGTAGTGGCTTAGAAATGGTTGGGCCCTTAGCTGTACTTTTGGTTAGAAGAGAGTGATCTGTTATTACTTAAAACTAGATGTGTTGAAAACTAGGCATAGAAGGAATATACCTCAAAATAATAAAGGCTACATATGAGAAGCCCACAGCCAGCATCACACTGAATGGGGGAAAAGCTGAACACACTCCTCCTATTAACTGGAGCAGGCAAGGATGCCGCTGTCACCTCTCCTGCTCAACATGGTACTGGGAATTCTAGCCGGAACAATCAGACAAGAGAAGGAAATAAAAGACCGCCGATGGAAACCAGGAAGTCAAATTATCCCTGTTTGCAGATGATATGATTTTATACCTAGAAAATCCTAACGATGCTCCCCCAAACTCTGAAGTTTGATGAATGAATTCCGAAAATTTTTCAGAATACAAAATCAATGTGTAAAAATCAGTAGCGTTTCTATGCACCAGTGATCAAGCTGAGAATCAATCAAGAATTCTATTCCATTTATAATAATTACAAAAATAAAACACCTAAGAATATATTTAATAAAGGAGGTTTTCTCTGCCAAGAAAACTACAAAACAGTGATGAGAGAAATTGCAGACCACATAAACAAATGAAAAAGCATCCCACGCTTAGGGATCAGAAGAATTAATATTGTTAAAATGACCATACTTCCCAATGCAATCTCCAGATGCAAGGCAATCCCTATCACAATACCAACAGTGTTTTTCACTGAATTAAAAAGACAGTCCTAAAATGCACATGGAAACAAAAAAGAGCTTGAATAGGCAAAGCAATCCCGAGCAAACAGAACAAAGCTGGGGCATCACATACCTAACTTCAAATTATACTACAAAGGCTGTCAAAACCAAAACAGCATAGCGCTGGCAGAGGAAGAGACACATATATCACTGGACTAAAACAGAGAATCTAGAAGAAAGCTGCACACCTACAGCCAGCTGATCTCTGATAAAGTTGACAAGAACATAGGGAAAATATACCCTTTTCAATTAATTGTGCTAGGAAAATTGGATAACCATATGCAGAAAAATGAAAACAAATGCCCATCTCTCTCCATATATAAAAGTCAACTCAAGACAGAGTAAGCACTTAAGTGTAGGAGGTGAAATTATGAAAATACTAGAACAAAGCCTAGGTAAAACTCTTCTGGACATTGATCTAGGCAAAGAATTCATGGTTAAGATCTCAAAAGCTGACTCGGCGCCTGTGGCTCAAGTGGCTAAGGTGCCAGCCACATATACCTAAAGTGGTGGGTTCAAATCCAGCCCTGGCCCGCCAAACAACAATGACGGCTGCAACCAAAAAAATAGCTGGGCGTTGTGGCAGGTGGCTGTGGTCCCAGCTACTTGGGAGGCAGAGGCAGGAGACTCGCTTGAGCCCAGGAGTTGGAGGTTGTTGTGAGCTGTGATGCCACGGCACTCTATCCAGGGGGACAGCTTGAGGCTCTGTCTCAAAAAAAAAAAAGATCTCAAAAGCGCAGGCAACAAAACAAAAATAGACAAATAAAAAGATTTCGCACATGGAAAGAAATAATCAATAGATTAAACATACAACCTGCAGAATGAAGTGTTTGCAAACTGTGCATCTTACAGGTGACTCATATACAGAATTTACAAGGAACTCAAACAACTCAATCAGAAAAACTCCAAATAATCCCATTAAGAAGTGGGCAAAGGACATGAGTAGACATTTTTCAAAATAAGACATACAGATGGGATATGAAAAAGTGCTGAACATTACTGATCACCAGAGAAATGCAAATTGAAACCACAGTGAAGTATCTTCTTAGGCAAGTCAGAATGGCTATTATTAAAAAGACAAAAAATAAAAGATGTTGGTGAGGATGCAGAGAAAAGGGAACTAGTACAACCTCTACAGAAAACAGTATGCAGTTTTCTCAAAGAACAAAAAATAGAACCACCTTTGGATCCTGCAATCCCACTACTGGGTATCCACCCAGAGGAAAAGAAATCATATGTCAAAAAGACACCTGAACTCATATGTTTCCTGCAGCACTATTCAGAATAGCAAAGCTATGGACTCAACCTAAGACAGAGTTGATCCATAATGTCCATCAGTGAGTGACTGGATAAAGAAAATGTGGTTGGGCAGCGCCTGTGGCTCAAGGAGTAGGGCGCCGGCCCCATATACCAGAGGTGGAGGGTTCAAACCTGGCCCTGGTCGGGAAAAAAAAAAAAAAAGAAAATGTGGTTTATGTACATAATGGAATCTTATTAAACATGAAAAGGAATACCTCAGACACGGAAAGACAAATACCAGATGTTCTCACTTACGAGTGAGAGCTAACTGATGTGTACACATGGACACAGAGCGGGAATGACAGACAGTGAAGACGGGGTGGGCAGGAAGGGGGAAGATGAGAAATTACTTAATGGTCGCAATGCGTGTTGTTCGGAGGACGCATACAATAACAGGCCTGATTTTACCACTGTGCAATATATCCATGTAACAAAATTATATCACAGTGTTGCTCCATACACTTATATACATTTTTTAAGAAGGCAAATGTAAGCCTTCTTTCTTTAAAAAAAAAAAAATCACAAGTAGGTGTGCTGAGAAATGTCTTTTTTATTCCTTCACTTTTCCAACACCCCCTTTTTATAATAATTGGCTACATTGAACATGCATCTCATGGCAATTAAGTGATTATTAAATGATAATAAAAATATTAAAGTTCTCACAGCATGAGACGTGGGTGGTCATCTAAGCCTAAATGTGCGCTTTCATGTTAAAACTAAACCCTGCGTTTTATAGGAGTGATATTGTACTTCACGGTATTCAGAATACGGTTACCTTATCTCATTTGATAGCAGAGAACAAGAGGGAAAGATTCTGTTTCTCCTGGAGCCTACAGTTCAGTAAGGAAGGGTAAGTATTAAACAAACAAGGAAAAGATAATGTAAGATGATGAAAAACTGTTAAGTAGAAAATAAGCTCTCTCTCTCCCCCTCTCCCCGCCTCTCTCCTCTGCTCTCTCGCTCTCTCTTCTCCAATCGCTCCTCATCTCTCTCCTCTCTTTTCTCTTCGCTTTTTCTCTCCTCCTTGGTGCTGCTCTGCAGCCTCCCTCCCCCACCAATAAAAACCTTTTGTACAAGCAAAAAAAAAAAAAAAGAAGAAGAAGAAAATAAAGTAGATTGCCTTTTGATCAGGTGGTGAGAGAGGACTGTCTGAGATGACAAGTGACCTGAAGCTTGAGAACATTTGGAACTCAGACCTTGGGACTGAGTATTCCCCCTGAAGAGAATAGAAAGTGCAAAATCCTGAAGGCAGGACTCAGAATGCCATCAGGGCTATGATGCAGTGTGTGCAGAGCTGGGGTTGGAGAATTTTCCCCACTCACAGACGCATAAATTAGCACGCACTATTTCATGCAGGTTGGGAGAAGACATGAGACTCTTGGGCCAGACTCAGCCCAGAAAGCAGCGTTCAGTGTCATGTTCCCATCAGTTCCCTTTGACCCCCAAGTCCCAGGGCAGCAACACAGGTAGGGCAGGTGGATGCTGTGTACTCCGCGGGACTGTGCCCGGCTGAGGAACACCGGGCCTGCGAACCTCTCATTCATTTATAGCAAGTGGTGAGCAAGACTGCTCTTTTTTGTCCTGGACCAGAGGGACATTTTCTGGTCCAACTGGCCTAGGTCGAGGATGGCCAGGGCCTTGCATTTTCAGCGTGCCCAGTGAGAACACGCAAGGTGTTCAGGTCCCCAGCCGGTTCCTTCTTCTGACGGAGAGGCAGAGCGTGAAGAGAGGCAGGCTGTGGCTGGGAAGGACCTGATGTGGTCCTGGCCAGGATTTATTCAGGGACAGCATGGGACTTGTGCATGAGTTGCTGGCTTTGCACCAGTATTCGTGGATACCCACAGTCTTCTCATTCTGTGCAGTGAGCAGTTAGGCTTCTGGTAGAAAATGGGTGGTACATTCAGAGAAGAAAATATCAAGGGATTACTTACAGAGGTGTGGATGAAAGGCACGAATAAGGGAGCCCAGGGAAGGTTTAGAGTTTGGAAGAGAACTGCCAGGTAGCCACTGCCAGGGAGAAAATAGGCAGGGTGAGGGGGTAATGCCCAACCTCTCTTCTGCCTCCAAATACTAATCCCTCCTGCCCTTACTCCTACTGGACAAACCCAATCAAAGCGCAAAGACAAGAGATGGTCAGTGTCCAGGGGCCAGAGCAGGGCAGAGAAAAATGCAGAATGGATCTGGGGTGACTCATGAAGATAGCCAGCAGGTAGTATCATTTCATTCTTCTTTTAAAAGATAAATAGCAATTTAATCCATATTCAGAATTGTTAAGTTTGAATGGAGAATATATTTCATTTACACTTGTAAAGAATATTTCCTCATATATCTTCTTTAAATTCACTTTAAATGTATACAATGAAAAGCATTTAACTCTGTTTTTCAAAATTAATTTCCTTATAAAATTGGGCTTCCTTTTCCACTTGTATACAAGGTGCTGACAGGTGTTTGTTCTGTTAACACTCAGGAAGGAGCCCTTGCCTACGGGACGGGACAAGGGGATTCTAGTCCCAAATTTATCGTTAATTGGTTATAGTATGACAGGGTTGTTAATAGAATCGGATGCTCCTTCTAGCCCCTTGTATTTGAATACTGCATTTGCACAAGAAAGCAGGACTTTCTCTCTCTTATAAGGAAAGATGGATTGAACTTTCTAATGCGCTTTGCCTTACCCTTTGCTTTTTAGCGGAATGTTTGTTTCTTTTCAGTTCTTCTTTAATCAAAATCCTTTCTTATCTATCCCTCCCACCTTGCATTCTACCTTATTTAGATTTCTCTACGTCTTGGTCAAAACAAATGCAGACCTGTACACGATACAAGCTACTCCTGTTTCTTATTTTTTTAGGTTATGAATGACATTGCAGGTGTACATAGTGACTGACACAAATCCCTGATTTTTCTATCAGAATCAAGGCATAATACAATCACCATAGGTCTCTGACCTGACACCATCTATATGACCATAACATTACAAACTCACTGCCCGTGTAATTCTACACCAATGCATCCTCCCAGGACAGGGCGGTCACTCTATTGAAATCAGAGTCCTAGCTCAGCGCCTGTAGCTCAAGCAGCTAAGGCGCCAGCCACATACACCTAAGGTGGTGGGTTCAAATCCCCGGCCTGGGCCCGCCAAACAACAATGATGGCTGCAAACAATAAATGGCCGGGCGTTGTGGCGGGCGCCTGTGGTCCCATCTGCTTGGGAGGCTGAGGCAGGAGACTCGCTTGAGCCCAGGAGTTGGAGGTTGCTGTGAGCTGTGATGCCATGGCACTTTACTCAGGGGGATAGCTTGAGGCTCTGTCTCAAAAAAAAAAAAAAAAAAAGAAATCAGAGTCCTGAAGATTCACTGAAATTCAAGCCCCTGGAAAATTTTGAAAGGCAACTTATTTTAGTGTGTCTCTAAATTTTACTTTAAAAATGAAGAGCTTCTTGAAAGATGTCTGTCACGAATGCCAAGTAAATAAACAAATAAGGACTTCTCACAACTATAGCAAAAAAGACAAGAAATCTCATGCAAGTCATTATTCCTAAAATAACTTTATTACCAAGCTCTTCAAAGGACATGTGTGTGTGTCTGTGTGTGTATCTGTGTGTGTGTGTGTCTGTGTGTGCTGGTGTGTATCTGTCTGTGTATGTCTATGTATCTATTTGTGTCTTTGTGTGTGTCTCTGTATGTGTCTATATGTCTGTGTGTGTCTCTGTGTCTGTCTTTGTGTGTCTGTGTATGTGTCTGTGTGTGTCTGTGTGTGTCTCTGTGTCTGTTTATGTGTCTGTGTGTATCTTTGGATGTGTGTCTCTGTGTGTCTGTGTGTGTGTTTGTGTGTGTTGGTGTGTGTCTCTGTGTGTCTGTGTGTGTCTCTGTGTCTCTGTGTGTGTCTTTGTGTGTGTCTCTCTGTGTGTCTCTGTGTGTCTCTGTGTCTGTTTGTCTGTGTGTCTGTGTCTGTATATCTGTGTCTCTGTGTGTGTCTGTCTGTGTGTCTCTGTGTGTGTGTCTGTGTCTTTATCTGTGTCTGTGTCTCTGTGTGTGTCTCTCTTTGTGTGTGTGTTTGTCTGTGTGTGTCTCTGTGTCTGTGTATCTGTGTCTCTGTGTGTGTCTATCTGTGTGTGTACATTCTTCTGTTTCTTGTTTTTGTCAGGTTTATTAAGTGACTTAATTTTCACACCATTCTTCTGCAAAGAATCCTAGCGTGATAGAGCTGAGTAAAAGCCCTTTGGGGTTAACTGGCCCAATGCCTCTGTTTGGCAGATCAGAGAGCTAAAGTCCAGGGAGGCAAGGCCCTGCCCAAGGTGGCACAGCTGGGTGGTGGGGAACTTGAATCTCCAAATCCTAGGTAGCGCTATTTCTTAAAATTAAAAAGAAGAATAAAAGTTTCACCAATAATACCTGTATGAGTTCTTGTTACAAATAATCAAACAATAAAGAAAAAGCCAAAGTTTCCATTGACCACCATGTGAATCCCAGTATTTCCCACAGAATTGTTGTCACCTGAGTCCAGACCTTTTGCTGAATGCTGTACATATGTTTACAGAAATGTAGATCCCATGTAGAAAGGCGTGTGTTTAGAATACATGGTACCATTCTGTAGTTTCTTTTTTTTAGACATAAGCTGAGTGTGGTGACTCTCTCCTGTAATCCCTGCAGTTTTGGAGGCTGAGGCGGGAGGATTGTTCGAGCCCAGGAGTCTGAGACCAGACTGGGCAACAAAGTGAGATCATCTCCCTCACATGAATATTATACTGTACGCTTTTGTTCTTCCATGTTTTTCTGGATCAGCTATATCTACTTCATTCTTTCAAACTACTAGTTAACTTTTTATAATACAAATAAGCCCTGGTGTACAATGGACAGTTAGATTGTTTCCATTTTCAGCCAGAATGTTATGACATAGTGCTTCTCCACATTGGGCAAGCATCAGAATTGCTGAAGGGCTTGTTAAAATAGACTCTGGGGACCCATCCCTGACCAGTAGCTCTGGGTGTAACCCCCCACCCCCCCATTTCTAACATTTTGAACAAGCTTTTGGAGGATGCTAATGCCAGTGGTCCAAGGTCCCTGCTTTGATTAGTGCTGCGGCAATGAATAGCAATACATAGGCTTCCTGTACGCTTCTGTGAATGTTCTTGCACAGGAGTGAGGGTGAGGAAGAGTTTGCTGGGTTGTAGGGCATTTTAAATTTATAGATACTGAGACGTTACCTCCGAAGTGGCTGTCCTGCTTACACTCCCCCAGCAGTATGTTAAGTAAGAGGGTACTTGTTTTCCCGATTTTTGTGTAAGAATGGTCTCTCTTGTTTTTCCCTGATCACTAATGGGGTTCATAATCATCTCCCAAGTACGCGGGCCATCTGAATCTCCTCTTCTGTGAATGGTAGATTCATACCTGAAGCACATTTTAAAAATAGATCATTGATTTGTTTGGTTTTCTCATTGATTTATAGCAATTTTAAAACAAATATATTGAATATCAATTCCTTGCCTGTTTTATGTGTCTGGAAATGGTGTTTTGGGTTTTTTTTTTTTTTTCCAGTTCTTATTCCTCTCTACAACACAGTTATTACTTCACTCCTAATTTTGTAATGTTACCTGAATGGCACCGGTCCCTCTGAGGATCATAAAAATTCCAGAATAAAACATGATTTTCCTTTTGGCCCCTCCATTCCAATCCTGTGCCTGTGCTGCTGAATGCTGGCTACTGATCAACACATCATGGAGACCCTGAGAAAGGGAACAGGCTGGAGACCCCTCTGGTCCCTAATCGCCGGGAATGCCTCCTGGGGAGGGCTACCCTGAACTCATTTAAGGGAGGGAGACTCACGTGGGCAGTTGAAATAAAGCTACCTCTATTTTGTCGAAAAAAAATTTCTGCAAGCTCCTGAATAAAAGTTCTTCTAAACCACTCTGACATAGGATTATTCTCTTTTGACATATTATAAACATTAAAGAAAATTTAATGCCCATCTGGACAGTCAGCTTTTGCCAATTGCTACCACCACCAGCTGCAAAACTACACTGCCTACAAGCCGTCCAGCTGCCGCGAGCTCCGTGCCAAGAGGGAGCAGGCTGCCAGCGCTGCTTCAAGTGGCTGGGCTGGGCCGCGGCCAGCATCGCAGGGAGGATGTGCTGCGAGACACAGTAGTCAGGACTCGGATCTTCAATGAATGTTATTTGTGTTTGCTTTTTTTTTTTTTTTTCTGGTCATCTACGGTGGGAGGCTGCTGGGGACACCGTCCCTTTCCTGGAAATGGCGGCAGAACATGTTGCGCCTTCTCCCTCTGCCTTTTATGTACTTGCTGGCATCCTCTGCACTCACATTCTGCTTCCACGCAGGCATTAGCTGGAACCTGCGGGAGCTGCAGAAAATGGTGTCATCTCTCCAAGACTGGGTTTCCCCGGCTCCTAATCTGTCTCCCCAGCTCTGACAGCACCCCTCTCCTTGGAGGGTTTTTTTTCCCCCTTATTTGTTTGGCATTTATTTTCTCACAAAATAGCAAAGAGAAACTGCTCCCTCAGCTAGCGTTTTCCTAGAAGCGTTCTGATATTTGTGTAGTTGGGTTCCAAACACTCCTGAGTGATGGACGTTTCCCCTTAGCAAAGAAGAGGTTCTTCTTCTTCTCCCTTTTAGGAGCAAGTCAGTTTCCAGTTCATGAGATGAAGTCTTGGCATCTTTAGTAGGTTGTAGTAGCATTCACCAGGTTTTCCCCTCCCTTCCCTGTCCTGTTCTCTGTGGGGGGATTCACTACTCATCCCCTTCTCGCTGAAGCCAGAAGAAGCCGTGTGACCCACTTGGTCCAATAACCTGTGGCCAGAAGGGATGCCTGTGACTCCCACACAGTGTTTTCAAGAGCCAGCTCATGGTCTGAAATGCCTCTATTTCTTTCTATTTTTGAGACAGAGTCTCATTTCATTACCCTAGGTAGAGTGCCGTGGCATCACAGCTCACACTCTTGGGCTCAAGTGATCCTCTTGCCTCAGTCACCCACGTAGCTGGGACTATGGGTGCCCACCACAGTGCCTGTATATTCTTAGAGATGGGGTCTTCCTCTTGCTCAGGCTGGTCTTGAACTCTTGAGCTCAAGCGATCCACCCGCCTGGGCCTCCCAGAGTGCTAGAATTATAGGCATGAGCCATTGCACCTGGCCCGTGAAATGTCACTTTTTCTTTCTGCCAGATGAACCCAGTGTTGACGGGGGGACTGCTCCATTAGTCTGGGTTCTGGAATGAAGTGGTCATGGAGCAGTGACCCAGCTGACTGGTGATGGGCATTTAGCATCTGTACACATAAAACTTAGTTGTTGAAACCACTTAGATATTTGGAATTATTTGTTACTGCAGCATAACTTAACCCACTGTGGCTGATACAATATCCTTTTTTTTTATAGATCTACAACAAAATTTGTTTTGTTTTGTTTTGCTTTTTTGAGACAGAATCTCACTTTGTTACTCTGGGTAGACTACTATAGCATCATAGCTGACAGCAACCTCAAACTCCTGGGTTAAAGTGATCCTCTTGCCTCAGGCTCCTGAGTAGCTAGGATAGGTACTCACCACAGTGCCTGGCTAATTTTTCTGTTTTTGTAGAGCCTGGTTCTCACTCTTGCTCAGGCTGGTCTCAAACTCCTGAGTGCAAGCAGTCCACTCGTCTCGACTTCCCAAAGTGCCAGGATTACAGGTATGAGCCACCTCGCCCAGCCTACAAGAAAATATTCTACTAAGCATATTGAGATTATGTAGTAGAACAAAGAATAGGAAATCTAAGAAAGTGACCCTTAAAACTTGACAGTGCTGCTTGCCTGCTAATGTGTACTTGGCCAGGTTAACGTAGGATCCTAGAATGTAAAAATTGCACGGATTTTTCTGCTCTTCTAATTAAGCCCCCTTGTTTTGCAGTTGAGGGACCTGGGGCTCAAAATGTGAGGTGAAGCTCCTTGAGTTAGCCGGCTGGTGGGTGGAAGAGCACGGCCTTGACCAGGGGAAGCCCGGCCAGACTCCCAGGCTCTTTCAGTCTTGCCTTCTCTTCAAGTTTCAGCTTTGATACCATGGGGGATAAGATAAGAAAATTTTTCTATCATTCTATTGAAAATATTTTATATAACCTTATATATCTTGACCTTTCACCTGCCTGCTGTGAATGGCAGACTGTTTCCCATTCCCTGTACTTCTGTTTTATTCAGGAACACCCCAATATCACCCCAATGAAGAGCATCTTTACTGAAGCAAGTTTAGCATAAAAGGCGAGCCTAAGAGACTTTTCTTTCAGTTGCTCTTCCAACATATCCACAGTCATGACACTCTTCATTTTGCCATATAGTTAAGGATTGATGCTGTTTTTCCAAATCAGTCAGGTCTGATTTTATTTTAGAACTTGCAAAGAGATTAGCTTATTTTTTGAATAGCAGACCTTATTTTGTAAGTCATTTTCCCTTAAGAGTAACAGAGGTGAATATTTATAACATGCTTACTGTGAACAAAGCTCTGTTCTGAGTGGTTCACATCTCTTTACATGCTTACTCTCCCTGCAAGAATGCAATGTATTATTATCGTCCCTCATTTCTAGGTCAGGAAACGGTGGCACACAAAAGTTCAGTAACTTACCAAAGGTCCCACAATTCTCGAGTGGCAGAGCGTGGATGTGAGCCCAGGCGGTCTAGCTATACTGCTCCTGGGATGCCTGGAGCAATAATGGTGAAATAACAGCAGCAGCAAACACCACGAAGCATTAAGTAACTGCTGAGTGCAGGTATTATGCACCACTGTATGTCCATCAGATGTGATCCCTGGAATATGTTTTACAATAATTTAGGAAATTGAGGCTTAAACACATGCTGTGACTTGCCTAAGGTCACATCTACGGTGAACCTGGAGTTCAAGGCCAGATGCATCTAACCTTAAAGTCTGACCCAGCTTCGCATGGGCATGCTGCCTTTCATGTCTTCTCTACCTTAGAGCAACGTGACAGAGTGAAAGGGTAGCTTTTAGCTGCATGGATTAGTAACGCTTTATGTATCAAATATACCAGGCAGTGTAACAGTGAGGCCCTTCGCTATGGAAATGTAGGCACTAAGCAGAACGTATAGAAACCTATTTAGGGACAAAGTGATGAAAATGAACATGCGTCACACGTGAGGAGGGGCCGGGATCCCGGTAAGGTCCCCTCTTGCCCTATGCTTCTCTGAGGCCACAGTCCTTACTATATTTCCGTGGGAGGGTTGTGATCATTTCTACTCTTGAGGAGATGGGAAATGGAGGTTAGAGTTATGAAGTGCCTCGGGCTGCCCGAGTCTGATGTCAGTCGTGGGGCTGGTGGTAAACCTTGGGTCCTTTTCCTCAGAGACCACAGTGTATATGATGGATCTCACAGTTTGGACTGTCTGGGAATGTCTTTTGCAGAGATTTCTAAAACCGGACTGGAATTTTCTACCACTAAAATGTTGCAACTGTTATTATAAAGAAGTATCAGAAACACACAGAGTTTTAAGTTGTGTGTTTTAATTTTTAATGAATGGCAGCTAGGGACGTGGACTTGGTCCATAAATCACTGTGTGTCTGGACTGAGGGGCACAGTCATGAGATTCCCAAGTCCCCAGTCCGTGAACAGAGTTGTGGGAAGAGTCCACGCTTGTCTTTTTACCCCTACACCCCCAGGGCCCTGAAGGATCACTAGGAAAGTTTGCATAAGTTAGGATATAGCTTAAAATTAATGGCTTAAATAAGATAGAAATTCTTTATCTCTTACATACCAGTTCAGGCATCAGTCATCCTGGCCTGCGGTGGTGACGCCTTTGGTCTGCACAGTCACCAACCCCACCATGCGGCCTTTATCCCACCCTCCAGCACCGTTTACCACTGTTTCCTCAGCTCAGCCCACAGAAAAGGAGGAAGAGGCTAGAGACGGAAGGCCACTTCCGGGGCGGGATCTGGACGCCTCACATACTGCTTCCGCTCAGCCCCTTAGCCTTAACTTGGCCACGTGGCTCTACTCAACTTCAAAGGAGCTGGGACATACAGGCTTTATTTTGGGTGTCTGAGTGCCCAGCTAAACGCTGTAGTATTTATGGGAGAAGGGGAGAATAAATTTTGGGGACACTTTTCAGGCTCTGCCACACTCTGGCTCCCCCTTCTGCTTTCTCCCTTCACCTCCATAAGTAGGTCCCTGCTCTTTTATAACCTGACCTGGGTCATTGCTGCCCATGGGGCTGTTTTAACATCCCTGTGATGAAGTTACAACAATTTTTTTTTTATATAAAGGCCCGTTAAGTATTGGAGGAGTGGTATCTCCAAGGAAACACTGTCCTACCACCAAGAATAATTAATAAATAACTCAAATCCCTAACTTACTTTTTTTGGATAAATATAAAACGATCCCACTATAATCCACAGTAAGAATTTTAAATTCCCTTTTCTCTTCTCCCTGGTTTCCTATCCTCCAAGGCTGCTCCAGAGCTTCTTACGCGAGATTCCTTTCCCCATAAATAATTTCTGAATATTCAGCCTCGAATGGCTCTCTCTCTCTCTCGCCTATCTCCATTTTTTAAGTATGTATTGCAACTCAGTCTATCTCCCTGTAAGCAAGCATCTCTCTTCTTGAACAGTAACAAGCTGAAGGGGAGAAGGTAGCAGTTTTCTCTCATCCTGCAGGAGTGTGGCCAGATGCAGGGGTCACGTGTGGCCTTTCCCCCGGGGCCTCCATTTTACTCTCCAAACCATGTTCACATAGAGGTGACCAAATCATCTTTGAAGATACAAATCAGGATAATGTTATTCCTTCGCTTAATGTATTTCATTGGCTTCTCTTGGTTCTTGGAGAATAAGCACAGTCCTCTGCAGTACAGCTGCCCCCTGGCATCCTAGCCCTCCAGCCCACTCCCCTCTTCTGCCCCTCAAGAATATCTGGCCTCCGACCTCCACACCTGCCGCCCCCTGGCCTCCTGTGCTCTCCTGAACAAGAGCAGCTCCTGTTGGTTTTCCAGTTTCTCTCAAATGACCTTTCAGAGATGGCTTTCCTGACCTCTCATCCCACCACAAAACAGGGATTTTTCCTATACGCTTTTCTTATACGCTTACTATACATTCTTCCTCTATGCGTCTTGCTAACGTGTGCCATTTCTCTGTCCACCTTGCAGAGGGTGCAGAGCCCACGTCCCAGTCTGGGTCAGTCAGCAAAGGCTCATCACAGCTCTCGGCTTCTTTTTCATCTGCTCCCTGCTCCACTCTGCAGCCTCGGAAGTGTTACTCAGTGACCGGCTACAGATCAGGACATGCTGCTGCATCAGAGGAGAAAACCTAAGCTGACCCCTTCTCAAGGCCTGCCAGGCCTCAGCCACTCTCATAAATGCCAATCTTTTGGAGTGAAGTGTTTGTGGTTAACATGGTCATCAGCATATGTGTTGGGTTCTCCAGAGAAACACAACATATATCCGTATATGTATATGTCTTTATATATGTATATACACATACATACACACACATACATATGGAAACACACATAGACACACACATATATATAGACAATATACATAGAAATAGAAATATCGATTTAAAGGAATTGGTCATGTGATTATGGAGGCTGGCAAGTCCAAAATCTGCAGGGTGGGTTAGCAGGATGGAGACTCGGGGAGATGCTGATGTTGTAGTTCAAGTCCAAAGGTCACCTGCTGGCAGAGTCCCCTCCTGCTCCGGGAGGCCAGTCTGTTGTTCTCGTCGGGCCGTCTACTGATTGGACCAGGTCCACCCACGCTATAGGGCAATCTGCTTTACTTAGGAGCAGCAGCAATTTACATGTTGATCTCATCCAAAAACACCCTCCCAGAAACACGCAGAATAATGTCTGACCACATATCTGGGTACTGTGGCCCAGCCAAGTTGACATATAACATTAATCATCACAGTGTGTAAACTATTTCCTCCGGGGGAAGAAAAAGTTCCAGTGTTCTTTGGGCAACAAGAATGGTTCCCAAAGAAGCTAAGTAGCCTGGTGGGGAATGCTGGGGGTGGGGAGGGAGATAGGGCGCCCCCGGCCTTAGGGAGGGCAGCTGTGCTGAGAAGCTGCAGTATCACTGGCAAGGCAAAGAGGAGACAGGTGAGGGGAGTCACGGGGCAGAGGGCGTGGTGGGTCTCCATAACCCTGTGGGCCGCTGTCCGCCCTTTGCTCTCGGCCTGTTTGTGGACAGTCAGACCCCCTGCCCCTCCTCCACGTTTAGTGATCCACCCGTGGCTCCCTGCCACTAGGTTTATTTGGAAGCAATAGATAAATGTCAGCACTTGGAAGCTATGAAACGTCCTAACTGGCCCCCCTAGACTAATAAACATAAAAAAAAAACTCCTGATTCAGGCAGCCTGATGGGCTCATTGGTGAGAGGGAGATAAAGTTTCCCTTCAGGACATTTATAATTTACATAATAAAAAGCTTTTCACCTTCCAGTCAAGGAGCAAAATTAATTACCGTGGCCCTGTTACCTCCTGGAACAGTTTGTGCTTAAACTGGCAGGAACAGTTTGTGAACTCTTGAGTGAGGGGTGGGGGCAGGGTGTGAGTAGATGAGGAGGGAGAAGGGGGGAGGCCCCCCGCCGCTCACTGTCACAGCCTGGAGGGGCTGGTGGGGGTGGGCTGCGCTCTGCCTTCCACAAAGACGTCTGTGGTCTGACCTGTCCTTTCAATCCATTCAGCACCAAATAACGCACTAATGATAATGGACTCAGGCAATCTAAGGCTCCATTATCACCTCCCCTCGGACAGATGTTGAATGGACAGTCACCAGAAGGGTTGTCTCCATCAAGCCCTCAGTCATGTCTTGTCCTCTTCTCTTTTGGGCACCATTTCAAATAACAAATAGAAAAGCTGGTGTCCCCGTGCCCCTGGTTCTGAAGATATATGGATAGCCCCAGAGTCCTTTGATGAGGGAACTGTATTTGATATCCAGGCAGGGTCTCTCGTTCTGAAATCATGGAGCTCTTCTGAAAGCTGACAGCATGAGCCTAACGTCATTAATCCTCACCACACTCCTGTGAAGGAAGCAGGTGGCCCACACTATTTCCGTTATTTTGCAGATGGAGAGATAGAGGCGAAGGGAGGTTAAGAGTTGCATCCACTGTCCACTGATGAGCTGGGGACAGAATGCCGTCTCAGGTCACAGGTACAGAGTCTCTCCGTAGACGAGAAAGTCTCAACTGAGCGTCTCTGGAAGGCAGAGGATGGGAAGTCAAAGCCTCCTGCCTTTTGGAAAAGAGAGCCCTTAGTGCTTTACTATTCATTTTTAGTTTATAGCAATTATAGCGTAACACAAAGGGAAATAGCAACGAATAAATGGCATGGCAAAAATGATGCTTTTCGTCTCCTTTAAGCCTGGTTTCCTATCTTGGATAAGCAGAATATTGATGAGGCAAGTCGTTTTATTCAAAAGTTCAGAACTTTGAGGGAACAGGATGTGAGGACAGAGTCAGCCCTGGAGAAAGCCATCTCCACTGGGGTCCTCAGGTCCCCTCCCTGTTCTCCTGCTCACTTTGGCTTGTGTGCCCTCTCCTCTGATTTGCCTTTTGTTGGTCTTTTCTGGAACCGGGTGTTGTTGAAGCTGCAGAGCACCCATATTTCTTGCTCTTTGATGATTAAATTAAGGTCTTCTCAGAACTGGTTTTCTAAGGGTTTGTAACCAGTTTTGCAAAAATCAGTTCAGTCAAGTCGGAAACAACTTTTTTCAGCCTGACTTGTGGCATGTTGCATATTATGAATAAATTGACAAGTGGGAATAACAGGGTCCAGCTCTACAGCAACTGAGATTTGTGGTGTCTTTTTGATCCGAATATAAGACAAAAGCTGTAGATAGTTTAATTATGGTTCTACATCGAAAAACATCATTCACTGCTTCTAGTGGAAACCACACACCGCCCATTTGTGTCCTCAGAGACACTATAACCCATTGGGAAAGAACAAGAGCTGTGTGACCTTGGCCTGGTCCAGAGCCCATGGACAGGGCTCACTGGTGTCTGCTGGATGCCAGGGGCAACTTTCTCACCTGTAGACTGAGCCCTTCGATCAGAAATAAAAAAGGGGAAATAACAACAGATACCACAGAAATTCGAAAGATCCTCAATGATTACTAGAGTGAGCTCCCTAAGAGCAGGAGCCTTCTTGGCTTTTTGTGGGGACATAAAACACTTCAGACAGTGCCTGGTACACAGCAAACTCTCACATAAATGCTAATATTTCTTATCCATAATAGTTAGCATATGCTCTTTTTAAGGGGGAGAGTTGATTTCATATGTGATTTGATCAATAAATGACTACTCTCAACAAATGGCACGTTAAGATGACCAAAAGAAGTTCAGTTGTGCCATAGTCTGGTTGTTGCTGGTGGTTTACTGGTCAGATTGGGTTGACTGTACAAGTGATAAGATATTGTTACAAAGTGTTTGCAAAACAGTCTATTTAGTTAGCTCACATAGACCTGGTTACCATGATTTCCTTTACCCATTTGTTTATTGACACACATCTATTTATACAAAAACCATTAAGAAGCATCTGCTAGGGGGAACAAAGCCACATGAGATTGGGTTTCACCCTGCAGGAAGTCCGAGGCTGAGGAAAAGGTAACACAGGTCTAAGGTAAGGGAGATGTCCTCTGCTTAAGAAGGAAATGTCTGAGCTGAGTGAGGTTGGGAGGGAGGTGGGAGTTAGCAGGACAGGGAGGTGAATCAGACAGAAGAAAGGCAGGAGTGGCCAATACAGAGCAGGAGGACGTCTGGCCTGGTGAGAAGCTGGGGGGCTGCAGTGGGTGTACTGGGTGAAGCCAGAAGGCCTCTTGTGCCCTGAGGGCTTCATTCCATATGCCAGAGGGCTTGGTGGATGGCAGGGAAAGGGGAGGTTAGCGGGAAGGGGCAAGGGAACAAACCAGAGACCCCTCTCAAGCTCTCACCTCAGAGTCAGGAGGGATGAAGGCGAGTCCCTGTAGAAATGGTGCAAAGCAAAACATTTTCCTGGGGAATCCTAGTAAATTCCTTGACCCTTGAGAGCAAGCTCTCTTGGTAATAGAGGACACAGAAGGGTTTAAGCAGGGCAGAGACACAGGTGGAGGTGCATTTTGGAACTATCACTAATGGTATGGATGGTGGACTGCCTCCCAGATCAGGGACAGACGAGGATGTGATTGACAGCACAGATTCGGGCAGAGGGGCTCAGGTGTGAGCTAAACAGGAAGTATTTAGAAAATGACCTCTCTTTATGGCCTCTTGGACATAAAGGTGTGGGAAGAGGCAGCTTCATTTGGTAGCCTTAGCAAAGGTGGGGACATAGGAGAGGAGGCAGTTTGCTTTTTATTTTGAGGTGCTGGTGACACTTTGGTAGCAATTAAAAAAAATAGATGGGTCATTTATGGGGTACATCTGTAGGTTCTTTTTTCTTTTGCTAAATGCTCATATCTCATTGTTTTCTCCAGCAAGAGAGTGTTAGTCCTCAGGTACATTGTGGCTCTCTG
>NW_003852408.1:31426992-31453075 GCF_000181295.1 Otolemur garnettii
CCTAAATCCAACGTGATTGATGTTGGTATAAGAATAGGAGAAGAGACCTGGGTGCAGGAAGAATGCCATGGGATGATGGAGCAGACCCTGGACTGCTCACCCTGGACTGTTTCACCTTAAAAACTATAAGTCTCCTTCTATAGTCCTAACTCACTGATCTGAATAGCAGAGATGACCTCCTTAAAAATTTAAATGTCTTCGGGCGGCTCCTGTGGCTCAAGGGAGTGGCCTCATATGCTGGAGGTGGTGGGTTCAAACCCAGCCCTGGCCAAAAACTGCAAAAAAAAAAAAAAAAAATTAAATGCCTTAAATTTAAATTAAAAATGCTTTCATTAGTATTTTTCAGAATGATAATGAACAGGATGGGATGAATGAATTTTCTTTTTCTATATGGAGTATATTCTAGATATTTTCATTAATCCAATTTTCCAAATTGGATTAATTTTTTTTCCAAATACTAGATTGCCCTTTTGGACCCAACTTTTCCTTCCTCTTTCAAATTCTTGCTTACATTTCAAAAGTTGACTTGGTTCCATTTTGTAGGTTAAAGATCCAAGGGTAAAGAAAGGGGAAGAAAACAGGACGTTGAGAACGTAAAGGGCAGGATTACATAGAGAAGGGGGAGAGGGAAAGATAATGATTGGGGATCCACAATTAAATGAAACAGAAAATAGAGGTTTCTAGGCCAAGAAGGGTCTTGAGAAAAGGGAAGAGAGACAGAGTGTACTCGTGTTGATGTTCTTTTCTTGTATAAGTTCTAAATCAAATTTGGCTTTGGATTTCTGGCAATGCAGCGTGAGCTGGAAAATGGAGCCTCCTTGCCTGCTACTTTTAGCTCTCACCATTCTGATGGTTCAGACAACTTCTCGCTGGGTTCAGTGGCAATGAAATGCAAATCATAAATGATGAGAGCTGGCCTCCGGGGAAAAGGGGTCCTGGATGGGATCCAAGGTCTGTAACACAGAGAAAAGACGTATTTCTTTGTCACACACAGTAGATTCTCCCGGAGGGTTTCAGTGATGGGAATAAAATGATTGGGAGGGGTGGGCGAGTGGTAGTGGAAATGATTACAACGTTCTTCTCTCAGATGAAAAAAACCAAACAAAAACAAACCCTCTGTGAGTGTGAACACAGGGAGCCTGAGGCCCTGCGGCTCCTCTTCCCAGCACACTCCATATACCATCCTTATTACCCCAGGCCGCAAAAATGCGTAGGCCTCTCATTAGGCCACAGACGGAGGGAGGGACGTACATGGATTTATCACGGGATTTGACCCACGGTAGGGAAGCTAGAGAGTAAGTTTGAGATTATTTTTCAAACATTTTGAGTTCAGGAAAATTCAGAATACATTTTCCCAAGCACTTCCCCACTGAATATTTAAACCTATGCGTATTCCGAGGGAAATTTAATCCACATGTTCCTGATTCATTTACACTTAATTCATCAAATTGTTGTTTTGTAAGTGTCATTTGATGTCCATGAAGCTTTATGAGGGTTTTTTGTTTTGTTTTCATAAACCTTATTTGAAACAGGGTATTGCTTGTGCCAACACCAGTCTAGAAAAAACTCAGAAGAATGTCAACGGAATCTGAACTCATAGCCCAAGAGGTCTAAGGTAGGGGAGGTGGGAGGGAGGGCGCAGGCCTTAAGAAGAGCCTCCTTTTGGCAGGACGTGAAGAGCATTCTCTCATCTTTAAGTGTGATGCTGGAGACGGAGTCTTTTCATTTAGTTTCCCAAAGAAAAATAAATGCAGAGAACACCTTGTTCATTAGTAGTCTTAGCCATCTGCTGGCGATTCTCAGGCCAGGCTGTTTTCCATTGTCTCATTCACAGGGGTCAGGGCTCTTGCTGATTTTCAAGTGGACCTGAGCCCTGAGTAGAAAGATTATAATTGATTTTCAAACCCAGCTTGAAGGTCAGATGTGCTGGTGTGCTCCTGTAATTTCAACTACTCAGGAGGATAAGGCAAGAAGGTCACTTGAGCTTAGGGGTTCAAGACTAGTCTGAGCAACATAGTGAGAACCCATCTTAAACCCAAAACCCCAGGGCAGCGTCTGTAGTTCAAAAGAGTAGGGCGACAGCCCCATATGCTGGCTGTGGCAGGTTCAAACCCAGCCCTGGAAAAAAACTGAAAAAAAAAACCAAAAAACCCAAACCCCAAACCCCCCGAAACCCAGCTTGATAGTAGATGATTAAACACCAGTGATTTTTTTTTTTTTTTAACAAAGCCTATTTTTAATGCCCGGCTGGCTCCATCTAGATATTGATGCTGACCTCCTCACAGAGGTCTAAGAACAAGGGCTTGGCACTGCGGCATGGATGTTAAGCTTCGCCTTCATGATTAGATTGGCTTGACTCTGTATAAGCAGTCCAAGAACAGAGTCTAACTTTTTCCTCCTCAGCAAAAGGCCACATTGAGGCAACTTCTCGAAGATGGGTTTCTTGGAATTAAACCCTATTCTATTTTGACCCAAACGCATTCTCCCCAATTCCCCACCAGCGCTGTTGTTGCTGTTGTAGTTCTGCAACTGTCAGAGAACACAAAGAAGGCAAGGCACAAAGAGATGACCAACCACAGCCTAGAGACATTCTCTCGCTTTAACATAAAATCTTGGAATACTGACAGTTGTCTACTAATTTTGGTAGAGGAAAATAATACGTTATCTTGAAGCACTTTTATAAATATGATAAAGGTCATTCCTGGGTTGCTTGACTTTAAGGAGGAGGTTTTTATGCTGAGTAAAATCTGATCCATGTAGCTGAATCACTTATATTTAATATGGACATTTTAAACATAAGTATAAGTTGGCTTTTCGATGTTTTCAGAAAATAGTGCTTTGAATCCAGGATAGCAATTTGATTGAGACTTGCTAGAGTTGAAAATAAAATAATTACAGGGCAAATTCAGTGTCACTTGGATAGGAGTTCATGCTTGTAACTCCTATCCAAGGTCTCTGATCAGCGTGCAATATGCATTTCACTGTCATGACCTTGGTTGATTTTGTCTGAACCAGTGCAACGGAGTTAGAAGAAATCAGCCAAGAAGGGTCCCCGTGGAGAAGTTATGGGGAATTTTGTTTGTACTTTTACTGCCAGTACAGGGCTTAAGTGGAAACTTAAGAATGTGGAGCACTTGTGCTTGGCTTTCTGACGGCTAATCTGTACTCCAGACTTTAGAAATCCTGGTTCCTGCCCCTCGCACTGACGTGATGTGTGTGACTGCTGTGGAGAAAGGCGGATTCAAGTAGTTTTGTCCTTCAATGTCTCTATTGGTAAAAAGGGCTGATGATCGTGTTGTTCACTTTCTGTGGTTAACAGCAGAAGCCTGTCACAGAGGAGGGAAGGGCGTAGTGTGAAAAATGAAGAGACCTCTTAAAATAAGGTAAAATCACACAGAATTCTTGCTTGCCTAAAAGGCATTTAATTAGAAAGGTTCACAATAAAATATAAGCTCCTTAAAGACAGAGAGTTTTGCTTAATTTGTTCACAGCAATATCCCGAGTCTCTGGAACAGTGCCCGGCACATAGTAAGCGTTTGATACGTATTTGTTGAACTAAAGAATGGATGGATAAAGATCAGCAAACCCAGGCACAGCCGTGGAGTGATGATCTGCTTTTTTTTTCTTTTTTTTTCCCTCCTAGGGAAAGTTTTATAACAATAAACTGACATGTGGGAAAAATGGCAGACGGGTAGAAACCCGCGGGGCACTGCAGAATTCTGGAGCCTGGTCCCCCAGTGGTCACGCTTTAGGGACATGCCTGGTGCTGCTGCTTGCTGAGAGGTGAGTGTGGAGCCACCAGAGTTCCCTAAGGACAGAATGGAGAGGCCCTGGTGAGGAACGGGTCTTTTCCTTCTTCGGAGGCAAGGATACGGGGGATAGCTCTACAACAATCACGCCTTTACTCTTAAGATGTTGGGATGATAAAGAAATAAGTGATGTGAGGGCAATTTAGGAATTCTGCTTTCATCTTTAAACTCTGAAGTAATAACAACAAGTGGGCCTGATTTAAGTCATTGAAAAAATATGCAATTTACTTTAGGGGGAATCACCGTGTTGGCTTTAGACTTACATCAGTCTACTCCGGCTGCCATCACGAAATACCACACAACAGGTGGCTCAAGCAACAGAAATCTATCTTCTCACAGTGCTGGAGGCAAGACCAAGGTGTCGGCTGGCTTGGTATCTCCCAAGGGCTCCCTTCCTGGCGCGCAGATGGCCACCTCCTTGCTGTCCTCACACGATCTTATCTCTGTGTGTGCGCGCAGTAGTGCGTGCAGAGAGAAAGAGAGATATCTCTGGTGACTCTCCCACCTTTTATAAGGACACTAGTCCCATCAGATTAGGGCCCAACCCTCTGATCTTGTTTAATTATCTCCCTAAAGGTCCTATCTTTATTGATTTATTTATTTTTATTTCAGGGTAATGGAAGGGTACAAACAACCAGGTCAAAATGTTTGATTTTATTAGGTAGAGTCCCTCTCATGGTTGTGTCTCACACTCTAAAAGTGAGCCAAACACCCGCACACCGTGCCCCTTCCAGGGGATCACCCCACCCTCCGCACCTGTCCCCATCCTCGTTACCCCTCCACCCAACTCAATTGAAATGACTTTTTCTCCGATGTGGGCATGCCTTCAATTGTCTACTGGCTTCATAGTAGTGTTGAGTACATTGGATTCTTGCTTTTCTGTTCTTGTGATACTTTACTAAGAAGAATGTGTTTCCATTCCATCCAGCACAATACAAAAGATGTGAAGTCACCATCATTGTTTATGAAGGCCCTATCTTTAAATATAGTACCTTCAAGGGTTAGGGCTTCAATCTATAACGTTTGATAGAGACACAATTCAGTGCATGACAAGGGTTAAACAGTCCATTGTCAGGTTTAAGTGGGGATGTCAGCACTGAGGGGGCATTTATGAGGCCTTGGCAACCATTTTGCTAAAGCAGTCATGTCACTAAAAATGAAAGATTTTCCCATGTGTTAAGAGGGTGGCTTGCTCTATGATTGCTGGCTCCTATTTAAAGCACCATTATTACTATTGAATTGTGGCATTAATCATGCCACAGAAGGTGTATAAAGCCTAGGCAACCAGCATGTTCAGTAGGAAGAGAACCAGCCTATCTCTTTCTTCATTCATTTTTAAAGGCAAGCTATATACTGGAAATACAGTACTTGGGCTTTCAAATTTTTGTGCAAACTAGTGAACATGAAAATTATTCACCAGTCAGGTCTGAATTCTTGAGGAATTACTATTCCCTTCAATTTTGAAAATATCATTCTAGAAATTCAGCACCAGAAGGATCCTCAGAGAAATCTTTGTCTTCATTTTATTAATGAGGACACACAGACCTAGGAAAGTTAAGAGACTTAATTAATGTTTTGCAGCCAGCTGGCCAGGCCGAGGCAGGAGGCAGTTTTCTTTCACTGGGCCTATGGTCCCATAAAAAATTCATGGGGCTTTTGCCTGTAAGTCAGGGAGGGTCTCCACCCCTGGATGGATTGTAGACATTTGCTTCTGACCTTGGTTTAATTGATCAGTGGAAAAGTGTTCAAGGCCAGGCACGGTGGCTTATGCCTATAATTCTAGCACTCTGGAAGGCTGAGGCTGGCAGATCGCTTGAGCTCAGAGTTTGAGACCAGCCCAAGCAAGAGCAAGACTCTGACTCTAAAAATAGCTGGACATTGTGGCGGGTGCCTATAGTCCCAGCTACTTGGGAGGCTGAGGCAAGTGGATCCTTTGTGCCCAAGAGTTTGAGGTTGCTGTGAGCTACAATGCCACAGCACTTTACTGGGGGCAATGAAGTAAGACTCTGTCTCAAAAAAAATGTTCAATAAATATGTACTCCAGGCTCAATAACAATAGACAAAAGCATAATACTCTGTCTTAAGAGATATACAGTCTGGTTTTGGATGATCAGGCTAACATTCTAGAAAGAATGTGAGAGCATATACAGTTTCACAGGAGCAGCTAACGTCCTAGTGGGCTTCTAAAGATTGCTTGGTTTCCTCACAGTCTTTTGAGGGGCTTTGAAGTCAGCACTGGATCTGAGCTCAATGTTATTGCTAACTTGGTGACAGTCACCAGGCTCCCTGAGCTTCAATTTCCCCATCTGTAAAAAGAAGAGCTCAGGGCTGGGGACAGGTACATTTTGCCCATTGGGGTGGTCATGGTGGTTACTGTCATCACACGCTATAGTCCTGATTTCTGTTAGAACAGCTGCCACCGACATTCTTGGTGGCTCCCCTGTGACAGAGCAGCCGAAGGTTTCCTTGGAGATTAGTCTGCTGGTCTTCAAGGCAACCCCCGAAGGCTGCTTCATTTTTATGGAATAAATAACATTTCTAATTTTCTTTATAATGGTCTCTTATTTTCCCAACAGCCTGACAGGTGGGCTTTTGCAAGACCCGTTTGTTACCCGTTTGTAGTTGCTCTGTGGTCCTCCTATGTTGCACTGTAAATATCTAAGTCTAATTTTTCCCCTCCTTGGCCAATGGAGTAAATCTTATACGTTGTTTTTCTACTTCTATTCCAATGAAGTTTTCCCATGTTTGAATAGACGAGCATTTTATAACACAGGAAATAAAGGAATCTTTGGGTACACATCCCAGCTGGGCATGCATCAGTGTGCAACCTTCAGCAAATTGCTTAATTTCTCTGTGTCTTATTTAGCTAACAAAATGGATATGCATAGTCACGTTCATATAATACGGTCATTCAGTGGTTATATCATTCAGCATGCTGTTCCATGGAAAATACTTAGTGTGGCACCTGGCACAGAGTAAACACTCAGTAAATATTAGCTGCTATTATTATTAATGTCATCAAGACTTATAAGAGGACAGAAGATCGCTTTGGGTAGGACTACTTTAAATAAAGAAGGAAACAAAGTAAAGAAGGAAATCTCAGAACAAAATTCTTCAGGCAGTATGATAAGCCCGGGGAAATAAAGTTACTTCGGGTCTCTGAAAGAGCTAATGTGGAAAAAACCACATTTGGTGTGGGTAGTGGAGAGAGGTACCCACAAGAGCCACGGGGAGAGGAGCATTAACTAAATCTTTCCGGGGGAAGTTAGGGTAGGGGGTCTTTATCAGGGTGGAAGAGTTGACGTAAAGCATAAAAGAATGATTAGGAGGGTAGCCAGGTCAATAGCCGGGTCTACTGTAGGGGACATGCAGGCGAATGGTAGGACATGAAGCTGGAGATGGGCAGATACTGGTTTAGGAAAGGCCTACATGCCACTTTGAAGAGTCTAGATTTTATCATGCCTGCCAGTATTCTCTGAATTGTGTTACCCAGATTCCTCAATATATTTATAGGTGTTCTATTAATGAAAATAGTCTGGAACCCAATACATCTGAGAAATGTTTAACACAACAAAGTTAAATAGTTTTTCTTACTGAAGGATTTTCAGAGCACTAATATGCTGAAAGAAGACAAAATAAAGCTTCCTCAAAATTAATATGATTTTAAAATACTTCACTGAGCCCTGGTTAATATCTTGTTCCAAAGGACAATGAAGAATTTTGAGGAGGAGGGCATGACATATATTTTATTTAGAGTTAGAAAGACAAATCTGCTGGCTCGGCGCCTATAGCTCAAACTAAGGCGCCAGCCATGTACACCTAAGGTGGCGGGTTCGAATCCCCAGCCCGGACCCGCCAAACAACAATGACGGCTGCAACCAAAAAATAGCCGGGCATTGTGGCGGGCGCCTATGGTCCCAGCTACTTGGGAGGCGGAGGCAGGAGACTCGCTTGAGCCCAGGAGTTGGAGGTTGCTGTGAGCTGTAATGCCACGGCACTCTACCCAGGGGGACAGCTTGAGGCTCTGTCTCAAAAAAAAAAAAAAAGAAAGACAAATCTGCAAGTAAGCAGAGATGGAAGAGAGAATGTTTATGAGGGACAAGTGTTTTTGGAGGAATATACTATTTGTTCTTTAAGTATAATAGTTATTCTGAAATGAGTAATAGAGATATGTCGCCCAATTCAAAGAGACTGCTATTTAAAAGTTAAAACACTGATTTGTTTCTTATTTACAAAGCATAGTGGTATTTTGCTGGCCAGTGCCACTTCCCACAGAGAGTTCATCAATGAACTGGGTGCCTATTTAATAGAACTCTTTGCTATATACCTTTTTATAGGTTGATACAGTGACTTTGCCCAGCAGAGTCTTATGTCAACTCTAAAGATGCACGCATGCAGAAGGTGGGGTGAACGCAGGGGCTGTTCTACCTACGAACTTCATGAACATGAGCAAGTTATTTAATCTTTATAATTCCCAATTTTCTAACTGGTGAAAGAGAAGTAATAATTCTTGCCTCAGGGAATTGTGTTGATAATAGGGCCTTAAATTCTTGATGTGGCAGAAAATTCAAATTCAAATTCTGTAAAATAATTTAAAGACGTTTATTCTGAGCTGAACGTGTGTGACCAGCCCAGAGCACATGGCCTTAAAATGTCTTGAGAAAATATACCTGTGGTACTGGGTTACAATTTGGTTTTATACTAATACCTCCATGGAGATGGGAATTACATGTAGGACCCTGAGTCAGTACATGGCGGGCCTAAACTTGATATTCTAAGATAAGGATGTCCGGGTTTTTTGGTTTTGTTTTGTTTTTAGGATGTCTGTTAATCAGAGACAAGCCACTGGACATTTACCTAAACGCGAGTGATCTGTTGAGTAAATTGATGGCTCACAGGTGGTGTTTAAGCCTTGCCTTGTATAGCCTGAGGTTTGGTAGTGATTTAGCATCTTGTTGTTACAAAAGGTATCAATCACCAAGAGGAGGCACAACGAGATGTGGCTAACCTCCTTTCTCTCGGCCAGAGGCTTTCAGGGTTTTCTGGGGTCTTCTTGGTTAAAAAATGATCTATTCATTCCGTGAGCTGGGGGGTGGCTTGCAATTTTTCTTTAGTTCACAACTGCCCAAGTGAATATTTGTTAGATTAAGTAGGGAGCTGGTCTCAGTGGGCCCTCAGTAACATTTGCCAAATGATAGTGGACCTTTATCCTCTGTTAACAGCAAGTAAAAGGGCATTTGCTCAATGTGCACAACTGGAATTTTAAAATCAGAGATTGGTATCCGTTAGCTCTCCCCAGGAGGTCAACTGCCTGTCAGACGGATCTGAGCTGTGCTTTCCAAGGTCCCTTCAATAATCCCCGCTCCTGCCCCCAATTTTCCTAACTAAAAGAGGCTTCCGAAGGATCAATGGAAGGCATTGCCTTCCAGGTGGCAAAGGCAGGCAGCTCTTTGTTTCCAAGTGAATTCACCTGATGGGACTTGCCCCCTGCAGTGTGTTCTGGGAGTTCACCTTAGAAGCGGGAAGGGAGTTGGGGGAGGGCGCGCCGTGCAGCGTGGTGTTCTAACACCTCCTTAGGATGAGGCCCCCCGGGCTTCTCGCCTCTAGGTTCCAGTCCTGGTGCTCAGATTAGGGGCGAAGAAAAGAGAATGAGGCAGAAAACGAGGCGGTTCAACGCTGTCGAGAGCGAGCTCCCCGAGAACTCGAATTCGGCCTGAGTTTCTCCTCTTCCTCTTGGTGTTGTGGCTGACTATAGTCAAACTATAAACCATCAAAACTTTTGCAGCGTTTTCTCTTCCCCACGCCCTGCTCCATCTCCCAAGCGCCCTAGTCAGCGCGCGGCTGCTTTTGTCTCTCATCCTTTCATTCAAGTGGATCTTTTCCAGCGATGGCAGTTCACAAAGATGAATGAGGAACAATCATAAATAAGCCAAATCCTCTTGCCATGCAATAGACTATTTGCATTTGTAATTCTTCTGAACTACCAGCTACGAGTCGGGAAAAGGTGAAAGAATCAAATCGATTTCCCGGTTGCACAGAGATGGTTCCCCCCTCCAACGAAGTTGTCCTGGGGCAATGCGCGCGCGCGCCAGCAGGGGGCAGTGTTCATCTTCCAATGAGGCGAGCCCGGCAGGCCCGGCTCCCAGAGCCCGCAAACGCCCGCGTCCCCGGGTCCCAGGCCCTCCAGAGCAAACAATGGGGATTCTTCCTAAACACGAACTTCCTGATTACAAATCTTATGGTTTGGTAAGTCTACATTTGCTCTGAGTTCTGACATTAAAACAAAAGCACTTCCATAAAACGGAATGACGGAGACTTTATGGCCGTACGCAGCGTTATCTTCATTGTGAATAATGTTTTCATCATTCCGGGTCGTTGGGAGGGTCACGGAGGAACTGAAAATCACTCTGGTATTAGCACGGTAGCTAAACTGGAGCTTTTGTTTCGTTTTAGTTTTGATCGTCGTGGTCCCTAGAGGCTGTTCCAATAAGCAAGAGACCCATGAAAACAACTAGCTAACCCATCAGCCTGACCCCTCTAGAGCCTGTCGAATCAGCACGCTTTCAAGAACAAAAGTGAGTTGTCCACGTGCGCTGCCTGGGATTTTCCACGAAAGGACTAGAATCACGGTGTGTTGAAGTCAAATTTTAACCAGTTTAGTAATAAATGATAAGCCCTCAATATTCCAGGTTTTACCTATAAAGTCTCATCTGAAAGTAAAAAAAAAGGGCAGCACACAGGTACCAGCGGCCCTGCAGCTCCAGCCTCTTGTTGCTAACAAGATCCTCACTCCCGGGTGGTGTGGGGTAGGTGAAAAGCGATGGTTATCCCCTGCTCTGCTGGTCTTGCAGTGGGGACCAGCATTCAAAAATGAGGGTGAAGTCGGAAGATTAAAAATAGCCACGCTGCTTCAAACTCTGAAATCTCACTGAAGCCACATATGCTTGATTTTATTTCAATGAGAAGCTTGCATTCTCATTGAAATATTTCAAGAAAACATTTAAAATTATTTTTTTCCAAATTCTCAGGGAATTTTTGTTTTAATTCTTCCAAGACATGGTTTCTAGTAATTTTCCCATACTATTTGTGCTTCCTGTGACTGATAGTTTATTGCAATGCCTGACACATTTTATGGTGCTATTACAAAATTTAACTGAAATATATGAGAATGGTGTGTTTACAAAGATTGTGCAATCCTCTAAGTTAATAGAAACAAAGTTCCTTTGGAAGAGTTAAGTGGGTCTTAAGCTGTGGTACTGAGAGAGGGGGAGAGACATACAGAGAAGAAGAATTCAGCTCTTAAATTCTTCACCTTTGCCTTCCTCAGTCACCACCGTTTATAGTTGAATTCAGAGTTCACACTAAGGCGCTGTGTGTTGAAACTGGCTTCCTTAAGAGTTAAGGAATTTAAGGCCCTGAGATTTTGGACTTTGGGAAACACGAAATGAATCATTTGACCTTGAATTGTATATCACAATCCCCCGTTTCAGCATAAAGGCTGCATATGTACGTGTTTAATGAATAAGACCCTTAAGGTTTGCAAAAAAAAAAAAAAAAGAAAAACATCCAGCAACACCCTAGATTTATATATTCCATTAAACATGATCTTCACAGGCTAATTAGTTAGTAATTTCACCCTTGCTTGTAATATAAACCATTTTATGCTCAATAATAATAAAATCTATGTAAACCAGGCTCTTTATTAATAAACATTATGTGCTTCTGGCTTTCAAATAAAATAATGCTTTACGTGCTTTTCTCTCCATCATGCCTAGACTAATCACACAGTAAAAATCAAACAACTAAAACAGTGGTTTTTATCTCTTGCTGTTGCAAAACAATATAAGGACTCTGTCAAGAGCTTCTGGATGAGCCATGAAACAGAAACGGCTGGGGAAGAGGACAGAGATCCACAGCCTTATTTCAGTGTTTGGTATCAAGAAACTTTTAGGCCCTTCAGAGGACTAAAAATACATTTTTCAATGAGTGACATTGGAATCACAGATGAAGGCACTGACGCTGAGTGTCCCTTGCTCATTACCTCCCTCCAACCTGTGAGGACCCAGAGAAACGGTTCATGGAGGGGCCTGAGAGGCTGTGCTGTAGGTAGTGTGGCCACGAGGCTTCTGCCAAGTGAACAGTCACAGTCACCACAGGAGGCCTTAGGTTTCAGCTGTAGGCATCATGCAAGTGTAGTAGAATCTCTGTAGGTTGACCACCCAAGGGACTGTAACAAACTGGTCTGCGGGCAGGGTGGTCAACATGAGGAACTAGGGTGATGTCACATTGATACGAAATGTGGCACACGTCCAGTCTGTGAAAATTGGTAACTTAAGGAGATGGTCAGTAGGGAGGTGGTCAACTATGGAGGTTCTACTCTATCTTCTAACAGGGAGGCTCCTGTCTGTGGATGTGTGTGACTCTGGATACCCGTAATAGACCACATCTATGTGGGGCCAGCTACACAACTGGCAGGAACTGCTGCAATATCTTAATCCTTTGTTCAAAAGTCATGAAAAATTTCATGATGATGCCAGAAAAGCTTTAAACCAAGCATAGGGCCCTCTGAGTAAGGGTGGTCCCTGTGAGCACAGGTGACAAGCCCGTGAAGCTGCTCAGTGTCTAGGAGACAGAGTGGCTCCAGGCCTGTCACACAAAATGTATTTTTTCCTGCATCCCCCCCACCCCCCAAATTGAATGTTTTAGCCAACCCAAGAAAAGCTCTGGTCTTTTTAGAGCCACTATGAAAGTTTTCAACAGGATAATTCCAGATACCCCTTCTGCTGATATTATTAATATATCTAGCATGTTATCTTTGAGTATTTGAAGAACTCAGGAAAAAGAAAATATTTATTGACAAATGAACATGTGTTTTCTAGGAGATATTTCAAATTTAGTATATGTGCTGCCAAAGTGAGTGCAGAGATATTTCAAATTTAAAAGCATCCAAGGCACTGGGAAATTCTGGTTATATTATTAAAGCTCCTATCTAAAGTTTCTTTTTGTTTGGTAATACTGATGAAAACAATGGCGGAAATTTATTGTTAAGTATGTATGAATCTATTAACCAAAAAACCTGGTCCTCTAAGATAGGTGGTATTATGTCCAATTTAAAGATGGAAGACAGAGAGCAGTTAGGTAACTCACTGAAGGTCACAAATACGGTAAGTCGGCCAGGCATGGTGGCTCACGCCTGTAATCCTAACACTCTGGGAGACTGAGGTAGATCACTTGAGTTCGGGAGTTTGAGACCAGCCTAAGCAAGAGTGAGATCCTGTCCCTACTAAAAATAGAAAAATCAGCTGGGCATTGTGGTAAGTATCTATAATCCCAGCTACTAGGGAGGCTGAGGCAGGAGTTTGAGGTTGCTGTGAGCTAGGCTGATGCCACAGCAGTCTAGCCTGGGTGACAGAGCAAGACTCTGTCTCAAAAAACCAAAACAACAACAAAAACAAAGGTGGTAAGTGACAGTGATGAGATCTGGTTAGATAACCTTGTTACCAGAGTTTGTGTTCTTAACCACATCACAGGTCTCAGGCAAGGCGAAGTTGCTGTTTTGGAAATTTATTCCATGACCATCCTGGTACTGCGGCTCGGCAATCTGGCAGCCAATCCCTTTCTGCCAGTCACTCCTGTTTCTGTGTGCCCACTGTGGTCTCCTGCATCCCATCCTGGGGCAACATGGGGCTCCCACCTGGGCTGCTTTGAACTGAATTAATCCGTTCAATTAAATAACCATCAACTCAGCAGATAATCCGTTCGGCTGCCTGCGGGTTTGACTTGGTTGGTTGGTGTCTAAACTCAGTGAATGGGCAGCTGAATCTTTTGGAGCAATGTTACAGCCTTAGACAGAAGTGAGGTCACTACTGTGATGCTGAATGACACTGGTCAGGTCCTTCTGTAAAAATCAACATCGCCAGGCTTGACTCTGGGGGGAGGGGACCTGCTTCTTCTCTAATTGAATCTAAGCAATTGAAAATATGTTTACTCCTCTCTGGTGGTGGGTAAAGAGATCAAATCATGCATGGAATTAGCAAAACAGAGGGAAAAACAAAACCAGGGACACCAGGCACGCTCCTGTTTCTACCTTACAGGGAGAATACTGCTGACAGTGCTTGAGAAGATTGTCTTCCATCCAGAAAGTCAAAGTTAGTGTCTGCACTGAGTTCTAATGAGCAGGTGAGGCATCCCCCACAATTCTGGAAGAACACGTTGGAGGCCAGAGTGCAAACTAGTATTTGTTTAAGGTTGACTAAGGCAGGCAAATGATCCAAGGAGTCTCATGGGAAGAAACATCGCAGGGCAGAAGATTGAAAACCCGAGGAATGTTTTTAAGAGTCAAGTTGAGAGTCTCTTTGCTCTGTAAAGATCTGAGGATGATTCCACTTACCTTGCACATATCTCTTTATCACTGTTAAATATTTACAGGTAAATGTTTAAGTGCCTGGAAGCGTGGGGAGCTCTGCTTAGTAAAAAGCCCCTTTGAAAAGGCAGTCTTTTAAAAGGCTGGAGTTGGTGGACTGATAAAAATGTCCTCTGTCTCATTTACGTCCAATAGTCGCAAAGCTAATCAGGGCTGGCAGTGGCTGTTCTAACGATGTTACTGGGAAGAAGATTGTACAACGTTGAGTGAATTCAGCGTTGTGAAAGGACAGACTGTTCCAGGATAGTGTATATATCTGAATAATAGATACGTCCACTGTTGTGAGTTCCTGAGAGAAAAACAGATGCCAGTCATTCGGGGTCTGCTTTATTCACTTATAATCATTCAGTGGATATTTATTGAGTGCCTTTTTTTATTTGCTTGGTGCTATGCTAGGAATTATAACAAAGCCTTGAATATGGCCCACAAGAGTGCTGTGCCCCCTTCGTACAATAACAACCAACTGTGGCATCTGGATGTTGTGTCCATGGGCACCATCAAATGTGAAAACGCTGACCTCTCTCCCACTGAGCTTTCTCTGCCTCCTTCTAGAGAAGAAGCTTCTACCTGCAGGATGGATGCAAATGCTTCCTGCCCACCTCTGAAGATATGTCTAGAGAAGAACCAAGGAAGCATGGAATAGGATCCGATAAGAATTTCAGCTGCAAACTTTAATTTGTTATACCCATGGTAAAAAAGCAGGGTAATATTCACTGTTGTATAAATCAAACCAACCGTTTACCCTGTAAAATATTTTTTATGTACAATGGATCTCATAAAGCTTCCCATTGAGCCTAATGTCACACTTGTCCTGAAGCACAGCATGAATGGTGAGGCATGTGAAGGTTTTCTACCTTCCCCAACGGTGGGAATTGAACAGTCAAAATCGGGATTCGTTATTCAGATCTAGACTCTCTTTTCCTTTAAAAATCAGGCCTTTCGTATAGTTCTGTGATGGTAACTGCTAGGATCATCTTTTATTTAGGACTGATTTCCCTGAGAAATAATCATTCTTTTTGAAAGTTAGTGGTTTTGTTTGTAAGTTAGAAGCTTAGGAACAATCCAGTCTTCATAGTTTTTTGGGTTTTGTTTTTTTGAGACAGAGTTTCACTATATTGTCCTCAGCTGTCCTGGCGTCACAGCTCACAGCAACCTCTTAACTCTTGGCTTAAGTGATTCTCTTGCCTCAAGTAGCTGGGACTACAGGCGCCCACCACAACGCCTGTAGCTAATTTTTGTTTTTGTTGTTGTTGTAGTTGTCATAGTTGTTTAGCAGACCCCTGGCTAGGTTCGAACCTGCTTGCCCTGGTGGGTGCCCTAACCACTGAGCTATGGGCACAGAGCCTCTTCACAGCTTTGATATGAGTTCTAAAACGCCTTTGTGTTAGTACCTGGGAGAGTGGATGACCAAGAAGAGTTTTTACATTGGCCTCATTTCTCCGACTTTCTGTCCAATGTTTGTTTGGGGGTTGGCAAATCCCTTCAGCACATTTTGCCAGGCACTGTCCCCATAATTTTTTAAAGCCAGTGTGTGTGTTTTAAGAGGAATTTAATCTATGTGTCCTGGTTCATTACACTTAGCACATCAGAATGTTATTTTGCTGGAGTGCTTTCATTGTCTGGAAGATCAGTGAATCCTCGAGCAAACTCTAACCTTTTTCTGTTGCAATTCTCAGAATAAGAAAAAGTCTGAAGCTTATAATTTCATTTTCTTAGTAACTAATCATTCTAGGTGCTGTTTGAAATACCAAACTGTTCACAGCCTTTGATGCTGGTGTGTCACCCAAATTTGTTGGGCCCAGATTAATAATAAGAAAAATAACTTGATTTGAAGATAACTTTTAAGATAAGGATCAACTCTAAGGAAAGAGTTTATGAAAATGGGACAGTTAGAGAAGTTTGAAAATATTCTACCTACTATAAAATTATTAGTTAATTGGTTCAAAGTGTCTATTACATCAACTCAAAATTGATTCACCTGAAATTCATTTGAAATCTTCGAGTTAAAGAAAGTAAAAAAGTTTATAAAACTTTTCCCCCTGTCTAATGGTGCCTTAAATTTGCTTCTGAGGATCACTATAGCATGCCCTGCATGTTTTATAAAGCAGAATGGTTACTCTGTCTCCTAAAAAGCAATTTCAGCATCTATTCGTAATGCTGAATGAGCTACTAGAAACTCCTGGCTCAGAGTCAAAGGCCTGCTTTCCACTCTCTGAACTTCTGTATGGCTTGAAGATAATTATAAGTACCCTCTAGGATCTTACCTTGTGTAAAATTGGAAAAACCAGGTTTGCATTACTTATTTGAAGATATTTTCCAGGATGAAATTAAATAATAAGTAAGAGGTACTTTAAAATCTTTATGTGTGAAGCACATTTCCTTAATGGTACATCTCAAACTATTTTTGCTGAAAGCATTTTCCCCTTTTCATCATGTCTGGGTAACAGCTTGTGGACTGGCGCTGGTCCGTGGACCTCACTTTGAGCAGCTTTGGCGTATGGAGCAGGGAGACCCCACCTGTCACAGCCCCGAGGACGTTCTCCTTTCAGCACCTGGCATAGATGGCTCCTGACGCTGTGTCATGTTGTGGTTTTGAACTGCCATTTCTCCCCCTGCTTTCCTAGATACAGTAGCTCCATTGATGAGACACATTTCTGAGTATTTCACATTTAGATTTTAAGTGATGCTCTTTTGGGCTCCATGCCTTGGCATCATGTTAGATTCTGCCAGCTCCCTTACCCCAGTTCCCATAATTTAACTTTTCTGGCGTCTCTCTTCTCTTCCCTCCTCCCGTTGCCACCCTTCTGGGCAGGTTTTCTGGCTTACACCATCATTACCAGCCTCTGTCCAGCCTAAGCCACTCTTCACACCGTGAAGGGCTCAATTAACATCCCTCAGCGCCATCCCTAGCTGTGTCAATCCTTTGCTCATAAATCTTCTACGGCTCCGTGTTGTCTATCAGATGAGTGCTGCCTGTCTTCCTGTCTTTTAGTCCCTTCTCATGCTATTCGCTCAGCCTAAAACATTCCCCAGCCCCCATATCTGGACATTGGGCTCCTCGCCATCTTTCCAGGCTTGTGCCAAACACCCTCTTCCCCATGAAGCCCCTGCCAGGGGACCTGCTCCGCCTATTCCCGTGACAGTCTGCACCCCTTACCTGACACAGACGCTCTTCTATCCAGCTCCACAGTGCTTTGGGGGATAGATTTAACTACTGCCCTCTGCTCATCCCCACCTTTGCCCCAAACCAATTGTGAACGGTTTGGGGCAGTGCCTGTGGCTGAGTGAGTAGGGCACTGGCCCTATATACTGAGGGTGGCGGGTTTAAACCCAGCCCCAGCCAAACTGCAACAAAAAAATAGCTGGGCATTGTGGCGGGCACCTGTAGTCCCAGCTACTCAGGAGCCTGAGGCAAGACAATCGCCTAAGCCCAGGAGGTGGAGGTTACTGTGAGCTGTGTGATGCCACAGCACTCTACTGAGGGCAATAAAATGAGACTCTGTCTCAAAACAAAACAAAAACAAATAAACAATTATAAACAGTTTGAAATATGGGGTCACGCTAATCTTTTAAATTAAAAAGAATTGCTATTAGTTATTGAATAACGTAAATTCCCTTTGCCATAAAAAGAAAGTTCAAGTAATATGAAGAAAATGAATGGTACCTTGATCATGTCTCCTAATCTCTGTCTCTTGGGTAACCATGATTATGGGTTTGGTGATTCAGGGTAGATCATTTGAGAACTATTTCTTTTTTATGTATTTACATATGTAACTGTTGAAATATCTTTATTTTGTGAACATAAGTCAAGAGTTATATATGTGTTAGCTGTGTAGCATTATTACTTGTGTCTGTGAGTCCTTCTTTTCATCAGGTAATGTGTCTTGGAGATCTGTTCCTGTCAGTACCCATGACATGCCTCAGTTTGTAACTGCCCTGTAGCATTCTAGGAATGGACCTAGCCAAGTTCATTGAACTGTTACCCTATTGATGGATACCAGGATTGTTTCTACCTTTTTGTTATTAAAAATATTGGTATTTCTCTTTTCTAGAATTTAGCACAATGTCTTGTGCATACTAGTACTTGACAAATACTCATGGAATTGACCAAACCAAGGAATCCCAAGTTCTTTTAAGTTAACTTTTCAAGAGATCAGGAATGAAAATCACTTTAAGGTGGCTCCCTAGAAATTTACTGGAGGACGACCTATATTTATAGTCGAATGTGAAGAATATGAAGGGTTTCCAGGAGCCAAATGAAGATTAAAGAAGTAGAAATGAAGGCCTAGGAAGAAAGATTAAAGTGAGTCTGAGAGTGAACTTGATGATATTCTTCCTATGTGAAGATTAATGTTCTGTCCATAAAGGTAAAGAAGCAGGAATGAACTACGAACTTGTTAACTCAATGATTAGACCTGGAATAATTGTGAATTCCCCCCTCCTGGAGACTTTGGAAAGCAAATTTGTTTCTCCTCTTTAGGAAGCCCGGTCATAGTAGTCTTATCTAACTGCAAGAAGCTAAATTACATGAACTCTTAGGGATCTCTCCTTAAGGAGGACTTAATAGCTCTTAATGCTCTCCTTAAATCCTTGGCTTGAGCTATTGTGATTGATTCAGCCTTGGGGGCCTGATTATTAAGTTAATGATCAATGAAATGTAAGCATTCCCTAAGTCTTCTGTTTAATTTCATTGTTCCTAACTTTAGATGTTTTTACTTTTTAACTATCTTTCCCTGGAAACAAATTCTCTCGGGCATGTTGGTCCTTAAAGTCAGACGTTTGCTTCCTTAATGTTTATTTACACTATAATTCCTTCAGCTTTAGTGGCTGGAGTAATGGATGGATTTTGAATACAGGCCTAACCTTAGAAATATAAAGTCGTGTGCCAGACCCATGTCTTAAAAGACTGCTATCTTCTCTGTACATTCAGGTTTTTGTTTCCCAAACATCATTTACTCCATCATCTCATCTGAGAGTCACCGTCTAGGTGGGAATGAAGCTCACTGTCTCAGTGGCCCTGGCTATTTGTCTCAGCCCTCAGTACTGCAGAATTAATTGACCCACATTTTGATAACTGCTACTGCTTCATGCTTTTCTCTACTAGTCCTTCTCTGGTGGTCTGGAAGGACAGACCGCATGCTGGGGTTTGCTCCTTCAGCCCCTGTTTGCTGTGGGAAACCTGGGAAATCAGTATGGGAAATTAATCAATCATGTCCCACTGTTCATTAATTGTCATTCTGGGTACGCAGCTTACAAGTTTTGATTTAGCCTTAAATTTTCTTTTAAGGAAGAAGCCAACTTGTGCTCCACATAGTGAAATGAGGGGCTCAGTACACCCTCAAGTGCTCAATCCTGGCTCAGACTCTGTGGTGATGAAGGCAGCCACTTCTGCCTACAGTACCTACTTTTCCTTGTGTATAGTTCCCTCATCTCCTTTTCATTATCTCAGTAGCAGTCCTGGAATACATTTTACTTACAGACTTTATAAGTAAAAATGGTAAAGTTTGTAAAAAATTTTCCCTTAGAAGCATGTTACCAGAGAGGTTTTGATTCTTAGTTGGTGTACAACTTAAAAAAAAACCAAGCCCTTAATAAGCCTTTTCCATAGATTGTAAATGATTTATATAGTAGGACAGGGACAGGAGGATTAGAATCTTAATAGACGGCACCAGAATTCTTCCCTGGCTGAGAACTTTCCCTAGAAGGAAACCCGTTTAATAAGATTCTAGGATAAAAAGATGGGTCTCAAAGAGCAGGGCTTGCTAAAGGAGGAAAGAAAATAGAAAGTGAAACTGTATTACAAAGAAATATATAGGCTTGGGATGGAAATGAGAGCCAAGTCAGGGAATGTGGCTGAGGGACTCAAGAATAGACATTTTGTATATTTAATTTAAAGGAATAGCCTCTATCTATCTATCTATGGTCTCATTCTATCTCTGGGCTAGAGTTCTGTAGCATCATCATAGCTTTCTGTAACCCCAAACTACAGGACTCAATAGATCCTTCTGTCCCAGCTTTTTGAGTAGCTGGGGCTATGGGCATGAACCTCCACACCTGGTTAATTTTTTTATTTTTCGCTATGATGCTCAGGCTGGGTGTGAACTCCTGACCTCGGGCAACCCTCTTGCCGCAACCTCTCACAGTGCTGGGATCACAGGTGTGAGCCACTGCACCTGGCCAGGTTTGCTTTTACATGTTCAGCCCCCTCTCTCATTATTGATAATCCAATAAAATCTGTTACTCATGTAAGACTCTTGCAAGAGGGGTTATTTTAAACTGAGGAATTAGGCCTAATTCTTTTTCTGGATCAACAAGGGAAAGAGTAAAGAGGCAGACAGTGAGAATTTATGAAATGAATCAATTCATTGGAATTTGTTGTCCATTTCTTCTTCCCACCCCCTCTGGAATTTGTAGAAGCCCTGGAGAAAGGTTAGATTTTTCCAAGCAGAGAATTGGGGTTCTAGCAAATGATACCTCTGTCTTACAGAGAAGAAAGACCTCAACCGAAATCCAGGTTATGGGATGGGCAGTACAAAGCTTTCCGAAGTGGATAAATCTAATTACAGGAATAATATGGTATAGTGAGCAGAGTGACGGTTATGCCTCACCCCTCCTAAGAAAGGATATGTCTATTCGAAACCCACAAAGGTGACCTTATTTGATAAAAGGGTCTCAAGATGAGATCATCCTGAAATAGACCAGACCCTAAATCCAAAGGCGAGTAGTGTTATTATATGAAAAAAGAAGGGGCAGGGCACAGAGAAAAAGGCCGCCTGGAGACAAAAGCAGGGACTGGGAGTACCCGGAGCTGCGGAAGCTGGACGTGAGGCAAGGAAGGAGTCTCCCTCAGAGCTACAGCGGTGCTGTGGCTTGCCACGCCAGGGTTCGGACTTCTGGCCCCCAGAATGATAAGAGTGCACATTTCTGCTGCGTTAAGCCTCCCAGTTAGTGGTAATTTGTTGCAGCAGCCCTGGGAAACAAATACACATAGTAACCCGCCAGCCCAATCCAACTTCATGTCAGCCTATGGCATTTTCTTACAGGGAGTCAAGAGCCGAAGAACAGCTTCTATGGGGTCAAAAGAATTCAAAATTCTTTTTTTTTTTTTTTTTGAGACAGAGTCTCACTATGTCATCCTGGGTAGAGTGCCATGGTGTCACAGCTCATAGCAACCTCCAACTCTTGGGCTTAAGCGATTCTTTTGCATCAGCCTCCCAGTAGCTGGGACTACAGGTGCCTGCTACAACGCCCGGCTGTTTTACTGCAGTTGTCATTGTTGTTTAGCTGGTCCGGGCTGGGTTCAAACCTGCCAGCCTTGGTGTATGTGGCTGGTGCCATAACCACTATGCTTCAGGCACCAAGCCAGGATTCAAAATTCTTCGGAAACTTGTTTTCAGCTCTTTTTGTCTTTACCAATGATTCCAAGGAAGGTCGTGTTGCTGCTGCCTCTGTCACTCGGTGAGTAGCACGGGGCAGTCAGGTGTGGGTCTTTGGTCTCCTGGCTGCATTAGTGATTGGGGTCTTGTTCTTTGAACGTGTCTGGGCAAGGATATCTGTGCACTATTGCTGACAAGTGCTGGAAGTAATAATGTGGGTTTAATCAGCCAAGCCCTGGAAGTGAAGCTTGCTCTTGGAGTAGCTCTTAATCAAGCTTTGCTCTCCTGCCCTTCATTGCCTCGTAGGAAGGAGCCGGTGCTGCTCAGTGTGGTCAGAATCACCCCCAACACTCATTCCCTCCCAGGGACAGGACTTAGAAACACTTGGGAACACCAGGGCTGCCCAGAGACTAGTGGGCATGTGTGTCCCTCCTTCTGATAGTACCTGGCTGGGTATTCCACGGACAGCCTTTGTAGTCCTTGTTGCTTATGTATTGTTTCATGGAACAAAACCAGCAAAGGCCTTGTTATTTGTCAACAGGCAAAAACTTCTCTCTTGTACGTGAGCATTTGCTGCTGGGAGAATCTGTCACTTCTGAGTGGCTCTAAAGAAACACTGGAGAAAGTTAAAAACAATAAAGATGCACAAGGATGGAAGGTTGGGAAGCCAAGGTACAGAATAAGAATGAACGTTAAAATCATTACCTCCCAGTTGGTGGTAATTTATTGCAGCAGCCCTGGGAAACAAATACACGTAGTAACCCGCCAGCCCAATCCAACTTCATGTCAGCCTAGGGCATTTTCTTACAGGGAGTCAAGGGCCGAAGAACAGCTTCTATGGGGTCATAGAATTTAAAATTCTTTTTTTTTGAGACAGAGTCTCACTATGTCATCCTGGGTAGAGTGCCATGGTGTCACAGCTCATAGCAACCTCCACCTCTTGGGCTTAAGCGATTCTCTTGCCTCAGCCTCCCAGTAGCTGAGTAAGTACTGAACTAAGTACCAATGTAGTGACAGCTGCACAGGGCAGCCTGCCAGCGATGGGAAGCTGACGCGTCTGTGATTCAGACGAGACGCCTGTCGTGTCTGTGGCCCCCGGGATGCTGATGTCTTCAGGAGCTTTGAAACCTTTTTGTGTTTCCCAGTTGGCAAAAAGGAGACAGAGACGCTGGAGGGAAGGAAGCAGATTATATCGAGGACTCAAGGTGTGTTCATATTCTCTGTTGCTCTTGGAGATCCTGAGGGAATATTTTTTTCTTTTTGCCTATTTCTGTGTTTCTGGCCAAGTTCCCTATGGGGGGAGATTTCCCACAAAGCAAGACATTAGTCACTCTGACACCTAACACTCCAAGAAATGAAACAGAGCAGCTCCAAGGCGAGGAGAACTACGGGAGTCAGAGCTGTGCCAAGCCCTTAATTAGGGTTGGAGGAACCTTAGCCATTTCCCTTCTCTGTCGCTTTTGAACCAGAGCTACCACCTTGTTGCTTTTTTTCAACAGGATTTAATACTTCCATTTATCCAGGAATTATCTGGGAAACTGCTAATTTTATTTGTCCTCTTAGCCTGTTATTTCAGGTTAAATCTATAAAGGCAAATTATTAGGGCTGTAACCCTAATGCCACTCATTTTCTCAGGCCTCATGGTAAATAGCATTATAGCAAAGTCCCATTTAAGTAGCTCCTAAATAATCCAACGGCTCCATTCATCTGAAGTGCTTTCACTGTGCTCCGTTGTTTTGGGAGGCAACGGGGGCAAAGTAACGGAGTCAATTACACAACTTCAGCACAGGGAGTTAGAAGTAAAAACACCTTTCAGGATATACTTTCCGTGTCTTACCCGTATCTGGATGACGTAATCTTACCCAGACTCATTGGCAATTAGGGTTAGAACAGGCTTTGCAAAATGTTGTCTAATTCAGCCATCCTTGGTAAAGGAGGAAAGGGGAGCGTGGCATAAATTGCAATGTCTACAGGAGCGTTTTTCAGCCTTTTTTATCTCATGGCACACCTGAACCCATAGTCGAATTTCCACGGCATACTTAAATTACGTTGATAAAATATTTGGAAAAAGAATATACTTACTGTGCTTTAAACATCTTTCAAAAATAATTTAATTAATGATCTTTAAAAATTTTTGTGGCACACCTAAGATCCTCTTCACAGTACACTGGTTGAAAATCACTGGTCTATAGTCTCTGGCCCATCAGTGGCAGAGCTGGACACAGAACATCAGCCTCTTAGTCCCCATTTGACTACTTTATCCAGAATCAAGGCTTGGAGCAGTTTCTAGATCATCACTTGCCATAATAAACAAACAAACAGAAACTTCACTATTGGGCCAGGTGGGGTGGCTCATGCCTGTAATCCCAGTGCTCTGGGAGGCCGAGGTGGGTGGATTGCTTGAGCTCAGGAGTTCCAGACCAGCCTGAGCAAGAGCGAGACCCCATCTCTACTAAAAAAGAAAAACTGAAGCCAGAGGATCACTTGATCCCAAGAGTTTGAGGTTGCTGTGAGCTATAATGCCGTGGCACTCTACCCAGGGTGACAGAATGACACTATCTCAAAAAACAAAACAAACCCCCCAAACCTGACACATTTCCTATCATCCTTATACTTCTGAGTAAAGCAGAAAGATTAATTAATAAAATTTTGAAAGGACAGTGAAAACAGAGTTTTCTACTCCATCTTCAATAAAGGGAACTATCAATTTTCCAGAATAAGCTAAATCTGCTACTACTTTGCTCTAAAATCTGCTACATGTGTGTTTCTGGCCTCTTTTTTTCTCTTTACTTCAGGCAGTATTGTTCAGGAATCTCTTTTACATGTGGGATAAGTTTCTAAAGACTTCAGGTAACCCGGGTTAAATGTGAAGGGAAGACAACACATCTGGGGAGAGGGTCGATCTTCCTTATTCTGGGGCAGGGCTGATGTAACAACTTGAACAGGACCCAGCGGTATGTTCTGCTCTGCTGTCCCTGGACAAGCAGAGCTACCCATCCCTGTGGCCATGGTTGTCCTTGCCCTCTGGTGGTCACATCCTCTGCAGCCCCCCACCATTCCTACCCCCAACCCACCCCTCAGCTGCCTAGTGTGCCTCAGCCAAGTTTTATACCACCTGCGGAGTTTCTTTCTCCTGTCAACTTGAAAATCCATTTGGAAAGAAGGAGAATATAATTTACAACGTCAGTATGGGTGGTGGATGACTTACCGTATTTGCATTTTTGCTGCTCAGTTCGCAAGAATGTTGCTCTAACAGTGAGATTTGAGAACTAACACTGGGTGGGTTTGGGGAAGAGAAAAATCATTCCTAACTCTTTCGAGGCTGTGACATAAAGACTGCCTACAGTGACAGTCAAACTACTTGGTAAAGTTTGCTTGTACAGTTTTCCTAATGATCTCTGTTTCAGACATTTAGCATTAAGTATTTGGGAAATTGAGGTTAAAATAAGGGGCACCAAATATGAGTTTCTTTTAAAATCCTTTTAAAAGAAGACTTAAAATCTTCTCCTTCACAATCTACATGGTAGCAGGTGCATGTTGAGGGGATGTAGTTTGTATTTTTATGTAGGAAATATGAGGTCTAGGAAGGACAATCAATGTTTTTTGAGGGGAGACAGAGTCTCATTCTATTGCTCTAGGCTAGAGTGGGGTGGCATCATCATAGCTCACAGCAACCTCAAACTCCTTTTGAGGAGGGTTCAAGTGATTCTCTTCCCTCAGCCTTCCAAGTAGCTGGGACTATAGGCACCTGCCAGCACACTGGCTAAGTTTTTCTTAGAGACAGGGTCTCACTGCTCAGGCTGGTCTCCCAACTTCTGACTTCAAGTGCTCCACGAGCTTCGGCTGGCCTCCCAGAATGCTAAGATTACTGGCATGAGCAATGAGGTAATGATCTCTGTTACCTTGCCCTGTTAAATTTATCTTTAATAATTAAATGCCTAGTTGGGATTTTTTTTTTAGTGTCTTTAAACACAATATAGGTGACTTTTGAACAACTCTGGGGGATTATAGATGCCGACCCTTTACAGTCAAAAATCTGAGTATAACTTTTGACTCCCCTAAAACTTAATTACTAATAGCCTACTGCTGAACAGAAAAGTTATTGATAACAGAAACAGTAGATAAACACGTGTTTTGCATATTATGTATATATCATATGTTGTATTCTTATAATAAAGTAACCGAGAGAAAAGAAAATGTTATTAATCAAAGTATAAGGAAGAGAAAATACATTTACAGTACTGTCTCGTGTTTACTGATATTGTCAGTTTGTCTTGTCTGTTTATAAGGAAAGTTGTCCGAAGGGACAGGCAACCGACCTCAATCTACAGGACATAGCGAGCAATGCAACTGACCTCAATCTACGGGACATAGCCAGCAATGCAACTGACCTCAATCTATGGTACATAGCCAGCAATGCAACTGACCTCAATCTACGGGACATAGCCAGCAATGCAACTGACCTCAATCTACGG
>NW_003852408.1:31454230-31461168 GCF_000181295.1 Otolemur garnettii
AAAAAAAAAAAAAACATTTTAGGTAAAAATGATTCAGGAATTTTGAGAGAAACTTTGACCAGTAATATTGAAGTGCAGTATTTTTTTGCTAGTGAAGTTACTGAATCCTGATATAATTTGGTACCATGAACCACTCTCTGAGGAGAAGGAGGGCTTTTCCCTCAGTGTGTGTGAGCTGCTTCGTCAAAGGCCTGCTTTGTTTCCACAGTATGACGCACATGCAGATGACAGATGCCACCAGAAAGGGGAGAGCCCCCTTCAGTGTGGCCAGCCAGTCTATGAATGATGTATCATTATCAGACAAAAGAGCACATCCTCGACATAGCTTTCCTTCTCATTATAAATATAACGTGAGTGTAAAGTGAATAATAAAGGACAGGATCAAAATAAGGTTCATCCTTTGTTTTAGTAAACTTGGTAGTACATACAATGTTCTATCTACCGTATGCGTCATTTTTTCTTTTGAAAGTATTTAAAAAATTCCAACTCTGAAAAGTACAATAAAAGCAAAACATACAGGTAAAAAGCAAACTGATACGCCATAAAATTTGAAAGAGTTTGTTGGAGTGAGGCAGCGGCACACGGGAAGTGGTTTGGGAACTCTGTTGAGGGAATGTGAGGGGAAGACTGTGGGATGAACTGGGAAGTAAAGCAGGGGAAATATTTGATGGGTTACAGGTACGCAGCTGCTTTACTTGGAAAGGCCCTAGTTATATAAGTGAGTTGATGGCTTCTGATTTCTTGAGCTTAAGTTTTGTTTTTCTTTAATAAAGGCATTTATAAGAAATAGCCTATGTGAAGTGCTACTGATATTTGCAAATCGAGCTTCTGGAAGGTCATTTATGAGGCTTAGCCGGCTTTGTCTGCTCCGGGATTCTTCCGCCTGGTCTCCACTTTACTCCGACGGCGCTCAGGGACATGGAAATTCAGACAGCATCCAAATGTGTAAAATGAAAACCCAGAGTGTCCCTCTGTGTTCCCAAACTACGGTTCAACTCCGATAGAAGTAACATTCCAAATTCCTTCTTTTCTTAGTTTTTGCCTTCATATTCCAAAGAATTGTGTACGCATTTCTTTCTTTATTAATTTTGACGATTATCTATTTTTTCCAGTTCTGAAAGATGAGAATTTTGGCTTACTTTTATCATCTCTTCCCAATGTCTTTCAATTTCTGTTAACTTAAACTTTATTTTTTTGGTTCTTCCATCATTTACCTTACCATGTAAGTTAAAATACTTAGGCCTCCTGTGATCTATTAAATTTGAATTTGTTATCATTTGTTTAAGAAGTTAACCTCCCTCACTTGTCTTCATCTCCCCGTGGCCTGCTTTGCTGTCTTCCTCCAGCTTGTCTGAGTTATACCATTGCTTGTGCCCCATTATAATTTGGAACATTTGCATCTCATTCTATTACCAAAATCGCCTTTAATATTTTATTCGTGTCTGATGTTAATAGGAGATAAGCATTGTTGATGCTTAATTCTGGACGTACTGTTTTTTGAGCCAGATGTGCAGCTGCCATCTTGGAATTATTTTTTTCAACAAATCTTTGAGGTTTTCGTTGTTCTTAACTCTCATGGCTCTACTCTTTTTTGGATTCCTTCTTTGCACTGCTGGAGCATATCCTCTATGTTTTTAGAAAATGGGCATGAGATGCAAATCATCTGAATCTTTGCATACATGAACTTATCTTTATTTTTGGCCTCAAAATTACGAGTCTGAATTTTATAGAATTCTAAATTCAGAAAAGTTTTCTTTAAGATATTTAAAAGCATGGCTCTATTTTCTTCTAGAATCAAGTTATTCCAACGTCCAAAGCCAAACTGATTCTCATGCCCTTTTTAGGATACCCCGTGCTTTATCTTTTGTCGTGGTATTTGGTCCAATTTAGCTATTAGGTTTTGCTTTCAACCACTACAAAAACCAACACAGGTAGATGTCAGTGTCATTTCTGGCATCCTTGAACTTGTGCAGGATCTATAATCGTGTGCTTGAGTAAGTTTCTTTAATACGAAATCAGTGTAATAATGGTATTACAAGCAAGACATATTCAGATTATCGTCAATATCTAGATTCTTACTTTCAAATATAGGTAAGCATTTTAGGTTTAACTTTTAGTAAGAAAAAACTATTTCCTTGTAATTTAAAATTCTATCAAAGTATAAATGTACATGTATTATCACAAGACTAAATTGGAACCCTACTAATTAACAATGGTTATAAGAATATTAATTTTATTGACTGAACATAATTAAGAATTTTTTTTTAATTGAATGGTAACTATGTACATTAATGCACTTCTGGGGTACAGTGTGGGGTTTTCACATGCAATCTGAAATACCTCCATCAAACTGCTCAACACAACCTTCATGTCATTTTCTCAGTTATTGCTTTAAAACGTTCACATTCTACTCTTAGAAAGATTCACCTGTACCCCTATAAGATAAACCTCAGAAGTGATCCCTCCAAACCCCCTCCCTCCACCCATTCCTCCCTCCCTTCTCCCTCCCCCAAGAATTTTTAAATACTTTCATAAATAAGAAAATAGATCGACAGTTAATATGACCACTAGAAGAGGGTCTTTCAGCTGGATTATCCCTCCTCTGTCTTCTCAACTCAGGCAAATCTTTGGTCTGCCTGGCTTCTCTTTCTCTCTACCATGTCTTAGAAGCTCTTTCTGGGTTGTAAACTGGGCCAATTGGAGACTCACCTCACTGTTTCCCATCACTAAGGATCATTGTTCTTTGTTCCTTGATGTCTAATGTCTTAAAAAATATTTTATATACTTTGTCTGGTTTTAGATTTTAAAGCAGAAGGATAAATATGGTCTCTATTATTCTATGTTGACCAGAGGGGACAGTACTATCCACTTGAATTCTTATGTGAAAGAAAATCTCCTAAATCAAGCAGAATAGCACTCATCATGAATTAGCTTCAAGACCTAGACCTAATAAGGAATAAAAAAAGAGAGTGACCAAAAGAAGAAAAATGAGGAGCTTTCAGCACATTTGTTCTCCCTGTACTACAGAACTACAGTAAAGAAGGATCTCAGAAACAGTTGTCTATTATTTTGCCTCTATGGAAACTTTTCTACTTTGAATTGTATCCCCAAAAAGATTTTCTGAAACCCTAACTCCCAGTGCCTCAGAATGTGACCTTATTTGGAAATCATGTCTTTACAGATGTAATTGGTTGAGATGAGGTCACACTGCAGGAGGGCGGGCCCTTCCTCTAATGTGAGTTGGTACCATCTAAGAAGACAATGTCAAAACACAGCCGCACAGAGGGGAGGACACCATGTGGTGACAGAGGCAGAGACTCTGTGCTGCAGCTGCAAGCCAAGCACGCCAACGACTGGCAGCACCCCCCAGAAGCTAGGAAGAGGCGGGAGGTATTCTCCTCAGAGAGCACGGACCTGTTGACACCTTGATTTTATACTTCCAGCTTTCAGAGCGGCCAGAGGATAAAGCTCTGTTGGTTGAAGCCACCTCATTTATGGTAATTTGTTATGGCAGCCCTGGGAATCTAATACAGAGACTATAATTTTTTTAAAGTTATTAAAAAGATTCTTATAGTTTGCGAACCCTTTTCAGTTTTTGAAGCTGAATGATAACAGTATATTCTAGGCATAAGGTTTCTTCTAGAAAACATGCTACTCAAAATATTTTTCTGAACTATGTATTTTTTGCATATAAAAAGAGTGGTGATATTATTAAAAGTGCCATTTGAAGTGAATGTCTATTTAGTATCCCAAATGGTGCAGTGACAGCAGGAGCGAGTTAGTAGTTGACAGTTTTGAAAAATTATTTATCTTGCCCTATTAAAATTTGACTAATAAAAATTGGAAGATTAACCAATTTTGAATAAAATTTCAGACTTGTTCTTGTGTCCCTCAGGTTTATTCTATGATGATTTTTAGCTTTGACTAGATATTGATTTTTATTTGTGGCAATTTGTTTTTTTCTGACCAGTACATGTATCAGAGTAACTCTACCATGGAGTGTTAGAGGTAATTCTACCTATAAATCTGCGTGGAGTCTTTTCGGCTCCTCCTGTCTGGGCTGCATCCCCTAGCATCTTACTCTGTGGCTTCTGGGTGGGCTGTGAAGAATGCAGGCAGGCCACCAGATGGTTGGGATATTTATCCCATCTTTCCCTTCCTGCGGACTTGTTTGGGCTGCCTGAGGATTAGTCAGGTGGTGTCCCTGCTCCTCTCAAGGTGACCTTCTCATGATGACTCTCTAATTCCCAGATGTGGAAACTCAGATTTGAAGGCTTATCCCATCTGTAGTCCCTTCCAGCCAGTAGTGGTGACAACTCCACTGTTAGTAGGCCCAAGGGACTGCACTACCCCTTGTACTTTTCTAGACCCATTTTCCACTGTCCCACTAAAAGCCCTCCTGGAATATTCCTGATTTTGCTTTTGCCATCCATTTCCTGCTAGGACTATGATTTATCCAGACCAGTTGGTGAACTTCACTTTGAGTAAAACAGCATAACCCCATACAACTGAGGACCATGATGGAACGTAATCTCCAGCCCATACGCAGACTACCAAGGAGAAACCTATTAAAAAAATTCTACTTCTGATTTTTCAAGTGACTATTAATAAGTGTTTTTCTAATAAAACAAGAAAACAAAATTATGCAAAGAATTCATTTCACTTTCTAATCCCCTCCCTGCCCCCTCTCACCCTCTCTAAGATAGTCACCTTCTGTCATTACACATATGGACCTAGATTCTTAACACTCATCCTTTAGCAAAGATTTAGAAGTGACTTTTTTGCTTCTTATATTAAAAACCCTGAGTGTGAATTCAGGTTGCCACCTGACTGTCCTCTTCTTGTATTTTTAGTAATGTGCCCAGACCTCACTCAGTCTGGCTGTATTCTGGCACTCTGTACTCAAAGCTGTCATCAGGAGGCTGCACCCTATTTAAGTCTGCTGTGGCTGTTTTCTTTTAAAATCCCTTATTAATAACTATTTCTTAATGCGACACGTACTGTTATTTTGATATGACTTTCAAAGTCATAAGCAACTCTTTTCCTGGGAAAACTTCCCAGATTTTTTTTTTTTTGATCAATCAGTATATTTACTTAATCTCTGTGGCATTTTGTAGAACTTCTTGCTTGCTTTTTGTCTAAGATCTTGTGAGGTCCTTATTCCTTCCCTAATTGCTCATAAGGAGCAGGGTGGTTTGCTTTAAAGTAAAGGGGAGACTTTCTTGGGAAAAGACTATTTGGGGGAATTTCTTTTCCTGGTGGTTCATGTCCATAGACTGCAAGGGCGTTAGGGACCTTAGAAATAATCTAATTTAAAGAGCTATATTCATAGAGGAAGAAACCAGGTGAGGCCGAGTACTTGCTGGAGAATACATAACTAATTTTTGGCAGAATAAAAACTAGAATCCAAGTCTCAAAATTTGGGGTCTACTGTTTTTTGTACTTCACCATACTTTCTTTAAAAAATTACCAAGTCATTTAGATTTTACATATTATCTCACCATTTAAAAAAAAACTACAAACACAGTATTGACTAAAAAAGAAAAAGGGGGAAATAACATGTAATAAAATATTCACTATAAAAAGAGGAGTAACGGAATTAAGTGGCTCCTTTCCCCATTTTTACATTCTAAAGAATGATTCCATCAAGACAAATCATTAAAAAGTGTTATAACACTGATTTTTCTTTCTTTTTTCTTTTGAGATAATATGTAAAATCTAAACTGCATGCTTTGAAAACTTTTTTTCCAGACGCATTTGGTTTATAAGGGCAGGTGTATGAACACTCACAATCCAAACGGCCAAAAGTTACTGTAAATCCATTTGTTTTCCCTCTCACATGGGCAATAATGTCAAATGTGCCATGCAGCCAGGTTAACATTCTAGATAAACTTGATCGCTTTTAATATAAACTGTTACAAGGCACACTGATTGTACATAAAAACCTTATATATGACAAATTAAATTTAAGAAAAAGGAAACAAAATTACCAATCGATTCTCATGAATTTGTAATAGTTATGTTCTATAAAGTCACTGGGAACACTGGAGAACCAACAATTGAGCAATTGCTCCTGAGGGAATACAGGATTAGAGTCCTGAGCCCCAAGCATAGCATTTTTGTCAATCAGTCCCTAAATAACCTTCTCTTGTGTTCTTTTTTCTATTTAAAGACATGTCATTCAATACACCAGGTGTCCATAAAGTTCATGTGCAATTACTATGTTACATTATTTTAAATCACACATGAATTTTACTTTATGCCCACCCTGGGCATAAAGGGTGTGTGTGTGTGTGTGTGTGTGTGTGTGTATGTGTATATATATCTATTTTTTTTTATTTATTTATTTTTTTAGACAGAGACTTACTTTGCTGCCCTCAGTAGAGTGCCATGGCATCGTAGTTCACAGCGAACTCAAACTTTTGGGCTCAAGCAATCCTCTTGCCTCAGCCTCTAGGCTAGTATTTAATATATATTGTTGATTAATTAACATTGAACTCATGACCAACTGTGCTACAACCCACACCTGAATGCAGGTTATCTACTATGCATATTTTCTCCATAAGGAACTGCAGCCTTGGAGAACCCAGCCTTCTCCAAGGAACTGCAGAGAACATCTCAGCACTATGCTTGGGGACCATTTCAAACAGCAAATGATCCCTCCCCAAAAGACGAAAATGTCAAAGACGTGGCACTATGTAGACTGTGACCAGCACTCTTGTTTATGATAGCAGAGCAGGAGATAGCCTTGATCACTTCAGCTGGGAACATGCAATTTGGGCAGCTCAAGTTTTTTGCCACTCTGTACATGTCTGTGAATGATGCAAAAGTGTCTTGAGGTTTGATTTTGGGTTTCCAAATATATTTTAGTGAGTAGACAAATGTGCAAATATGGAACCTGGGAATAATGATGATCAACTCTATATGTTTGAATGGGA
>NW_003852408.1:31461656-31498188 GCF_000181295.1 Otolemur garnettii
AACTTCAAACTCCTGGGTTCAATTAATCTTCCTGCCTTAGCCTCTTGAGTAGCTAGGATGATAGGCACCTACCACAATTCCTGGCTAATTTTTTTTTTTCTATTTTTAATAGAGATAGGATCTCATTGTTGCTCAAGCTGGTCTTGAACTGCTCAGCTCAAGTGATCCACTGCCCTTGGCCTCCCAGAGTGCTGGGATTACAGGTATGAGCCACCATGTCTGGCCACTCCAGGTACTTTCTTTGCTCCTCTTTATAACAAAACTTGAACCTAGCACTGCTTCACACTCCCTTTCCTTCCCCCTTTCATTTAAAATACTTGCTGGATCATCAACTATCACCGCGTTGCCTATTGGCTGGATATAGCTCCATTGGGTTGGGGTTGAAAGGAACATTATCTTTATACATTGTAATCTGGAGAAGCAAATGTACTGTAGGAGTCCCAAATTTATAGCTTCAGACTACACTTCTCTGAGCTCCAGTCTTGGACTCAAATATTCTATTGCCTGTTCAATAAACTTCTGCACCCACTCATGATGGAGTAACATGGATGAATTCACCTTCCACCTTAAGCAATAAGAGAACTGGGCAAGGGGCAGGGGCTCATGTCCCTAATCCTAGCACTTTGGACAGGTGAGGTGGGAAGATCTCCTGAGGCCAGGAATTCAAGTCCAACCTAGAAAATATAGTAAGACCCTATTTCTACGAAAAATATTTAATTGGGTGTAGAAGCATGCACCTGTAATCCCAGCTAGTCAGGAGGCTGAGGAAAAAGGATTGCTTGAGACCATCGGTTTGAAGTTACAGTGACATATGATCATGTGATGTCATCATCATCACAACAAAAACACCTTGATTTAGGACTTATAGTTGTCCTCAGGTACTCCAGACTTCTTGTGTTGAGGGAATAGCAAGCAAGCAAGAAGAGCCACTCTTTTTTTTTTTTTTGGTTGCAGCCATTATTGTTGTTTGACGGGTCCGGGCTGGATTCGAACCCGCCACCTTAGGTGTACGTGGCTGGCGCCTTAGCCGGTTGAGCTACAGGCACCGAGCCATGAGCCACTCTTTTAATGGGGGTAATTGACATTAATCAGCAGGAAGACTTCTAGAAGCTTTTACACAATGGGGGCAGGGAAGAAAACACATAGTGATCAGAAGATCCACTTGAACACCTCCCTTACCCTGTTATAACTGTCAATGGGCATGTTTAGCTATCCCAGCCCAAGAAGGGTAATTTTACCAAGAGTCCAGACCCCTCAAGAATGGATATTTGGCTCATACTACCTGGTTAGCCACCAAGACTTCCTGCCCTTCATGACAGGGGGACAGTAGATGTGAGGTACCAACTGACTACTCTACTTTCTCCCCCTTTATCCTTCATAGGCATTTCTTTCAATAAAGTTCTCATACATTTAATCCCATCTTAGCATCTGATTCTTTGAGGAGCCAAACTGGCACAGAATGAAACTTGCTCAACCTGACAAAGGGAATCTGTACAAACTGTATAGCTAATATCACCAGGACTGTTTTCCCTCTAAAGTAGGAACAAGGCAAATATGTACACTCTGAGTACTCTAATTCAATAGTGCATTGGAGGTCTTAGGCAGAGCAATAAGGCAAGAAAAAGAAATAAAAGGCATATAGATGAGCTAGGGCAAAGTGGAATCATTGCTTTTATTCAAAGAATATTATGTAGAAAATCCTAAGAGAACTAGTAGTAAGTTTAGTAAGGGCAGTATACAAAATCAATATACAAAAATAAAGTGTAAATCAGAACATTAAAACTAAAAATTTAGAAATTAAAACTAAAAGAACAATATAATTTACAATGGCATTAAAACCCATAAAATTAGCATAGTTTGAAACCTCCTGAAATTTAACATGCCCAAATTCTTGATTTTCACTCCTTGATACTATCTCAGTCGATGGTACTTACGTTCTTTTAAGTGTCCAGACCACAGCCTTAGAGTCTCTACTTTTCTTCTCTTACCTCTTTTTATCCAGTCTATCAACAAGTCTAGTGCACATTTAAAATGTATCTTGAATCCTACTGTTTTCAGCACCTCTCCTAGAGTAATCCATCACCATGTTCCTTTCAAAACTTTCTTCCTGTCTTCTGTGCTTCCAATAGTTGTTTTCTTTGTGGTCATGAGCTCAGGGCAAACATTTATCTGAGCAGGGTGTCCTAGCAGAACAGTCCTGACTCTTGAAGGAAGGCTCCCATGCCACCTCAGTTCTCTGGCTTGGTTTGGGATAATTTTCATCAGTAGAATTATCTTAATTTTCATTTTATTATATATATATACATATACACATACACACACACACACATACATATATTATGTATGTGTGTGTATGTATATATTTTTATTTTTGCCTAGGGATAGGGATGACAATTGGGGTGGTTTACAAGATTCCTAGTTCCAGAGCTCCCTCTGCTGTCAGTGTATCAAAATGTGGATGGTTTCTTTACAGGTTGGCTCTGTGTGTGTGTGCACATGCCGGGGACACTGATGAGATGAATAGTTATGTATTTTTTTAGTCTTTTGTCCTCAAGGATCTTACTTTTTACACTCTTGCCTTTTTCCTCTCCATGTGCAGTTTTTAAAGGTGTTTTTCTCTTTCCATTACCCGGCTCTTACTGGAAGAGCTGCCTTTCCAAGATGCTACCTTGAGTCTGGCACACATTTCAAAATCTCATCTCCTATTCTACTCTGATCAACCACAACTCTTTTTCATCATTTTTTGCATGTAGGGAGGACTTTCTGTTTTTGTAACTCCCTCCCTCCCTCTCTCTCTCCCTTTTCAGATAGGGTTTCACTCTGTCACCCTGGCTAGAATGCAGCATTATCATCATAGCTCACTGCAACCTCAAATTCCTTGGCTCAAGGGATTGTCCTATCTCAGCTTCCTGAATAGGTGGGGCTACAGACATGCACCTGGCTAGTTTTTCTATTTTTACTATTTTTTCTATTTTTACTAGAGACAGGGTCTTGCTCTTGCTTGGGCTGGTCTTGAACTCCTGGCCTCCAGCAATCCTCCTGCTTCAGCCTCCCACAGTGCTAGGGTTACAGGCCTAAGGCACTTCACCCTGCCTTTCTGTGACTTCAGATAAACCTGTGGCCTTTGCCTCTCTTGCTTCTTCCCTGCAGTCTTCCCAGGCAGTATGTGTTCCCCACAAGGCAGGGGAACAGCAGGGCCATACGGGGCTGGCATGTTGGGATTTCATGTTTCTTTGTTTTTATTTTTGTCTTTCTAACTTATGGTAATTTAACATTGAAACTTTCTCTGCCTTTTCTTCATGCCAAGGATGTGGTTTTATGTTTTTATGTCTTTGTCATTGCTGTTCTTCATTGTTATTCTTTTTCAGAGAGTATGTTGGCAGATACAAATTGACACAGCAACTATTATTTCAGTTATAAATTCCTTAATTCCTGACCTTTTAGGATTTGGGCAACACTGAGCATGAAATGTTTTTTTTCCAGAAAGAGTTGTATTCTTCTAGAGGCAGAATGCAATTGTCCTCAGAGGGACCGTCAGAAAAACAGCCCTCTGAAATTGTTACAGACTTACCAGGTTCAATGCCCACTGCTCAAGAGGAAGCCAACAAACTGAGATTGCAGAAGTTACAGCAGAGAAAGAGTTTAACAGCACTGGTACCATGAGAAGAGATGGGAGGATGTTCTTAAATCTGTCTTCCTGAGAATTTGGGAGAAAGAAGGATGGGAGGCAAAAAACTAGGCAATTGGGTCTGCTAATTGGCTGAATTCAGGGTGGAACCATAGGGGCGTAGAGATTGGCTTTTTCACTGAGTTGGCTCTTGAGTGGGGGTTGCAATACCAGTTGAATCAGTTCCTTGGTATGGGCCACTGGTCTGGGTGTGTCAACTGTCCTGCTGGAATGCAGGGCCTGGAAGATATCCTAAAAACTGGACTTAGTTTTACAAGGGTGATGTTATCTGTGGGAGCAATGAAGAAAGCTGAGTCTTTGTGACTATTGGCTACGTGACCATCAGCTACATGGCCCCTTGCATTTGTAGGGAAGCAAGCTAGGAGACAATGGCTGATTATATATATATATTTCCCCTGCCACAGTTCCCACTTTATAGCCCTCTATTTTATAAAGAGCAGTTTCAAAACCATGACTGATTCAGGACAATTTCAGAATTCAGGCTAAAGCGTTCTTAGGAAAGGGGAAGCGTAAAGCCGGACTTTCCTATTCCGAGGCTGTAGGGCAGGGGGCACAGCTACCACTTCAGCCCCTTCTCATATAATTTTAAAAGTTTTATATGATAACAAAACATAACCAGATGCCAAAGGAAATTTCACATACGTACACAAGTAAGGAAACAGTTTAATAAACTCCCTGCACCTAAGAGTAATTTTAAGAGATCATGACACCTCTTGCTCGAATCCTCTATGCCAGTGGTTCTTAACCTTCCTAATGCCGTGATGTATTTTCATTGTTACAAAGGGGTCGCAACCCACAGGTTGAGAACCGCTGCTCTATACAGTGCCATCCAGTAGAAATATAATGTGGGCCACATTTTAAGTTTTCTCCTAACCAGATTGAAAAAATAAAAAGAAACAGGAGAAATTGATTTTAACAATATATTTTACATTACCCATAATATGTATCAAAATATGAAATTTAATGTTGATCAATATAACAAAATTATTTCCGAGGTATCCAACATTCCTTTGTTATTGTACTAAGGCACCAAAATCTTGGATGCATTTTATGCTTACAGCACCTCTTGGTCTGGACTAGCCATTTTCCAGGGGCTCCATAGCCCCGGGGCTGGTGGCTACTGTCCTGGACAGCAGGGTTCTCCTGCCTTCTTAGTAACCTCAGGAGAACATCTGAAGTCCTCACCAGGCGTTCCAGCCTTACCTGAGCTGGCTCCCTTCTAACTTCCGCCCAGTCACCCCACTTTGGCCACTGGATTTCTTGCTTGTTCTCCCTTTGGGCTTTTCCATCTTCTATTTCTTCTGTAGTAGATGCTTTTCCAGGGCTCCTGCCCTCATTTCCTTTCACTTGGTCCTTACCTGTCCTCACTTTAGGAAGGCCTGCCCTGACTACCCTCTATTCCTTGTTTAATTTTTTGTTACACTACTTATCACGACTTGCTATTATGTACATTCTCATTTATGCATTTGTTTATTAGAAACTCCCTGAAAGAACAGACTTTATCTGTCCTACTTACCCTGCTATCTCTGCAACCTACAATAATAACACCTGACACAGAGAAGGAGCTTGACAAATTGTTGAATGGAAGAATAAACCATATCTTTAGGATTGTATTGCTCTGCTAATGTTCACTTATCAAAACTCTGATGAACATACAGGAAGATATTTTTTATGTTTGCTGAGGGTTTGATATTTTTTATTCTCAGGACGTGATTTAGAATAAAATTGAATTATTCCTACAGGGTTGGGGAGAGCTGCACAGGGAGGAGAGGGTCTTCCAGGGTTTCTTCTTCCTCACCCCGGTTACATGTCATGGCTCACAGTCTGGTTTAACAGGGTGGTGGAAACGTTTTTATTATTAAGACATTTTATAATCTTTTCATATATGAAGTCATCAAATTCTGTTGTGCATTTGATATATACAGCCCATCTCAGTTCAGATTAGACATATTTTAAGTGCTCCATAGTCACATGGGTTATTTAAATTGTGAGTGATTTAGGAGTGTAAGTAAAAGTTATTAAAGGTGTTTAAAACACAGAAAGGAAAAAACTGTATTAGAATTGTAATTCTCAATATATCCTGATGACAAAGATGAATACAATGTGAATACTCATTGAATGCCTCTTATAATTGCAGAAGTCAACTGTGACCAGAGTATTACAAATTTGATACAGGTTTTTCCTTTCTTAAAATGCAGATACATTTTTTGGTGCTCTCTGTATATTAAACAATAACAGCTCCCCTTTCTAAACATATGTCATAGGTCGGATCATTGTTCTAGCTTGTTGTGCCCTCCCTGTACTAGACTTACCCACTGCGTCTCTTTGCCTTGTGAGTTTGAAGTTCCTACCACTAGAAATAAAATATATTCCAGTGCCCTGTGGATGTTGGGATTAGTCACGTGGCTTGCTTTTGCCAATGGAATATGGGTGGAAATGTTAGTGTATGCATTCTGGACCCGTGTCATTTTATAGGACAAGGACATTCCCCGTGTAGTCACTGATCCAAGGATAATGAAAGATGAACCTACACTGACCTGTAGCCTAGTTCCTCAAGCCCGGAGCCCAGATCCCAGTCTGGAGTCCAGCCTACCCTGGCCCAAGTTGCAGCTAGCCTGCACAACTATGAGCCAGAAATCAATGTGTGTTGTTTTGAGTTGGTGAATTTTGAGAGTGGGTTGTTATGTAGCATTACTGAAGTGCTAGATGATTAATGCCCTGCCTAAGATAGAAGCAGGAAGGCAAACAAACAGTGACCCTACATCAGGGAACCGTTCTGAAATGTCCACTTGATACCTACTTATGCACATCAAGTTGAGTACTCCAAGAATTGTGGCTGATAACTGAAGCATACGGTCATCTCTCCATCTCACCTATCTACACTTGTAGAAAAAAATGAGGGCTTGGAAAAAATAAAATAAAATGACAATAACAACAAAACACTTGGTGGACCTAAGGATAGGTAGAACGGCTGCCTGGAAGAGACCGAGGCAGGAGTACGCCTCCTTCCCTCTCCAGCTCAGGATCCCAGGTTTCTCGGTACTTCTTGGGAGAATGATAACCTTGCATTCTTAGTGCAATTTTAATCCTTTCCTCTCGCACTTCTTTCCTCTAGCTGTAGCCCCAGAGATGGCCATAGGTGTTGGTATTAAGTTCCCAATCCTTACTATCTGCCTTTCCATCTCTCTGCTGTTAGGCTGATCTATAAAACACCAGTTGTCAGGGTCAGTTACCAAATCAGAAATTAAGATGAGACCATGCAAAATTCTCTACATGTCCTAAACCAACATTTTAATCCCCGAGAGTTGGTCCCAAAGAACCAACCGTTCAATGGTTCACAACCACGAAATATGTCGCTGGTTATTCTTTAAGTGTATTCCTACTTAGCAACAGCAACAGGAGGTTACCTTGGTAGGTATCTGCAGATTGCTAAGTACTTACACTCTGCCTGTTATCTTGTTTTTCCTGCTAACCATCTGAGATAGGCAGGACTCGTTGCTTCATTTCTCAGACGAAGAGACCGAGGTTCAGGAAGGTGTGTTACTCGCTTCAGGTTGTCTGATTAATAACTGATAGACCCAGGTCTAGATGCTATCTTCTTTGAACCAGGGGAGTACTTCGAAGGGGTTGGTAGTGATATCAGCAATAAGGTATGTAGTGCTTTTTCTAGGATGAGTAGGCAAACTTAATTGCCTGGCCCTTTGTGTTGCTTAATGCATTTGTCATAGTTTAACTGCTCAAACTATGTTAGTATGACAAACATTACCTGGGAAGTAAGAAGTATATGCTATTACGCTATTGCTTCACTAGCTCACTTGTAGGTATGATAGTACTAAGACATCCATAAAACTAAAGTTTTTGTCTTTTGCTTTTATGTTTTGTTTTTCTATTGTAAATTTTTGTCTTTTGCTTTTATGTTTTGTTTTTCTATTGTAAATTTTCTATTTGTAAATTGGCAAATATTAATTTGAATGTAACAGTGCTTTCTGTATACTTCATAATCGTTGGCACATTAATGCACACAAATACAATCTACTTTACTATTTCTTTTTTCTTTCTTTCTTTTTTGAGGCAGAGTCTTGCTTTGTCACCCTGGGTAGAGTGCTATGGCATCACAGCTCACAGCAACCTCCAACTCTTGGGCTTAAGCGATTCTCTTGCCTCCGCCTCCCAAGTAGCTGAGACCACAGGCGCCTGCCACAACGTCTGGCTTTCTTTTGGTGCAGTTGTCATTGCTGTTTTAGCTGGCTGGGGCCGGGTTCGAACCCACCACCCTCTGTATATGGGGCTGGCACCCTACCCACTGAGCCACAGGCACCGCCCTACTATTTCTTTGTAATGGAGCCTACTTCATTTTTATATTCTTGTGCTTAATGTTGATGGTATCTCAACTGGTATCTCTTTTAAAAGCCCCAATATTTACTGTAAAACCCCAAGCCCCCAGCACATTGAACTTCATCAAAAGAAAGTATTCTACCCTATTTCCTTAAACAACATAATGGATCTATGGTTTAGCCATTAAAACAAAAACCTTCAGCTACTGAGGGTGATTTCTTTTAGCCAAGAGTTGCCATCTTGTTTATAAGGAAAACACAGCCATTTTCTTTACTGTGTATACAAGCGCCACAGAGCTGTTTGTTTGGTTTTTAACAAAGACAATACAAAAATAAATTAGGCCTCTATTTGGTTTAGGTAAGCAATCTTTTGAGCCACAGCTGTATTACTAACTCGTCTGTAATTGCTCTGCATTTATGAGGTACATAGTTTATTCTCTTGCTTGCCACACAATAGGCCATGCAAGTTAAAGAGCTCCAAGTTTCAAGGACTGGAGTTTTTGGGTGCCTGCCAGGACTGATCTGTTTAGCAAACAAGCTGGAGGGTGCTTATTAGTAGGTTGTGGCTTGCAGACCATGAAGCCCCTGGGGCCAGATGCACTGATCAAATGGTAGATCTATATACCAAGGAGGCCATTGGATAGAAAGGAGAGCAGCGCCACATCACTAAACATGCTTCTCCCCGGCCCTAATTACACCACTCTCAATGACTTCTTTTGTAACTCTTTCTGTTGGTCCAGAAGACAGGCTATTAAAGATTAACATAGGAACTATTTTTCAAATTTAAATGCAGACAATGCTAATGCGTTACAGTGATATTATTCATATTACAAGAATGAGCCCTGGTTAGATTGGGAAAGTGAAGAGTCATGTTTCTAGTGGAATAAAACACGTCTTATTTTCTCCAGTTACATTTCTTTAAAAAAAAAAAAATTGCTAGTCTTCTCTGCCCCCTGCTTAGACTTTTATTTCTATTGAGTGACTCAAGGTGGCTTGAGGCTTTAAATTAATGCCTGGTAGAGGATCTTTGAGGTCTTAGAAGAATGAAGCTAGTCTGAACTATGATACCTCCAAAAAAAATCCAAGTAATTTTGTCTTTTGCCATTCTTGGCCTCACATTTTCTCTTCTGCAGCCTTCACTAGTTTGCTCTACCTTTTAAGGTAACAGCCTAGACTGTACCTTATGAGTGGTGCTGTGTTTTAATAGCAGCTATTTCAAGAACACAAATGCATGAGTTGAGAAATGTTTGAGAGCCAGCCCAGTATGCCATTTCTATTAGTAAAACCTTATGTGCTTTTCACTCTGCTGTCGATTGTTGATAATTTGCTTTTTTAAAATTAGAGGACAGTTGCCATAAATTGTCAATCTCATAAAGTTAAATGCACGCGGAGGATAGAGGGAGGGGGACCTTGAGAACACCCACAATATTTGCTGGGATGATAATGGGTGACCCTAAATAACACAGTCAAGGACGAGTCACCTACCTTATGATGATGCAACAAAAGGACAATATAAAATAATTTCGAAAGTGTTAATGCTATTTTAATCCCATCTTTGAGAAATGCTGGTAAAGGGGGCAAACAAGAAACAATTTTTATTTCCAGTTTTGCAATATTCTCACCTAGTTCACCATTATAATGTTGGCATGGGTAAGGGGATTTTTAGTTATTTAGGAGGGAAATATTTACCTAGAAAAATACAATCTTTTTATTTATTTTTTATCAAAACATTTAACCAAGACCAGATGCACTAGAACAAATTCCACACTTACTTTCCCTTGCTTGGACCTCAAAACCATTTTACTCATAGCAATGGATGGTTCTTTATTTTTCACTTCTTGACTTTTGGTCTACATTTGTATGTGTGGATCATTTTATTATTTTCATAAATTTACCTGATGAAAATGTGTTATTTTGAAAGGTGCTGAGCTTCTTACCGTTTAGCCAGGCACATTTCACTGGACCCACAAGTTCAGAACCTCTAGTAAATTAAGGTGGGCAAAGTGCTCTGTGGACCTGAAGCTTAACTGCCAAAAGTTCGCAGGAGGCAGACGTTTCTCCGTTAGATTTCTGTCGTGTGTTTCAACCCAACACATTTCCAACCTCTCCAATATTCCAGCTTCAGGGTTTCATTCAGGGGAGATGAAGAGCAGGTCTGAGCTTTTCAGGGCTCAATTTTTTTGGGAAATGTAGGAAAGACAGAAAAATTAACTTATAACTGTAGTGAGTCTAAATTTCTCTTTAATTTTTTTCTCTGGTTTATTATTAGCTCCTCTTTTTGTTTTAACAACTAAAAAGTGGGGAGCATACAAACATGGGGATGATTATAACAGCCCAAGGGAGACCAGGACAAACGTGAGTCGTGTTGTGTGTCGGGGAGGAGCAGGGAGGCAGCGAGAACCTGAGTGAGAGCCTCTCTGGGGTGGCCTTTCAAGAGCCAATCAGAGAAAGGTAGAGGGCCTTCTAGGGAGAGGGCTCAGCAAGTGTAAAGTCACAGCAGCAGGTGGGAGAGGAAGCAGGTCTGGCAGAGCTGGAGAGGGGAGACAATGGCAGGGAGCCTGGGACTGAGTGGGCAGAGGCCAGGCAGGAGCTGGGTGTGAAAGCTTGTAGGTTTCATGCTCAGGACTTTGGATCTTGGGGCAGCAGGGATTCCTAGAAGAGTCAACAAAATCAGATTTCCGTGCATGTATTCAATAATGTATTAATGCTTTTTATATAAAATAGAACATACTGACTGTATAAAATGCAAACTCTCACATACTTAGGCTTTGACAACTAAGAGATAACTACTGTTAACATTTTGGTGTAAAGCCTTCTAATCACTTTTCTGTGTATGTGTACGACACGTGGATACACCCATGTGCACGTCTGTATGTATTTTGAGATAGTTTCGTGTTGTACTTAGTATTCAATAACTTACTTTTTCATTTAACAGTGGTTGTGTTTTGAATATTTTCTTGTATCAATTCTCTTCTACAGAATTATTTTGAATAGCTAAGCAGTATTCCATCATAGAGACGTAGATCAATTGAGAAACAATTGCTAATTTCCATGCGTTTTGCCATCATAAATAATGCTCCATTAAACATCATTGTGCACATACATCTTTGTGCTCATATCTAATTAGCTCCTTAAGATATATTCCTGGATGGGAAAAGGGGAGAGGGAGGGGAGGGCAGGGGGGAGGATGGGTGATTGGTGGGATCACGCCTATGGTTCATCTTATAAGGGTACATGTGAATCTTTCTAAATGGTAGAATATAAATGTCTTAACACAATAACTAAGAAAATGACATGAAGGCTATGTTAACCAGTTTGATGAAAATATTTCAAATTGTATATAAAAATAGCATACTGCACCCCATGACAGCATTAACGTACACAGCTATGATTTAATAATAATAACAATAAAGATATATTCCTGGAAGTTTAATTGCTGGTTGAGGGAATAGAAATAATTACAATGAATTTGATACACATTGCAAATTATCCTCCAGAAAACATGGGGATTGTATTGAAGAGGGGTGAGGTTATGGGCCAGAAGACATATTAGGAGCCTGTTTTTGTAGATCAAGTGAGAATAACCAGTGACTCTTAAATGGAGTAGGTGCCTGCCTCAACAAAAGGAAGGTGCCTGGGATGACGCCTTGCTGCCTGTCTTGAGTGCTGGGATCCCTGGATGTACCTAAGAGAGGAAGAGGATGGAGGAGGAATCACTTGATCCATGTCCTTCCTTATGTATCCCATATTTCATTAGGAATGTGCATTCCGCCTAGTTACCTAGCCCTTGTATCACCAACTTTTGACCTTCCTTGATTGATCCAAGTGCCAAGACTCCAACCATTAGAAAAGTGTTCTTTCATTAAGGTTAACTAAATAAAAATGACCAAACACGTAACTGAGGAGTTTATCCCTGCAAAGCCCTGTATGGGGTGCTTATTGTGTGGGCAAGAGGAAGGGCTGCAGGAAGATGGCAGGTGTGGACTTGGGAAGGCCCAGGGCAGGCACTTGATCACCATGAAGGACTCAACACCAACTCAGCAAAGCTGCGCTGAAGTGGCTTCAAGCCTGGCGTGTGATAAAGTTCCACAGAACTTTAGAGCTAGAAAGGGCCCTTCTGTTCAGCCTTCGTGTGTGTGTGTGTGTGTGTGTGTGTTGAGACAGAATCTCACTGTGGCATCCTCACACCCTCAGCAGAGTGCTGTGGCATCATAGCTCACAACATCCTCCAACTCGTGGGCTCAAGTAGTCCTCTTGCCTCAGTGTTTCCATTTTTAGTAGAGACAGGGTCTTGCTCTTGCTCAGGCTGGTTTCCAACTCCCGAGCTCAAGCAATCCACCCACCTTGGCCTCCCAGAGTGTTAGGATTATAGGCCTGAGTCACCCCACATCCTTCCTATTTTATAAGTGAAAAACCAAGCCTTGAATGTGGGAAATGGCGCTTCAAGTTTTGTGATTCTCACCTCATATCCTCTCTCCCTTCAGTGTTGCCTCTCCCATCCTGAGCAGCCCTTGGTCTGGAGCGAAGGATTTAAAGGCACCACTTGTTTCTTAGGGTGAAGGCAGAGTGAAGACAACAGAGCCACAGAGGTCTCCTGGAGGGAGTTGAGACGGGGAGTCCTGACAGTACATGTTTGGCTTCTCTGTGTGTGGAGGTGCTGACCCCTCAGGCCTGGGGAGGACAGGTATTCCTAGAAGCTTTGGGTCTATCATTGCTGCCTGTGAGCAGCCTTGGCCACTTCCCCCCAGGAACTGCACAGACAGTATCATTACTGGTGTGACTTGAGGTTAATGACGTAGAAAAACACTACATCAAGCGGAGGTTTCCAAGCCAGTTGGTCAGACTCAACTGGGGAGCTGTTTCAAAGAAAGGAGGCACCAGATTCCCAGGCTTCCCCCAGGTTCATAGAATCAAATTCTGTAGCTCCTGGGGCCAGGATATATGCTCATAAGAAGCTTATTAGGTGATTCTGGTGGTGGTGATGTGAAGATCAATTCTCAAAAGCCTCTGGACTACAGCATGGGGTTTAGGACGAGATGTACCTTTTCAAATCATGGCTCATTACTGTGAACCATATAACATTGGGCCAGTTATAGGAACCCTTTGAACCTCAGTTTTCTTATCTATAAATGTAGATAAAATCACCTATATGACAGAGGGAGGAAGTACATAGACACTGTCTGGTCCCAAGGAGTGCCACATAAACCCGGCTCGTTACTGGCTGTTCTTTACCCTTCTCAGGACTTTAATGATCAGAGGTAATGTCATCTCCAAGCCCATTTCTGTGTTTCCTTACCACTCAGAGTTAAGGCTACTGAACAACTATCCTTGGGTCACATATTTAGCAGTCTGGACCTCTCTAGTGATGGATTTGTACTTACAACTCTACCTTCCACCTCCAGGGGGACAGACTTTAAAATTTAGTGCACAGCCAATGATCAAAGAGGAAAAGAGAATAACATGAATTTGCTTGCCTGCCAGATGCCACAGTTTTATTCACTGTCTGAGCCAACCCCCCTGTGACTAATTTTAATACTAATTTAATACTAATTTTAATACAGCTGTGACTAATTTTAATAGCATGCTGTGTTCCACAGGTGAGGAAAAAATCAGAACTTTTATTTCCTTTGCTAACACAGATAAACATTTGTATGTTGCAAGTACAAACTCTCAGGCCTAAACATTTCACTTTGTATTAAATTCTGCCTTTGACCAAGGCTTACCACAGTAAGACCTTGAGCTTCTGAAAGACAAGTAAAATCTTCTTGGGTCAAAATTAAGAACAATCCCACCTTATGTAAGGTTTTAGAAAAAGAACTCAACTCTAGCAAATGATTAAAAGGCAGCACCACTTTTAAAGATAAAAGTTTATAATTAGCATGGAAGTTCTGTAATTTAAAATGGAAAGTTTGTGAAGCTATAGGAAAGTAGGATAAACCTCAGCTACAAAATAACAGGTTTCAGATGCTAAAAATATCAACCATTTAACCCAAAGTGAAACAATTATAACAGATTTCCTCTAATGTATGGGTTTAAAACTTAGAGGTAAATCCACTAACTTACAGGAAATAAGTCAGATCCTTAATAGTAATTACCAAACTTTTGCTATATATGTAGTATTGCTCTCCAAATTTGGCATTCCAAATTTCAATTCCATTTGAGTTACTGAGCTCAGTATCATTTTTTTATTTTAATAGGGTAGGAGTACTTATGTAGCATATTGCATTGAAATTTGTCATCTATGTAATAACATGTATAACTTATCTAATTGTTATTACCCAGACAAATATGTTTTTCATAGTCATCTGGGATCTATTTGGAATAGTATGACTCCTGTTTTAACTTAGAGTTAGTTTTATTTCAATATTATTTCACTTCTGTATATTAAAAGCATACCTTACAGCTTGACAGGTAATAAATTGTTATTGTCAAAGAACTGTCAATCATTTCAGAATATATTCTTCTAATCAACTGGAGGGAATTTGATGCATAGTAGATAGCTTATCGAATGTCTGTTTGGATTCTTTCATTTGGAGTGTGTTAACTGAACCACTATGGAATGGTGAAACTTGATCTCAGCTAAAGGAATGGAATTTTTATATGTAAAATATAAAGAGGTTTTTCTGGGGGGGGTAAGAGAGCTTAGGTGATGAAATGCTTCACTGTGCTGTGCCAGCTCCTCCCTACCCCCAAGAGTTAGTTTAAAATTGGGATCCCTAAGTTCCAAAGACCACTGCACTCCAAGAAATAATTTAAACTATGCAGTGGTGTAAGTGTCACTTTATTCATAGTGCATGACAAAGAAAAATAAATTTGACTACCAGAGGTTTCCTTTTAGAAAACCAATTGGTTTTTTACCACCATGATCATATCTCTGTTCACACTCCTGATGAACAGTGAGATAGCCCACCGGCTTCCTTCTGGGCTTGGAAGTGTGTTTGGAATACTTCTCCAGCCATGCTGGCACGCTCCACCTTAGTTTCCAGTTATTAAATGAAATTTTCCCAATGGGTCTACCCATTTCCCAGTAGTCAAATGGAAAATTTATGTTCTGTAACTATACGTGCTTCAAACTAAGCCAGAGACTTCTCACACATGAACTATCATATCCAGGAACATATCAGGTCAAAAAGGGTCTGTGGTCGCTTCACTCGATTTGATCTCCTTTCTCTGAACGTCTACTCTACATATGCTAATATGAGTTGTTTTATTGTCCCTTTTGTGTTTGTGAGGTTGTATTCTGCACTTGGTTTATTTAAAACTCTTGGAGTTATAAATTGAGTTCTACAGTCCCACAGCATTGGATTAGGAACATAGGATTTTAAAACACTTACGAACTGATTTGAATTGTTTGCAACTTGTTTGTGAAAGCACAAGTAATGAGACTACGATGGAGTCTGTCAGGCTGGGGCAGACATGACTCAGCTGGTCTGGTCGGTTTAGGTCCTGCCTGATCTTCACTCCCATTCTTACTGTTTGTAAATTTAGCTCCCACCCCAAAAGACACCTATCTTGAGTAGTTTAGGTGGATTGATTTAGGAGATTCATTTTTGAGTTGGAAATGTTGCAATAGGTCACTGAGTTATGCGGATTATTATTTGGAATAGGGGTTGGTGTGGTTTTTGCTTTGAACTTTTATGTATAAGACTGATTTTGGAAATGAAGGAACATAACAGTCTTGGAGAGACTACTCTCACCATTCTCCAGAATCCCGGCTTCTGACAAAGTTTGGTGATCTATCCCATCTCTGCTGACAGTGACAGGTGGTCAGACCTGCTTTGTCTGGTAACATTTGAATAACTTAAAATTCCCTTGATTTCCCCCTTATATATGCATGAATAAACACACTGAAGTCATGGCAGACTCTAACCTTGGATAGTCACTGGGTAAGAATGGAGCTACCTATAAATTCTGGAAGGTCCTTGGTTTAGAAAAACCTGTGCAGTTGAATGAACATGAAGTACAATGGAAAGATGGCCCCAAGTAAAGATAAAAAGATGATGTCTGGATTAGGGAAGGTCTTTGCTGGCTCTTGAGGTAGTGCAGAATCTCAGTGAAGGTGCTGTTGTCCCATCTAAGGCTCCATTTCCAAAATCCTGCCACCTGGGTCAGATATTTCCTTTGCCTACCTCAAGGTTGGTGTTTGTTCTTCTATCCGAGGTTTCACTGTTGATTCCTGAAGCTAATCATATTGCGGAGTAGAAGCTTTATAGTTCTAGGCCACCATTTTGACTCCCTATTCTTTCAGTCAAGTCAAGATCAGCTTGGAGAAAGGAAACATTACAGTAACAAGGAGGAAGTACCAGTTCCACAGAGGAAATGCAAATCAGCCTGTGGTAAATGTTAATGAAGTGATCTCATAAAGCTGACAGACTCAGCAGAAAAAAGAAAATCACAGAACCCTTTGTTTGCGAAGAAGCTCAAGTACAACCGCCTGGTACAGCTTAGATCTATTCCTAAGTGTTCTGCCTGGCTCCCGCCACACTTTAAAAAAAGTATACACATTTCCCCCAAAGTTGTTCTTTCCTATGTTAATAATTACCAGAAGAAATTGTATTTATCCTCAAGCTTAAAAGTGAAATGCTCCTTAAATTAGGTTGTGATTTTGATGTACTATAAAACTCACCTTCTCCCACATCTCCCTCCCCTCTGCCTTCTAAATCAACCCTTAATCTGAGAATTGATAAAAATGTTCTTATTCAACAGTGTGGATGATTGATCCAGAGGATTTGGAAATAGCCCATATTCACTGAAGGGAGGTAAGTGGGGCTATCTGAGGTCCACATGACTTGCCTGAGTCTATGACAGCATTATCCCAATTGATGCCATACTTCTGTCTTTGAAGTTACAGGGAATTTAGTAACAAAATTATATTGATGTAATGCATGCATGTTTGTATAATTTATTTAAGGTCGCATACTTGAGCTGAGTTAGCCACATAACTGGGTTATCAAAGAATGTGGAGCTTAAGGTGCATTAGTTCCGGACAGTAGGGTTGCTATAGCGCCATCTGTCTTCAGGAAACATTTCTAAATCCCACCGCACCCCCACCCGTAACTTACTTGGGTAATACTACCTACAGCAGGTAGAAGATTGGTCTAATGAGTTGTGAAAGTTGTTTCTTTTGAAAACTGGGCTCTGCTCACAGTAGAATAATTAAGTAATTGTGGCTATGGTGTGAATCTCCCTAAAATTGCAATGTTAGGGTCCACATGGGAAAAATTTAACATGGAGATAATTACTAAAAGTGTAAATGTAGTTTAATTCTTTGGCAAGTGGTAACAACAGACAGCTAACCTCATCACTCTAATTACCTGATGGTATTTTCTAAGCATGCATAGGTCACCGGCTCTATATTACAGATTGTTCTAGCAATTAAAGTGGGCACAGGCCTTGCTCTCTGGGTTCCTACCGGAGAGAACAGACAGCAGATTACTGAATGCACAAATGGAGCATGGCTGTGTTTTTAACTCACAATGTATAGTGTACTGTATTAGTTAGGGCTCCAAAGAAACAGAACAAATAGGATCATTGTACATCATGACACTGGGAGCTCTCAGACAGAGGATACAGGATTATGATTCGCACAGAGAATTAAAAGTCTTAGCGCCTCATCCAGGTATTACTTTATGTGTATATGAATGCAAAATACATCTTAGGATCAAAAGGAAATTCGTCAGTAACGTGACTGATCTGCTCCATCTTACTGTGGGCTCCTAAAAGAGAGAGAGCTCAGGAATATCACATTTGGCAGAGATCACTTAGCCAGTTTCCCACCTATATGGAAATCTCAGTCAGCAGGGATTATCACTAGTAGTGTTAAAAATAAGCTTATTAAAGCTGTAGGGGATTTAAATTTTAATGTGCCTCTAAGTGATACACTGGATTTGAAATTGAATTTACTTGGAAATATGAATATCTGAGTAGCAAGAAAGGACTCCAATGTTTATTGACTTTCTAGCATATTTAAGCAGTAAATCTAGGCCTTTCTATATGCATTTTGGTTCATCGTAGTCATTTGTCCACTCTGCTCCTTATTTTGGCAGTCTCATTCAAATACAAACTCTATTTTAGTATATTAATCACAATTTACAGGATGTCTTTGGACTTTTCAGGGAGTCGCCCTCTATTGCTGATTTAACTTGGAAGAAACTAGTAGAGCTTTCTTCTTGGAAAAGATTATGATGAATCAGATATAAGGCTTAAAAACTCATTCAGTTTTGGAGGCAAAACTTCAGAAAGAAGAGATGAAAGGGACTTTGATCTTTGAAAAACTGTGTCCCCTCCTTATAAGTAGAGAATGGAGTACCCAAATGATGTCGTTCATTGAGTAATTTGCCTTGAATATGAAGGACATACTTTTTCTGTGTTCCAGAAAGAACGTACAAAATACTTCCTACAGAATTCTCACTATTTATGATTTGATGATGAATAGCACATTTTCGATGGGTGTTCTCTTAATAAAAGATCTATACAGGAATATGAAAAATCTATTATATGCTTCTAGTCTTTTTTGTTTTACTCAGAAATTTACCTATTTACTCACATTTTTTGCTAATACACATAATACATATGTCATCATTATCCTTACTCAATTAAACAATAAGTTCCTCCATAGTTTTGCTAATTGCAAAATTTTTTGAAGAGATTAAGATATTTAAAAAGTTTTAGTGAGTTACAAATATTATGTATGTGAAACAATACAGTATAATCCTATGTGGAATCTGGATTCTGATAGAAGCATGTAAATCTTCGAGTGGGACCAGGATTTGGGGTTCATGTAGTCTGATTTCCTTTCAAATGCAGGCTGTGTTTTGATACTCACAATGTATAGTGTACCGTATTAGTTAGGGCTCCAGGGAAACAGAACAAATAGGATGTATAAATATACAGAAAAAGATTTGTTTTAAGAAATTAACTTACACAATTATGGAAGTGGGAAGGTCTAAACTCTGCAGAGTGGGCTAGCTGACTGGAGACCAGAGAAGAGCTGACATTGCAGTTCAAGTCCAAAGTCTGTCTGTTGGCAGAACTGCCTCCAGGTTGGTGAGGATACGATGTTGTTCTACTCAGGCCTTTGAGTGATTATATGAGGCCCGCCCATGCCATGGAGGTAGTAGACTTGAGTCTATTGATTCAAATGCTAATCTCATTCAAAAATACCCTCACAGAAATATCCAGAATAGTGTCTGACCACATTTCTGGGCACTGTGGCTAAGCCAAGTTGACACATAAAGTTAACCATAACACCCAACAGCAAAAAACAAATAGCATTGGAAGGGGTGTTGCTTTTCTCCTTTCGCTCTCTCTTTAGGTAACCTAATTTTAGTTGGAATAGGGAAGTACAACCCACACACGCACACACACACACACACACTCTGGAAGAAGTCAGGGAATGGTTACTAGAGAGTGCAGACTGAGTCCACACTTGGGAATGACAAGCCTGCAGAAGGGAAACTAACACAGGCACCTGTGACCATTGAGCACTAAGCCTTGCGACTTTTGCCATGTAAATGGCTCCAGAGGCTCTTCCAGGTTCCCCTGATTCTCTTTAGTTTGTCATGAGACTCTCGCTCCAGGCCAGTCGAGGCAGGGAACACACTTCTCTGATTCAGGACAGCGGACCTGCTCTACTTCAGATCTTGCTCGTGGTCCCTTTTCTCTTCTCTTCTGCTCTCCCGCGTCATGCAGATGCCTCAGAGCCTCCCAGCACTCCAGACCCTGCAAACATTCAGAGAGGAAGCTGGGCTTCTCTGTCTCTACCGCCCCTCACTGTCCCATTCTTTTAACTTTTACGAATTATTAAGCAACCTTTAAAAATATTATTCACATTTTCCCTGTATTCTTGATAACAAAGCAATTCTAGAAACTGAGCCCACAGGTAAGAAGAGTGTTCCCTACTTTCCTTCCACTTTTCCAGATCTGGTGCCTCCACTTTTCCAGAGCCTGGCCTGGCCAAGGTGGATCCTTCCTCAAAGATGAAGTGGGGAGAGAAAGAGAATGAGCAGGTGGGAGCAAAGAGGTATTGGGATGGGGGTAGGGGGGAAGGGTGCGTAGCAAGGAGGAGAAAGCTGGGAAATCACACACAACATGTTTACCTCAGCACCTTTCTTTTTCTTTTGCCAACATCATAGAGTTCATATACCGTCCCTGAAAGATACCGTCCACTCTCTAAGCATCTGGGAAGTGTGGGTGTGTCGGGGGCAGCACAGACCAATTTTGGACTGCCGTTACTTTCCTCCTGTGGCATCGCAGTGTCTTCATTCATTCTCCTCTTGCTGCCTACAGGAGCAGGCAGTCCAAATTTATTCTCTGGCACAGCCCTTCTAACACAGAGATCCTGCCAGAGCTCCTACACCTCCTTTTCCCTGGTTTCAAGCCCCTGGTTCCCTCACACAATATTGATAGGATATGATTTTTAGATTCTTCTCTGTCCTAGTTGTCCTTTGGACGTCTGTTCATTTTCACATGTTAAGATGCTGAACGGACCTGAGTACTCTTGCCGAAGACTCCCTAGCTGGTACCCAATGAGTTTTGTTCTACGATTTGTGCGTATTAGCATGTGCTGTATTTGCATTAGCATTTGTAATCGTTATGTCACAATGGTTTGCTTAGATTGAGTTTATGAACTCAAATCTCTTATTCTTTTTTTTTTTTTTAACAATTATTCCCAATTTTTTATTGAATTTAATTTTGGGGCCAAAGTATATTACTTCTCCAGCTTTATGGTTAAATTTCATCTGGCCCATCTCCTGTTTTGGCCTTTCAAAATCCCACTCACATGAAAACTAGAATCACATAAAAACTCAAGGACACAGAAGAAGAAAAGCTCTAATGTAAAAGGACTTCGAGTGAGTGTGAGCAATCAAACCAGACAGACGTATTTAAATAAAAATAACATTCATTCAAAACTGAATGCAAAGATAAATAATTTCTTACAGAGTGAATTTAAAATTAGTTTAACATTTATAAAATGGAAAACTTATCGGTTAGCAGTAATGGTCTCTATCTAAATCCTACGTGATACGAAGGACCCTTAGAAAGTCAAGGCAGGGGGCAATGAGGCTGTAAAAATATGCCACCAAGTTCCTAATCTCACATGATGAAAATCAAAGGTTTTGCTTCATTCATGAATTTGATATTTTATGAAACATAGGTTCCCATGCAATTTGAAAAAGTTAGCAGTAACCACGATCAAAATAAAAAAATAGGATGTCTATGTTCCAAATCACCATGGAAGATATAAGCAATCAAAACCCCAATCATAGAGCAAAACACAGGCACACACAAAATAAACAGCAAGACGTCGTACAGAAACAAAGGGGATAAACAGAATGCTCGTGGGGAGGTCAAATATCAAATATAAAAATTAAAGCACAGTTGGTAAACTTTCTGATGAAAAGTCATACACTCTTTAGGATGAGATTTACGAACAAGATAAAGAAAGGAACAGACAGACTTTAAACAGCGTTAACACAAATGTGTACAACAAAGAACCCCCCAAATCACAACAAATAGGGCAGACATGGTTAATATCTTTGATATTACGTCGATGACATAGTAATTGACAGGAAAAATAAATTTTCCTTAGAAAGAGGAGCAGAAAACAAGAGCAGACAATTCATGGAAGAAACACAGATAGTGTTCATGGGGAAAAATGTTGATTGTTCCTGTAATGAAATTGAATCAAAAGAAATGTAGATAATTTTTTCCCCTACTAAGTCAACAAAGACTTTGAAAAAGAAAGAAGATTTTGAATGGTGATAAGATGGGTCCTCTCTCAAACAAATGCTTGTGGTAATGTTATTCGGTACCAGCTTTCCGAGAAGTGGTTTGGTACCGTGTACCAAGAATCTTAGTAATTCCTCTTATAGAAATATACCCTAAGGAAATAATCGGAAATGCAGATAAATATTTCTTAATGATAAATTGCAAAATCACTTCTAATAGAAACAATGAAAATTTTCAGAATAATAAAGTAGCAATTAAATGAATTATAATATGTTACTGATTCACTAGAAATTATGTTTATATAGTTTTTAATGCATGGGAGTCAAACACCAAGTGGACAAAATGTATGATTTCAATTCTGTAAATAATGTGTGTGTGTGAATTTCCTCAAATCTAATGTAGATTTTTCATATTTCAGTGTGTCTGAAATCAGGATGAATTAAACATTTAATATAATTTCTTTCCCAACCCCAAAAGCTATTTTTACATTGATGTATTATCCACAATGGATTACATCTTGGAGTTAAGGAAATACTGTGCCCACATGCTTAAAAATATATTGCTTATATATTTAGAAAATAAATTATTTTTTAAAAAGAAAAGAAAGCCCCTTGTAGCATACCTTTAAGGTTGCTTCTCAGGTTTGTAAAGGTTTTGTAGAAGTTCCTCTGTGCCACACTTAGGGCAGGTGTCTATTACCTGTCCATCTATTTACCTTATTAAAAATGGAATTGATTTGTCTTCTAAACGCCCATTTGGAATGGATTTTCATTATGAACACTCGCTAGATCCTACTGATCAGCATTTTGTCTTGTGAGGTCCACGGCCACTTAATAGTCCTGTCTGGAATTTTGCAAGATAACATCATGCCTGCTTATCTACTGTTTCTAGAATCTGTTCCCCACCTCTCTGTCTCTCACCATCTGAAAATCCAAAGTGAATCTGCTTTGTTTATCTCCTGTCATATCTCTGCTTCTCCTTTGTTCAGCAGTTACTTTATAATCCTGCCTCCCAGTTTCCTTAGGATTCTGCGGTACAAGTCCTCTGGAAATGCAGTGTAGGTTTCATGTAAGCAGCCCATTCCTTCCTGGAAATTCGTGTCCCCTTTTAACCCATGCTTGACTTTTCAGTTTTGAAGATAATCTTCCTTGATTGAAATTCTTCTCTCATCTATTAGCATTGGACTGTCATCTCCAGTATTGTACATGTAACTCTCTTGTTCCCATCAGAGATCCGAACAGAGTGGAAATGATGGGTTTTATTGCTTTTGTCACTTGTGTAAGCTTTGGCTTATGAGCGCATTAACGAGTCTGACAATTTCCTTATACATTTCACGATCTGTGTCCTTGGTTATGTGACCTTCCTTGCCTTTATACATGTATGCTTTTAAAATCCAAACTCATCAGAGAATGTAGGGGGAGTCTTACTGATGCCTCTGTCTCCACATGTATTCATCATAATGTGGTCAGAATCCCATTTTTAGAACCCACCATCTTTCTTAGGCCACAACTTCTTTTAGACTGTCTTTTCATAATGCCCCATTTAAACTTTCTCTAAACTGCTTTTCAAATCTTTTTAGTCCTCGGCCTAGGGTATATACCTAACTCTGACTAAAAGTGTACATCTTATATTTTAGTAATTCAAAGATGGCATGGTCATTTGATTCTATGGCCCTGTTGTTTTACGGCTTCAGAAAATGAAAGATTTAAATGAATAGTATACTTTGTCAAGATAATTAGGCCGAGTAATTGATATCAGTGAGTAGCTACGTGACAGGGATCTGCTTGGTCCTGATTGCTTTGTTTTATGCTGTAACACAAAGTAAGGGCTGTCAATTTGGGGTTTTGCCCTTGGGGAAATGCAACATGACCGGTCCACAACTTCAGCTGCAGCTTCATTTGAAACACTTTCAAGTCTGCACACACATTAAATAGAAGCACCCACAGGACACACACAGCACACTGAAATCAACTCCATGGTGCCTCAACAAGCTTCTCCAGGGCCCTGTAATTCAGGACCACAGTGAACAGAACAGCGGTGTTCCATGTTTATTCCATCTGCGTAACCCAATAGTAGTAAAATTAAAGCTTCATAAACAAGAAGATATTGAACTTTTTTTTGCAAATTCAAGTATGTTGTGAAAAAGCCCAAATGGGTTTTTCAATGCAGACATTTTGTCGAGACTCTTAATTTGTTTGTCAGACCCCAAATGTGGGGGTTTCAACAATTGTTATTTCTTTTCCATGTGGCACATAACTATATAACAGCTTACATTGTTAGCATTTTGTTTTAGCTTTCTTTGTTAAGTATGGGTTGAATTCTCAATTGACATGATGATATGTGTGATCACTGAAGATCATAAGCCAAGATATTTAACATCTCTTAGATCGGTGTTTGTCCAAGAAAGTCCGTTGGTGGGAAGGACAACAGTGTTGGACCTTTGACCTACATTCATTTCTTATCTCATCAGTTTTCATTTTATGCATGCTTCATAACATACAATAATATAGTAGTATGTTTTAAAAGTATATTAATAAATCAGTGTAAATATATTGGGGGATGGAAATTTATTGATTGTGTTTCAGCACCAAAGAGGTGGTCAACGCATAGAGAACATTTGGTAAATATTTTGTAAAATTTTGTAATGAATATTTTGTAAATAAAGGTACATTTAGGTATAAGGTCCCATTTTCCCTAGGTATGGCAAATTCTGGTGTGGCTTTTAGGACTCTCTGCATATTTATTATTGCCTTCCAAAACTTCTTCTGTACTACGGATTTATTTATACACGCTTATTATCCCAATATTTATTGAATAGTAATACACAGATAGAGAGGAAAAGACAATTATTACTTATACTTAAAATAGGAAATATAAACAAATAATAGTTAAAAGCAAGACTGGAATGATAAAAGTTTAGGAGAGAATGTTTGATCTTGGCCTGAAGCAAAGAGAAGCCAAAGGAAGTGGTATGTAGGGGTGGTTACGCAGGTCCAAAACACGTTCTGATGTCATGAAAGCATAAGGTCTATACTCACACACCCACAAAGGGCAAGTAGATGGGAAAAACAATTGTCCGAAATTTGGTCAGGGATAAAGCTTTAGTGTGAGTGAGACAGTTCACAATGAACTTTCTTTTGCAAAGAAGCTAGAATTCCTACCAAATGCTTAAACAATGTTTTGATAATGTTTCAAGTATTGAAGAACCCTTCTGGGAAGAGTTAATGCTCTTTAACCAGGTTATTTTTCCTGAATCCTGTGTAAAATTTTTATCCATACGTTCTCTTTTCCCATAACATGGCCCCTACTAAAAGTGAATCTTTGAATGAGCCTCTTTGGACTTCTTCCTAGGAAGTGAAAGAAATAAAAACTTCGATGTGTACTTGTAAATAAATTTGACAAAAAGGCATTTTATTTTGACAAAATAAAGTATGTGCATGGGGGCACAGGGGTCACTGCCCCAGGCTAAATGATATTGGAAGCAATGAACACTGGGCTAATGAATGTAATCACTTTGACGAGGAATGTGGAGCCACCTAAAGTAGCCAGAAGCACAGTAGATAGGTGAATGCATAGCTGTGAGTTGCGTTGAGGAAACAGATGCAATCCAGGTAGTTCTACAGGGCTACTCGTCTGCTCACAGCATGCAGGTAAGCCAGGGTGGTCTGAGCTGCTTCTCCACTGGGTTGGAGCTGCTGGGGAGGGTCTCCGAAGCCCACCTTTACTGCTCTGTGATTTCTGCAGTGCTGATCTCAGTCTTCATTCTTCCTGACCTACGCAGTTCATTCAGAGGGTTGTCCCCCAGCTCCATCTGAAAATTCTCCCCTCTCGGCTATCATGGCATCGTGTTGATTCTTCTTGACCCTATGAACTAAAGTAAAATCTTAAGGCTTCTGCAGTTGGCTGACTGACTGGACTCCGTCTTGGCCAAGAGGATCCCTAAAATTGAGTTGGTAGCCATGACAAAGGAGATCGGACAGACCTCATCATGCCCCCTCCCCTTCATAGAGATGTCTTTCCTGACTCACTAACATGCCTAAGGCTATGAAAGACCCACCTGCAGGTCCTAATGCACATAACAAACCCCTTGGGTCTGTCTGGTACTTTGTCTCTGATTAACAGATTCTCTCTCTCTGTGTGTGTGTGTGTGTGTGTGTGTGTGTGTGTGAAGACATTTATATTCTATACTTAGGAGATATAACATGTACCCTTATAGTGATTAACAGATTCTTTATCTTAAGCCTTTCTTTTCACTGACTCCTGGTCTTTTAGACAGAGCTCAACTCTTTCAGCCCATTGTCAGCTATAGAATATTTAAACCTACCCATAACCTATAGGTTCCCACTCCCAGATGTCCTGCCTTTTTGGTCCAAATCAACGTATGTTTTCCACATATTGATTTATGACCTCACCTGTAATTTCTGTCTCCCCAAAATGTATAATACCAAGCTGTCGCCTCACCATCTCAAGCCCACACACTCAAGGCTTCTCAGGTGTGGTTCTGGGTCATGGTCCTCAAATTTGGCTCAGAATAAACCCCCTTGAATTATTTTACTGAATATAGCTTCTTTTCCATCGACAGCCTCTTTACTTCACCTGTTCCCTGATGACCATTATTTTGTCTCCTCCGTGACTTTCCTCCTTCTTTCTGCCTCGGCGAGCACAGCCTGCCATGGCTGCCCTGTGCCCTCCTCCTCCTCCATGTGGCTTCCTCTCAGGTTTTTCACATGCCAACAGGACCTCCTACAGCACAGTGCATGTCTTTTACCATAGAACATGTGAGGGCTGCTCCTGTTCGCACTAGCTTGACCATAGTAGGATAGATTTCCATAGATTTGAGCTGGGCTGAGATCTGCTTGAGTGCATGGGGGTGAAGCAAATGACCTCCTGACAATTTATTTCTAGAATAGGAACCAATGCGTATGTCTTTGTGCTTTAATTTAGCAAATCTCTTTCTGACTTTAACTCTGAAGAACCATGTTAAGAACCATGCTTTACAAATTAATATGGCACATTTAAAGTAAGTATAATTAAAGCTTCATTTTCCAAGTGGGTGAAGGAGAATGAGACTATATGATTTTTTTTTATTAAATCATAGCTGTGTACATTAATGCAATCATGGGGTACAGTGTGCTGGTTTTATATACAGTTTGAAATATTTTCATCAAACTGGTTAACATAGCCTTCATGGCGTTTTCTTAGTTATTGTGTTAAGACATTTTCATTCTCCATTTGAGACTATATGATTTTATCAGGTTATTTTTCTTTCCTGTATCTTTTCCATCTTTATGTCTTGTTTGTGCTTTTAATGTTGCAGTTGCCACATGGAATTGTAAATTTGACTGTGAATTCCACGAAAGTATAAATGGTATAAATTTGCTTTTGTATTTCTGTTGTTTAGCATATGCCTTAGTACGCAATAAGTGTAAAAACAAAATTTGAGCAATTAAATGAAAACAAAAAGATGTAATTTAAAAAACCCTATATTATGTAACAGAAATTCTCAACTAGATAAAGGTAAAAATCATATTGGGAAAATTTAGAAGGTCTGGATTTGTTTCATGCCAAATTTTAAAGGCACTTCAATGGAAATTACAATCATTAGCTTTTATATTTTGCTATTTGTTGGAGGTCAGGGGTCCTGGCTCTCTGAACCCAGTTGACCTGGTTTTATTACTTGGCTGAGCTAGAAAGTTCAACTGAGGCACGGCAGCAGTTAAAAGCAAAAATGAACAGAAACAGAAAATAAAAACTGGAGCAGCGTGGGCTATGTGATAGACAATAAAAGTAACCTGCGCAAGTTTCAGTGTAACAAAGAGACATTTTATTTAGGAAGAACAAAGAGAAAGTTTAGAGCACTTCCAAAGAGGGTCAAAAGTGGGTCCCTCTCATGAAGGAGAGGAGAGAGAGAGAGATGCAAAGTCTTTATACCATGCAGAGGTATAAATATTCTCTTTCCCTCCATTTGAAATTGGTTGCAAGTCTTTCATTGGCCTCTTTGCCCCTCAGGCGTTATTTGTATTTCTACTGGTCATTGGTTACCTGGTTACCTCATCCCCACATTCCTGTGGGCCTTCCAGACTGCCTGGTTCAGCAGGCCAGGCTTCCCTGCCACCCTCTTTGAAGCCCTTTTCTTAGTGCCTCTTTTCACCACTTAGCTGCCATTTGCAGTATTTACCTTTTCTCAGCTTTCTCTATGATCAGGTAAAACAGATCCGCAAACCTGCACGCTACGGTCCTGCAGTGAACAGGTGGAATATGATCACCCTCCATTTGAGCCTGGGCTAGGCTTAGTTACTTAATTCTACCAAAGAGAATGGGGGCGGCAACTCTATGACACTTCTGAGGCTATGTTAGAGCAGTGATATACCTTCTGACTGGTTCCATGTCTTTAGAGATGTGCCTTTGGGGACCTGAGCTGCTCTGTTAGATGCCCTAAGGCTGACGTGATGCAGAGGACAGGGGAGAGACCAGGTAGGGTCTCTGGTTGCTGCTCTGGTTGCTGGCTGTCTAACCTTTCCAGCTGGAGCACCAGGCATGTGAAAGAGGAAGTCTTCAGGATGCTTACTGTCTGCCTGGGACCTCTACACCCCAAACCCATCTTGACTGTGATGTCACTGATGGCACTCAGACCCCTGCAAGAGCCTTTTCTAAGCTATGTGGTAATTGTTTGTTCTCTGACCTCATTTGCTGAACTATGAATGCCTAGAATTCTGGTCTTTACTTTTTGTTTGTTTGTTTAATGCCATGGATCAAATGTATTTCCTGGATTCCTCATCCTACTCTCTGGGCAAGCAGTAGGTACTTTCCTAAGGGGTTTCAACAGCTTGCCATTTGTGGAGACATGAGCAAAGTTGTCCACCTTGCTCTAGGTTTCCTGGCAGGAGCCAGATGGGATCAGTTAGAACCTCAGCCGGAGGGCCGGAGGCTGATCTCACCTTGCTTATGGGTGCTGGGCAGCTGGCATACCAGCACTGGGGTACTTAGAGCAGCTGGTGACAAAACTTGGGTTGTTTTGCCTTTTTTTTACAAGGACATTTTCCTAAGTACCTCATAAAAAGGTAGAACAGAAAAGGGGGCCAGGTACCTCTCCTCTACTGTACCTGTGTTATATCCAGCCATGCCCAGTCTGAACACACTTCCTACTAGGACGCTGAGAAAGGGCAACATGTCCGCTGACTCTCTGCCTGTGCATCTGGGTCTGTCCTGGAGGCTCGTAGGCCATGCTTGACTGGCCCTGGGCCTGATACCAGGCCACTGTGGAGTTTAGGTAATCAAGAGAAGCTGTGTAAACACACACACACGCACATACATACATGCACACACATATACACGTATACATACATACACACACAGAGACACATACACACGTGCAAAGTTTGTGAACTTTGAGAAATAGGTGGCTTGGGGAAAGCTAATGTTTAAAAATCTCCATCAGCTCCATGGCCACTCTTTTCTCTTCTATTGAGCAAAAAGTCAGAGAGCCAGATCCTTTGTCATTTTGACTGAGAAGTCCCTTGATCTCTGCATTCATCCTAGTCAAAACTAACTCTTGAATCCTACTTTGCTTTCTGAAGACTTATAAACTGTCAAGGTTTCTACCTGAAAACCCAGAGACCAGAAAGTGATAGCAGGTTAATGAGCCTAGTGAGAAATTAAAAGAAATTAATTTTTTGAAATGTTGTTGATATCTGCTGAATGTGTTGCTACTCCGTTTGGACCAATTGTGACTTTTAGTATTTGGTGCTCTAAAATAAAATACTAGGCTATATGTCTCTAAGCCAGAAACAGAAAGTCCTCTCTATGGCAAATATCTATCTACTGTCTTTCCGCAAATTGTTAAAATTGTTGGTGGCTCAAAAAGGAAACCAGTAGGAAAGATGGTACCAAAGTCCAGTACTGTGGACTTTATAAGTCCATGTAAAGATTACGCTTTCAGATGGAAGCATTTTGTTTCATCTAATCATCTTTCGAGACTTTAATTTTGAGTTGTGTTATTCGGCCAGGAGAACCATTATATCAACCTTAAAGCCAGGCAAAAAACTCATTCTTTTAACTTGAGAGCTATTTTCGTACTGGTTTATAAAGTGCCTGACTCTTAAGAAAGACCCTCCAAGATGACATTTTATTATAAAATTCTCCAAACCTTGTATAAAATACTGTTATCTCTACACATAGAACATCTGGAAAAGTGACTCACCAGTGAATGGAAGTCACTCAGGGACAGAGGTAAGAATAGCTATTATAGCTTCTGGGTCTCCTAACTCTGTTCTTTAGTTATAAAGTGCATATTACTTCATGGGCTTTACAGTTTCGCGAACAAAAGGTTCAGCAAAATCTTTGGACATCAAATGGCCTTTATGAAACAATGTCTTGATGAGTTAAGTAAAAACGAATCAGAAACACATGGACTCAACTTCCCTTGAAATATAAGAGGGCGTACAAATCAAGGCACGGAGCACTTCACAAACACTGGGTTTGGGTTTCCTGAACCTGAAATGTTAAAATAATTAGCAAGGACTTACTGAGGCTGAAAAGTGATCAGTTCCAGTATTTCTAACTCAAAACTGAAATGAGGAGAGGCGGAAAGGTCCTAGAAGAAGAGGGAGTGGTCATAGGGTAGATAGAAACCTTTGAAAATTAACTTTTCCTCCAAACTGTTTGTTTTCCCAAAGCTCACCAACTGTGTTTTTATTTATTTATTTTTCTTCCCTTTTGCTTTGATTTCCGAATTTCAGCTGAAGGCCCATCTAAAATCCTCTGCGTCGGCTCAGCTCAAGTCTTTCTAGTTTCTTCTCAAAAGCAGAAAATGATGACATTTGCTAAAACAATGCTCTGTTCATTCTTGAATTGGAGATAAATTCATATATTGGTTATTCAGGAAGTTTGGTTAAGTTGAATTTATTTCCTAGGGAGCTGAACTCCTCGGCATTCCCCAAACCCACAAAATAAATTCTTTCAGAAAGCACTGTGAAAAAGCTGTAAGAAAGAATTATTACACAATAGAGTACAGATTTTAAAATAGATTGTAAGCCTAGAGAGAGAATAAAATTATAGCTTGAATTATTACAAACTGAGACAACAGTTTCCTTGCTTGATCCCACACTGTAGCTGGGACTCCCAGAATTCCTGCCCAGGCTCAGGTCCGATTCCTTCTCTTCCTTGCTTCCTGAGTTCCTCCGGGAATTCAGACTCCACCCTCACTTCCACGGTTGCTTCCCCACACCCCCTGGGATTTTTCTCTCCACATTCAAGTTGGAAGTTCAGTATGATGCAGTTCCTCACCACTACTCCAGAATGTACATTATCTTAAAATATCATTCTGGAGATGATGATTCTAACAATCCTAGGAATTTAACTGGGGTGACAAAGATAACAACCAAGGGGAAGTCTCAAAGTAATGGCTGAATTACCCTTGGTTTCTTGGCTTCTGAATTCATCTCTGTCAACTGAAAACTTGAACACAGCAGCCCTAGATGTTCTCTTATTTCTGAAGGTAGATCTCAGCAGTGGGACTTTCGGGATGGTTCTTGGCCAGCTCTGACTGCATCACTGATGTCTCCTTACATCCAAGGGGGAGTTTCCATTTCTGAAGACTGTCTGATTACAGGACATTTGTTTTCACTATTGCTAAGTGCAGCACAGAACTGATGACTTTGGGCACAGTCTCATGTATCCCCTCCCATTTATGAAACACTCATTTTTAAGCTATTTCAGACTCATCAATAAGAAGCAAACTTAAAAATAACATTTTTAATCTTTCAAATATAAAACACTTCACTTATGCATCAATATAATATACGTTTGTCTCCATTAGGCCCCAAACGTTTGGCACTGGGATATAGTGGTCAAACGTGCAATGTAGTCTGAATCTAACAATTGTGAAAACATTCAGGAAAGCCCAAGAGTTCTGACTCAGGGGAGTGACTTCTTTATCTCAGTCAACAAGTACTATCACATTGTTTCTTCTGGAGTCTCAACTGATTTAATACATTGAGAAAACATATATAAACAATCTTTTGGGTTTGGGAGCATTCCTCATGTGCAAGCTGACATTCCCTGGTAAGGCAAGAGCTTCTTTCAGATGCTGAGTCCATTATTTCCTTTCCCGCCATGATCATAATAGCTCCCTTCGACTGAGTATAACCCTGTTATGAGGCAGGCTTGTGACTTATGTTCTCTTGTTTAATCCTGAGAAATCTTAGGAAGAAGGTAAAATAACCCTTGTTTCATGACTGAGCAAATTTAGATCCAGAGAAATTAATTTTCTCAATATTGAGCCTTTGATAAAGGGGAAGAGCCCGCATTTGGACCCAGATCCAACTCTCTAGCTTATTTTATTCACAGCATTCCTCTCTAATTTTCTCCATTGCCTGTACACTCCATATAATGCCTGGAAATTCTGAAGAAAGGTACTAGGATATAAGAAAGGTGTATATGCTCTTTTTTTTTCAGAACAATTTATAAAATTTTATTAAATAATAATTTTATAATTACTTTACTATGTTATTTCTTTACATGCAAACCACATTCATTTAAATTCTTTACCTAGACTTATGTTTTTGATGTACATTTGACAGTGTTATTGGCTCAGAATTAGAAGGTCATACGGGAGGTGTAACATTGCTCTAAAACTACCTAATACATATGAGCATATAAAGAGAAATTTGCATATTTGATCAAAAGGTCAAAATGCTTTTTTTGTTGTTTGGGATCTATTGAGGGTACAAAGAATTAGGTTACACTGATTGCATTTGTTAGGTAACGTCCTTCTTATAATTGTGTCCTGCCCCCAAGAGGTGTGCCATACACCGTGACCCCTTTCTCCCTTCCTCCTCCCCTCTCCCCCATTCCCCTGCCCCCACCTTGAATTGATTTGAGTTTTTCCCTTATGAGGGTATGCATCAAATCATCTACTGCCTTCCTATTAGAATTGAGTACACTGGATTCTTGCTTCTCCATTCTTGTGATGCTTTACTAAGAAGAATATGTTCCAGCTCAATCCAGGTAATATAAAAGATGTAAAGTCTCCATCATCTTCATGGCTGAATAGTATGCCATGGGATATATACACCACAGCTTGTTAATCCATTCCTGAGTTGGTGGGCATTTAGATTGTTTCACATTTTGGTGATTGTACTGTATAATTTTAAGTTAGAGTAATGATGGCCAGCAAAACCATTCTCACTATTTTATAACTATATTGTTATAGGTCCATAAAATGTTAGGGTGAAGGACATTTATGAATGCCAAATTCAAACTCATCTTTACATAGACAAAAGCCCCTTAGAATTAGAATATCTTGTTCAGGGTGGCACTTAGGCTGCAATCACAGTTTGCTGCACTCTTCAAATCCAGGGGCTTTTCCATCTATTTACCATCTGGTGTGACCAGTCAAAGTATAGACAAAACAGAAAAACCTCCCCAAGAAAAAGCAACTCAGCCTCACTAGAATCCTGAAACTATCACATTTTTAAAGGTATCATCAAAGTAGCAATTTCTCAAACCAATAGTTCTGAGGAAACTCATGAGTGTTTGAGTTGGGTTCCTAGGGCTGTTTAATATTTGAATGAGCCAAGTTGTTGTTTTATAGCTGGATGTCAAGATACAAAAAGGTAGCTTTACAGTTTTTCAGGTGGCATGTGTACTCATGTGACGAATATGGGCACATTCCCTAGTGGCATTATTTGAGTTCTTTAAAAATTTTTTTAGTATAGACCAGGTTGGTGGCTCACACCTATAATGCTAGCAATCTGGGGGGCTGAGGAGGATGGATTACTTGAGCTCAGGAGTTAAAGACTAGCCTAAGCAATAGTGAGACCCTGTCTCTACTAAAAATAGAAAAAAATAGCTGGGTGTTGTGGCAGGTGTGTATAGTCCCAGCTACTCAGGAGGCTGAAGCAAAAGGATCACTCAAGAGTTAAGCAAGAGTTTGAGGCTGCTGTGAGCTATGATGGCACAGCACTCTGGACTGTGTCTCAGAAAAAAAGAATTACAGTTCAGTATATCCATAATAGCTTTTTGATTGCTTAGAATTGGGACTCCTTATCACTGGTCCTAAATAATCTTCTTTTTCTTTGTTTGCTAAAAGTCTTAGGAATTCATCAGGTTTTCTTATTTCAGTTAACAGAAAAAGATGACAGAGCAACTACAATTGTTTTTATTGAGGTCTTGTTATATGCAAGACTGTTTAAGTGCTTTGCGTGCCTGATTTCTCAAATCCTTATGAAGTAGGATCTATTATTACTAAAAACATACAGATGAGGGAGACCAAGACGACACCAAAAGGTTGAGTAACTTCCCCAGAGTTAAGCAGTAAGGAAGCAGTCAGGCCACTCTGCACTGCATTGTTTTGGTTTCTCCCTCCAAAATAGGTCTCCCAGTTCTCATCTGTTACTTCCAAAACACAGACACATATTATATGTCCTCTTTGTTAGATTAAAAATTAAGGTTTTGTTGGTAATTGATGTATACTTGTAAAACAGAGAGTAACACAACCTAAAAATACCAGTAAGCTACAAGTTTACAAAAACCTTCTAGAATTCTGTTGATAATGATTTGTGGTCTGGAGCTTATGCTTGCCTCCCATCATGACAAAAGAAAGCTCTATTCCTCTTCTGGTCTCTTCTTTTGTTTCCCTGGGACTAGCAGACTTTCACTCCTGTTTACCTTTCCCCTGCCTGAAGCAACTAGGATGTCTAAAGGTTCTAGCAACAGAGGCTAAACCAGAGGGATGCCCTGATTCTATCCCACAGGCCAGTGTCATCACTGAGACGCTATAGATTCCATAGTGTGTCCACTACCAGGTTTCTGTGTCTCCCAGCATAATTCCCTCTGGAAAGAGAAGAAAGAAGAAAAGAAGGAGGGAAGGGAGAAATATTCTTAGCAGTTAAAGCTCAGCTTGATTTCCTGTACTATCTTTCTAATAGTGGTTGAGTGTGTAACTAGACTTAATTTTTATTCTAAACAGATCTATCACTTACCCTTGAGATAGTGAAGGATAGATACGACTGATTAGGACCACGTGGTTTTCAATGGTACCACCACAAGTTGATTGCCAGCCAACCAGTTGTCCAGGCATTGCCCTACTGGAAGCAGATGGGCAAATTTCATACAGAAATGACTCCCACTGTTTTTTCATGATCTAATATTATGCTGACACTTTTATATATTGTAGAATAAAATCCTTGTGAAAATCAGAAAAATCAAAGAATTTGCTCTGATGGGAAAACACACGTCTTGGCTCTGAGACTGATTGGTTTTATGATGTTGGCATGGTCTTCAACTTCTTTGGGACTCAGTTTCCTAGTTTTTCAAGTGAGAGAAAGAAATATCATTTCTAAGGTATCTTTTAGTTGTAATATCCTTTGATTTATGTATAATCATATATCATAGGAATGATAGAGGCTTTAGAAGCTTGAAAATACAGTACTATAAGGAACTACAGGTAACTCTTCTGTTATTTGGAATTTTATCAGACTTCGGTTTGGAATATTAAAGCAGAATTGAATATTTTTCAATTAGCTTTCTAGGTAGCATCGAACACATATTTAACTCAGGCAGAGAACAAGCTAAGATCTAGTACTGGGGGAAGAAGTGCTCTTCAGTTTTCTTAGACATTAAGTGGCTCATTCAAAGCAACATTTTGATAAATTGTGTAAATGAGAGAGGAACATATGGATTAAATTTTCCTTGAAATACATACGCACTTAAAAATTAAGGAGAAAAAGTGCTTGGCAAAGCCCATTTGGGGCTCTGCCAAATGGAAAACATTTTAAAAATAGTTGAAAATGTAGTTTTATCTCAAAATGCTGCCATATTCACCCACCCTTATTGATTATATATTTTTAAATTTGTTAGTTACTCTCCTTATATTTATCTTTGCATTTTTTAGGCCCTGGGGGCTTGTTCAATTATAATACAATTTTTATTTTCAAACAGAGAACACAGTCCATCAGTCTCTGAAGAACTCCTCACACTATCAGTCTCTGCCTCTGTGACTCTTGTTATTTGAACTTCTGTGAAGGTCACAGTATGATCTTCCATAGAGTAAAAACTGGCATTAATTCACATGGCTATAATGAAAAATTCTGAGGACATTTTTGTAGCAGAGACATAAAGGATGTGTAGTCTTTGAAGATGTGGAATATGGTAGACAACTTTACAGTAAGTCCTGGTGTTGTACTGGAGAAGCTTTGAGGGAAGATGAGCCCTGAGTTTTCTGATTACATAGAATTCAAATCTAGCTAATCAAAAGACTTAGAGATTACATTCTCCTGCAAGGATAGAAGAGTGTGGTTTGTGAATAGATTCCATTGTATAACTTGAAAAAAAGAAAAATTATTTTCTCAAACTCTCAGAAATTACATTTGAGCTTTGATCAAATTGGCAGCACTTTCTAGTTCTAAGTGTTGAATTCATCTGGAAAAGACTTGGTGCAATTTGTGTAATTACTTTACAGTTATCTGCAAAACAAACTGTGGAAGTCACATCTCTGCAGATTAATGTGCAGATTGAGGCCACTAGGACAAACTCCTGAGACTGACATTCTAGGTATGATTATTCACCTCTCCTTTTCCCTCTTTATGATCTAATATTTTTGGCAAGAATGCTATTTTGACATGAAAATTTAATGAAAAAATAATATTTTCTTGGTGTTATAATTTCAAGCTCTAGGAGAGAGTATCCATATATTCTACTCAGAATATGTCAAAGGCAGTGATAAGATTTGTTTTCATAAGATGGTAAAAATATCTGTTGAGACTCATCTTTAAAACAT
>NW_003852408.1:31498421-31501436 GCF_000181295.1 Otolemur garnettii
TTTTTTTTAGTAGAGACAGGGTCTCACTCTTGTTCAGGCTTGTCTCGAACTCCTGAGCTCAAACAATCCACCTGCTTCAGCCTTCCAGGGTGCTAGGATTATAGGCATGAACCACTGCACCCAGTCCAGTTGTTAATAATTTTTTATGAATTAATTATGACTTAAAGAGAAATCTTCCTTATCAAATGCATATGTTTTACCTACTCAAAATTGTAAATAGAATTTGTACAGTTTCATGAGTTCCGAAATAAAAAAAAATGTTGCAGGCAATTTTTGATAACAACTCAGTAACAGACACAGAAGGGAAGACCTAGATGACATCCTTGATTTTATGTTTAAGGGCCTTTTGATAATAGAGTATATTTGAAATGCAAAGGAAGTAAGTGTGAAGTTCTTTATTCCATTTACTTAGAGAATACTGTAAATGACACTATAAAATAAATGTTTGTTTTCCAAACATTTTAAATATATGTTATTCTACTTTTCATGATCTTTGTGTTTATTTGAAATATAGAGGCATATTTAGTATGTCTGAAAGAAAGATGAATGTCATGATTTCACTAATGACATTATGGGAAATTATTTCGGTTCATTAATAAAGGAAGCTAGGTCCTAAAATGCTTTCTTCAGTGTAAGGGGTTAATTTATCATACTTAAGTCAGATCTGAGTATATCATGGTAGTTTGAATAATTAGATTATTGGCATAGTTTGTCAATTACCAAGAGAACTTACTTTGACAATCAACTTCATTAAAGTATAATTTACACACAATAAAATGCACTCATTTTAATTGTACATTTGGATGAGATTTGACAAATGTGTCCATCTATGGAACTGCCATCCCACAGAATATTCACATTACCCAAAAAGTTTCTTCATGTCCCTCTGCAGTTAATCCCCTTCTCTATCAACTCTAAGCAAACACTGATCTACTTTATACCACAACTGATTAGTTTTTGCCTGTTGTAGAATTTGACATAAATTCAGTTTTATAATATGTGCTCTTCTGTGTCCGACTTCTCCCACATAGCATCATGGTTTGAGATTCATTGATATTGCATCTATCAGTAATTTATATTTAAGTTGTTCCCACCTTCTGGCTATTATGAAGAAATCTACTATGAATTTTTATGTATGGGGCTTTGTGGAAACATATGTTTCAGTTCTTTTGGGTAAGTAACTTGAAATAAAGTTAATGAGTGATATGACAACTATATATCCAACTTTCTAAGAAACTGGCCAATAATTTTTCCAAATTGATTGCATGATTTTCTGCTCTCACTAGAAGAGTACACAGCATCTAGTTGTTTCATATCCTTGCTAACTCTTATTATTATTTTAAAAAGAAGCCATCGCAGTGGGCATGTAATGGTATCTCACTGTGATTTTAATTTATGTTCCTCTGATAACTAGTGATGCTGACTATCTTTTCACATGCTTATATTTGCATATGTTCTTTTTCAGAGCATCTGATTAAATCATTTACCTTTTTGAAATTATGTTGTCTTCTTATTTTGAGTTGTAGAAGTTCTTTATATATTCTGGATAAAAGTCTTCTGTTAGATATGTGTGTTGTTAATTATGTTAAGAACGTTCTAAAACATATTATCTAGGAAATAGTATATCCTGGCAATGTTGTATCAGTTTATCTCATTTAAAATCAGTTTGCCTTTAACAACAACAACAACAAAAAGCAAATGATTCAAAAATGAGCAAAGGACATAAACAGACATTTCTCCACAGAAGAAATACAAATAACCAATAAGCACCTGAAAAAATACTCCAAATCACTAATCATTAGATAAAGTTAAATCAAAACCACAATGAGATACTACTTCACACTTATTAGGATGGCTATTATTAAATAAAAACAAATGGAAACTACAAGTACTGGGTAGGATATGGAGAAATTTGAGTCCTTGTGCATTCCTTGTGGGAATGTAAAATGGTACAACTGCTGTGTAAAACAATTTGGCAGTTCCTAAAAAAAATTGAACATAAAATTATTGTTTGATCCAGAAATTCTATAATTCTATTTCTGTATGCACAAAGGAATTGAAAATGGGAACTTGAACAGATTATTTTTATACCCATGTTAATGGCGATTATTCATGATCACCAATAGGTGAAAAAAACCAAGTGTATATGGAAAGATGAATGGATAAATGAAATGTGGTGTATACAGATAGTGGGATATTATTTGGTCTTAAAAAGGGAAGAAGTTCTGATGCATGCAACAATATGAATAAACCTTGCAGACATTAGTAAGCTAGACATAAAAGGACAAATATCGTGCGATTCCACATATTTGAGGTAATTAGAGTAGTCATATTTATGGAGATAGGAAGTGATGAGTAGTTACCGGGGACTGGGGAAGGAAAGGAGAGTTACTTTTTAATAGGGATAGTGTTTCAACTTGGAATGATCAAAAAGTTCTAGGTAGTGGTAAAGTCTGCACAATAATGTGAATATACACATTGTGAGGGTATATAACATGCCCCCTGGGTGAGGGGCTCTTCTATAAATGGAACTTTACCCTGGAAGTGTGAACAATGCAACTTACATATGGTACCTTCATATTAATTTGAATAAAGTTCAAACAAAATAGTGTGAATGTACTTAATGCCACTGAACTATACATTTACAAATGTTTAAAATGGCAAATTTTAACTTATATAAACAGCATTTTAAAACAATTAAAAAATTTCTTATAGTGAAGGCCACATAGCTATCAGAGTTGCTAGGTCTAGATATTAGCTTCAGTTTCTGAGTTTTGTGGTTTGTGACACAATCTACCAGTTCCTCAGAATGTTAATATTTGTTGTTTGAATAAAAATTAGGTCTGCGGCCAAACACACTTGAGAGACACCTGATTAAGTAAATATAGTCTGTTTCTTTTCTTCAGGGCTCTAGACAAACTGAACAAAACAATGTCCATTCAGTCTGATGTACAGTAAATGCTCAATAATCACCTGAATGTTTTTCTATTTGCAAGGGTTTCCAACCTTTTTTTT
>NW_003852408.1:31501646-31504911 GCF_000181295.1 Otolemur garnettii
TGTGAGCACAGAGTGGACACACCTGTTTTAATGGACGGGTGAATGGTTGGGTGGTTAGATAGATACATGGAAATAGAGACCATGAAGTGGACAGAAATTTCTGGGTGTTAGGCAAAAGTAAAACCCTCCACATTCTGTTCTTAACAGGTCCACTCTCAGGAGAAACTGCTTTATCACAGCATAGTCTCCTGGAATTTTGTCAGAGCCTAACCTTCTTGTAGGAAGGGAAATGCCCAACCGCTACTGCTTCTAGCCATCCTGTCCCAGCTAAGGGAGAGGTGAGGAAACTGAGCAGCACTGGTGAAGTTCACAGTCCAGATGCATGGACTATCCAAGCCTGAGGCCCAATCACAGGACTATAGAACAATTTTTCTCTCCCTACACACGTTACTGCCATCATTAAAGGTCTATTTGCCTCAGTTCCTTTTACCTAGTACATCTTATCCACTTTTTAACAGAAAAGTTATAAGTCAAATATAAGGCAATGAGCATGGTTTGAAGAGACTGGCAATCACCAGAGTTTTAAACATGGTGGGAATGTTGGAATTATTAGACCAGAAATTAAAACAAATGGAAAAAGGAGACAGCATAACAGACAAATGATGCAGGCAAAGAGATAGAAATTCTAAGAAAGCATCAAAAAGAAATGTTCATGATCAAAACCACTAACTGAGATGAAGGACGTGTTCAATGGGCTCAGTAGTAGACTGGATATCGCTGAGGAAAGAATCTGTGAGGTTAAGGATATCACAATAAAAACTTCTAAAACTGGAAAGCAAAGAGAAATAAGACTGAAAAAAACAAACAAACAAACAAACAAAAAAAACAAAACCAGAACAGAACATCCAAGAACTGTGGGACAACTCAACAACATGTAACATACGTGTAATACAAATACCAGAAGGAGAAGAAAGAGAAAAAGGAACAGAAGAAGTATTTAAAGCAATAGTGACTGAGAATTTCCCCAAATTAATGTCAGACACCAACCCATAGATTTAGGAATCTTAGAGAACACCAAGCAGGATAAGTGCTAAAAGAATAAAATCTAGGTATATTCTACTCAAATTTCAAAAAATCAAAAATGAAGAAAAAAATCTTAAAAGAAGCCAGAGGGCAAAAACACCTTACTACTAGAGGAGCAAAGAGAAGAATTGTATCCAACATCTCTTCAGAAACTATACAAACAAGAAGAGAATGGAGTCAAATATTTAGAGAGGAAAAAAACCCATCAACCTAGAATTCTGTACCCTGTGAAATTATTCTTGAAGAGTAGAGGAGGAAGAAAGAATTTCTCAGAAAAAAAAAATTGAGGAATTTTTTTGCCAGTATATCTGAATTGCAAGAAATGTTAAAAAGAAAGTACTTTAGAGAGAAGGAGAGTGATATAGGCCAGAAACTCAGATCTACGTAAAGAAAGGAAGAGCATGGGAGAATGAATCAGTGAAGGTAAAAGAAAAACAGATTGTGGACTCTAAGGCACCCACTAAAAAAAGTAAGAAAAAAATGAAGCTTAACCAATACATAGTATGCTAACTAAGGACAGAAAAGGCATTCTATAAAATGCCCAATTAATACTTACAGATAGAGGAGATATCATGGCCACGAAGGTATTTTTCCCAGGATAAGGTGGCTTATCTATTGCACTCCAGATGTGTTAATCCCTCTAATTTCCCCAAATGTGATTGTCTACATAATTAGTGGTATCTGGGAACAAGAGTAAAAAATGCCCAATTAAAATCACAAAAGGCAGGAAAAATGGAAATGAATAACAACGGCAACACATAGAAAATAGTAACGAATATAGTAGACATTAACTCAACTATATCACTAATTACTTTACATGTCAATGGTCTAAATAAACCAATTAAAAGATAGAAATCATCAGAGTGGATTAAAAAAAACAAGACTCAACTTTACATTGTCTGTAAGAAATCCTCTTTAAATACAAAGATGCATATAGATTAAGTATAAAGGAATGAGACACGAATGTATAACATGCTAATACTAATGAAAAGAAAGTAGAAGTGGCTATAGTAATTTCATGATAAGCAGATTTCAGAGCAATAAAAGTTATCAGAGACAAAAGGGGGAAGTATATAACGGTAGGTCAGTTCTCTAAGGAAACAACAATCTTCAATGTATATGTTCCTATTAACAAATTGTCAAAATTTGTTAGATGAAAACTGATAGAAGGATAAGGAAAAAAGATAAATCCTCACGTACAGTTAGAGACTTTCACACACTTCTATTATAATTGGAAAGATCCAGAGGCAGAAAACCAGTAAGGACATAGTTTAATTACACATCACAACAATAAATTGTATGTAATTGACATCTATTGACCACTTCATTCAACAACGGCAGATTACACATTTTTCATAAACCCACATGGAACATTTACCAAGATAGATGACATTCTGGGTCATTGAAAACACACCTCCAGAAATATAAAATAATAGAAATCATACAACATCTGCTTTTTGACCATAGTGGAATTAAACTAGAAATCAATAACAAAGAGCTGGGAAATCCTAAAATACCTGGAGATTATACAACATATTTCTAAATAACACATGGATCAAAGAAGAAATTTCACAAGAAATTTAAAAGTATTTTGAATTAAATAAGAATGTAATGTAACTTATCAAAACTTGAGGGATACAGTGGAAGGAGTGCTTAGAAGCAAATGTATAGCATAGAAAGCATATATAATATTAGAAAGAAAGATCTAAAATCAGTATCCTAAGTCTTCACCTTAGAAAACTAGGAAGCAAATTAAACCCAAACTAAGCAGAAGAAAAGAAATAATAAAAATTAGAGTAGATATCAATGAAATTTAAAAACAGGGAGTCAACAGAGAAAAATCAACAAAATTAAAAGTAGGTTTTCTGAAAGGATCAATAAAATTGATAAGGCCTACCAAGGCTAAGTAAAAAAAGTAAAGGAAGACACAAATCGCTAATATCAGAAATGAAAAAGGAGACATTTCTAGAAACTCAAAGGACATTAAAAGAATAATAACTGGTTTTCCCACAATGAAATACTTTAGATTCCTCATATAGATTTTGTACATATTTTGTACGAGAGGAAAACTAACTTTGAAAGTCATTTAAAAGGAAGCAAGAAAATGGAAAGATATTCCAAGTTCATGGATAGGAAGACTCACTATTGTCAAATAACGCAATATGTCAGTTCTTTCTAAATTGATATATTGAGTCAATGTGATTCCAATCAAAATCTCAGCACATTATTTTGCAAATACTGG
>NW_003852408.1:31505601-31510115 GCF_000181295.1 Otolemur garnettii
CTGAACAGATACCTCACCAAAGAAGATATATAGATAGCAAGTTAGCACATGAAGAGATGTTCAATAACCTAAAATTGTTAGGGAATTGCATATTAAGACAAAAAGATGATATCACTACATACCTACAAGAATGACCAAAATCTAGAACACTGCCAATACCAAGTTGTCAAGAACGTGGAACAACAGAAACTCATTTCTTGCTGGTGGAAGTGCAAAATGGTACGGCCACTTTGGAAGATATTTTGAAAACTAAACACATTCTTACAATATGATCCAGCAATCGCTCTTCTTGGTATTTGCCCACAGGAATTTGAAAAATGTTTACACAGAAACCTGCATGCAGATTGAAGCAGCTTTAGTCACAGTTGCTAAAAGTTGGAACCAATTGGGATGTCCTTCAGTAGGTGCATGGGTAAATAAACTGGTACATCTAGACTGTGGAATATTATTCAATGCTAAAAAATAAATTATCTATCAAGCTATGAGACTACACGAAAGAAATTTAAATGCATATTACTAAGTGAAAGACACCAATCTGAAAAAGATACATATTGTATAATTTTAACAACATGACACTTTGGAAAATTAAAAAAGATTAGTGGTTGATTCTTTAAAGGGAAAGGGCAGGATGAACAGAGCACCAAGGATTTTTGAGTAGTGAAACTATTCTGTATGATACTACAATGGTGGATGTAGGTCATTAAATATTTGTCAAAGCCCATAAATACAACACCAAGAGTAAATCTTATATAAACTGTGGACCTGGGTAGTCCATAGTTTACATAATGTGATGATGTGTTGATGGAGGTTCCCTGATTATAATGAATGTACCATTGTGGTGTGGGATGGCCTTGTGGTGAAGTGTAGTGTGTATAAGGGGGTTGGGGGACATATGGGAACTCTCTGTACCTTCTCCTCAATATTGCTGTGAACATAAAACTTCCCTAAAAAATAAAGTTTATTAATTAAAAAAAATCAGTATAGAAAATCATGAGTCCCGAAAAAGAAATATTTGGACTCAGAAAGAGAAATTTCTTTCTCTTTCAGGGAACTGGATTCCAGAAAGATGACTTCAGAGTCTATTCTGAATGAAAAATAATGACTTTGTAGATCATAGCTGGATAGAACATTAGGGGGAAGGGCTTAGGAAGATTTAGATTCTTGCCAGAGCTAGTAAAGAGGCTCATGGAATTTATGTTGAACCAGAACCAACACACACCTCAGCTCTTAGCATCAAACCTGGCCCTAGAAGACAATGAGAAAATATTTGTAGAAAGAATGAGCAAATAAATCTCATCTATCTATCTATCTATCTTTGATCAACCCACTATCTGTCATCATCTATCATCTATTTACCTAGAAACACAGGTATGATTGGAAAAGATGATTTTTTAAAAAAAGAGAAAATGACATAGGGTGGATTCCAACGCTCCTAAAAATTAAAAAAGATTATGGTAACATTGGAAAAATATCTTCTCACTTCGTTGTTGTCTTGGAGGAAGGGAACTTAGTTGGAAAAGGGGAACAATAGTTGGAATGCCAATTAATTCTCAAGGACATTTAGAAGGGAAGATCAGCAAGCCTATTGGGTTTAACTAGCACACGCTTTGTGTTTTCCACAATGTATAAATTATCAGAGAGAGTTAAATTATTTAGTTACCAACCAGTAACATTTATAATTTTTGTATTTCAGTGTGTATGAACATAAAAATAATTACCAAAATTACCATAATACTAAAACCAGTCATATTTGTATATGTAATTCACAACTACAGTGGCACTAGAAAACAAGAGAATAGTGTGGTTTTTCCAATGAATGGTCATAGATCACTTGTTTATTCATATGAAAGAAATGAACCTGGATTTACCTCGCACCAATCATAGAATTTAAAGTTTTATTGTTCAACTATAAAACTGCTAGATTAAACACAGAAAATGGTTTCCCTAACATCGATTTTGGAAATGATTGTTTTAGCATACATACATATCAGAGCTGTCATTGTATAGCACACAAAAACACACAACAATGACTACCACTCAACAATACATTGCCGTACATTGACATGAGCACAGCTGTGAGACACTGATATATCAATGATACAGAGTTCCCCTGCTCATGACTAGACAAGTACCCCTCATTTTCTGGGCCTGGGTGAACTCAGAAATCAGTGTCATTGCAGACCCCATCTCTAGGCACAAACAACCTGACCGGTATCTCCTCTGGGCTGCCTCTCCTGGAGCAAGGAACTCAGCGTAAAAAAAGAGTCTGCCCTGGCAGGACCATATTCCTAGACAGGGGAAGTTTTTAAATTAACTTCTGTCCATAGATGTCTGGCACTAAATGCTTGTGACGTATTCTAGGCATACATTTCATTTCTCCCAAACTCCCTGCCCATAGAATTAAAAAAGCAGCAGATAACCCCCTAGACAGAAGGCCCAAATGGGCTACCCACTCGGGTCCCCCTACTGCAGCAGAGGCTTCTTCATCTGTCTTATCTTGTATTTATCAATAAAATCTATACTTTCACTTACTCTAATGGTCTGTGGATTCAGTCTTCAAATCTCTGAGACCAAGGACCCAGCAGAGGGAAAGAGATTCCAGCTACACCAAAGATATAAAACCTTAAGAATTGTTTGCATAGGACCACCAATGGAAGCATACAGGGCAAGTTCATGAACTTAATTCTCCAAAATCTTAATGGCAACATCTGTGATGACCATTCCAGAAAAAGAGTTCCAAAATTGCTTTGAAGGGTGACCAGACACTGGGTTGGTACACAGCTTCCCAAGGGGATTACTTCAAAGGTAACTGTAGTGATACTCAATGATGAAGTACGTAGCACTTTTTCTAGGAGGAGTTCGTGAAATTAATGTCATACTTTGTATACATATACCTAAACACACAATGGAATGTTATTCAGCCAGAAAATCTTGTCATTTGGGAGAAACAGGAACTGTTGGTCAAAGTGTATTTGTTTGCAAATATTTTGTTATAACATGAATAAGCTTTGGGGATCTAATGTATAGTGAAATGACCTATAGGACTTGGAAAAATAGACTTGGACCCACTCTGATGTAAATAATTGGTGATTTATTCACACTTGCTCAGGGGGCTGTTGTCCTAAGACAAGCGGCTCTGAAGTGTAGGGTTTTTTTGTCTTTTATACCCTTCTTTGTGTATAAGGAACATTGCACATTGCACATTGCACATTGTTCATCAATAATGAACATTGAACCATCGGCAAGGTTACAGTTTGGGTTTACAGTTTAGGTATCAATGGTTACAGCTTGGATGGCAGTGGTTATGGTAGCAATGGTTACAGTTCAGATAGCAATAGTCACAGTTTGGGTAACAATGGTTACAGTTCTGTTCCTGGCAACCCTAGGGGGAAAAGGGGGCCTGGGAACAGGCTGAGAAGCATGTTCTCTGCCACCCTGTGGGGGGGGGGCATGGGAACGGGCTGGGTTACAACAATAGCATGATGACTATAAGTAAAAATACTGTATTGCACACTTGAAAATTGTTAAGAGAGTAGATCTTAAGTGTCCTCACCACATAAACAAAATGGGAATTCTGTGAGGTGGTAGGTATGTTAACATATTGTTGGTGGTAATCATTTTGCAGTATATATGTATATCAAGTCACATGTACACTTTCAATATATACAATTTAGTTTGTCAATCACACTCCAGTAAAGCTGGGGAGAAAAGCACCCACCACGACTTCAGCCAGGACAAATTAGATGCTTCTGCAGCCCTGTGATGCTGCCTTGCGATAGACTGAGCCCACCAGCTTGTCCCAGATATGATAAAATTGCTAGTAGATGCGATGACGGATTATCCTTTCCAGGCAGGTCTAAAATGGCACATTTAACGTTCCCCCACGTGCACTTTTAGCTTCAAGTCATGCTCCTGCCATTTCCTTTCTATCAAAGAAGGTATTCCTGATACAGAGTCCTGGCAATAGCAGCACTGCATAATTTTAGGGACCCACTGAAAGAAGAAAATGCAAGGACTTTTGTTTAAAGGTATTAAGTCCAAGACATTGCCATGGAGCACCAAACCAAGCAGGAAGCCCAGTGTGACTGCAGATTGCATGCCTACAATGCCCATCCTGCCTGGCAGGAAACAGACAGCACCTTTGCCTGGAATTTTGAAGTGACTTTTAAATTAAGGAATCAGGCCAGGTGTGGTAGCACTCTGCGAGGCCAAGGCAAGTGGATTGTGTAAACTCAGGAGTTTGAGACCAGCCTGAGCCAGAGTGAGACTATGGGTACCTATAGTCCCAGCTACTTGGGAGGCTGAGGCAAGAGAATTGCTTGAGCCCAAGAGTTTGAGATTGGTTGCTATAAGCTATGACACCACAGCACTCTACCGAGAGTGACAAAGTGAGACTCTGTCTAATAAATAAACAACTAAATAAATAAAGCAGTCATTTACAGAGATGAGTGCTCAGTTGAATATTGAGTCACCCCGGCCTTTGCTAGCAACAACAGCAAACTTTTGCCACTCCA
>NW_003852408.1:31510377-31518465 GCF_000181295.1 Otolemur garnettii
AATCCAGGAGCAAACATATTCACCAGTGCAATTTCAACTGTTTGAAGTAACTGTTAATAACTGGTTTGCCTGTTTTTAACCTTTTCCCTTGTTCAGAAGAGTTTTCATCAAGCTTGGCTCCACGTTGGAATTACCTGGGGAGTTTTAAAAGCTATCTTAACCTAGACCCCAACCCTAGAAATTCTGCTGCAGTTGACCTGGAGTATAGCCTGGGAATCAGGACATTTAAAGTCTTCCTGGGCATTTCTAATGGGCAGCTGGGATTGAGTTTAGAGAGTTTCTCAGCTTCAGTGCTGTTGAGGCCAGGTGATTCGATGTGGCGTGGGGCTGTCCTGTGCACTGTGTGAGTTTAGCAGCATCCTAGACTGAGTTACAGCAACCCCCAAAGTCTACAGATTTTGCCAGATGTCCCCTGGGGACAAAGTTGCTTCCCCCACCTCTGTTCGACAACCACTGCTGTAGAGCAGAAGTTCTCAAAGCATGGTCCCTTGACTGTCAGCATCCGCATAGCAGGTCAGGATGGGAGTAATAAGTGGTCAGAAATGCAAGTCAGCAAATTCTCAGTCCTCAATCTCAGGCTTAACTGAACAAAAAGCTCTAGCAGCGGGCCCACAGGTGAGTCTGATGCATGCTTAAATTAGGACCACTGCTTTCCAGCCTGCTAAGGTTCAGTTCTTCAGAAAGAACTTTTTAAATAACCCGTGTTAGCTTATACCTACATAGTCATACCTCTTATTTGAACTTCTAGGGCACTATTTTCTGTGTTTCTCATGTTAGCCCTGAGGTGTTGGGTACTTAATCAGTAACCTTTTCACTATAGGCCCTTCTGGGCAGCAGGTTCTTCTCCTTAACAAGATCACGCGCTCTTCAAGAGCAAGGTTGCCCATATGAATGTGCCACAGACTTCACAGCCTCGGCCTGGTTGGGGATGGGGTAGAGATCAACTGGGGAACTGAACTCAGGGAAATGAGTGGAATTCACTCATTTTCCAGGTAAGTATTTAGAAATATTTAATAAAGCACTGCTCAGACTTTCACATGCATATAAACTCCTGGAGATGTTGTTAAAATACAGATTCTGTCTGACTCAGTAGGTCTGGGATAAGGCTACAGAGTCAGCGTTTCTTACAAGTTCCTAAGAGGCGCTGGTATTGCTGGCCCTTGCCACACACCCACAATGGCAAGGTGTCCCCACTACCAGACTCCAGAAAAGGTGGATGAGCTGGAGGTTGAACCAGCTCCTGGCACGAAGGGAGCTTCTTGAAGGAGCCAAAAAGATTCTTACCCTTATTAGCTGATTTCATCAGCAGTAAGTAGCTGTCTTAATGTAGTCAAGTTCTTGTGCCATTACTGTTACTAGAGAAACTATATTCTCTGTGCCTCCTGGTATCTGCCAACCATTGTGGCCTTGTGACAGCCATCAAGGTTTGTATCAAATTCTTCTGCTTTCTCTTAACTCTAACCCAGTGTTACACCTGTGATGAGTAAATAAATAGGTAACTGAGTGGGTGAGTGAGTGAATCAGGTCTCCAGCAACTCTTTGGGTACTTTGCCTTCAGCTAAACCCAATTCATGTTTTCCCCACGCAAGTTGTGAACACTTGGACAAACTGAACTGCCATTTTGCCAATGACACTTCCACCCCCCATATTCTGCCAAAGAAGACAGGTGTGCAAACCCTCCAGGCAAGCTTTGGGCTCTCTACATCATCAGCAAGTTAACTCTGGAACTTACTTCTAATTTGTAACGTCCTCATGACATTATCGGGGTACAAAGACAGAACCAGTATTTCCTGCCACATAAAAATTTGAAAAATCTCCATCATTGAAATAGTGAAGGATTTCATGACTAAATCCTTCCAATTTTTTTTTCTTTAAGAATTAGTGAAGTAGTTTCTGTTCCTTTCTTGGCTATCTCATTGCCAAAGTTAAAAAATCCTAACATTTTGAAAGTTATTTTTGTATTTATTACTTAATGCTTTTTTTTTTTCTGCAATTAAAGTCAATTTGCACTTACTGTGGTCTTAGGGAAGATATGGAAAATTTGACCTGCACATGAGCACTTTATGCCTTTGAAAACTTACTGTATGAGGACAACCTAAAATTTTATTTGGCTAAAATAAATAGTCCTTACTAAAATCTATTTTTCTTTCTTTTTGCTTTTCCATGTTGGTAATTCCAACAAAATACCAAATAAAGGGAAAAAACTGTACCACTGGAGATAATTTAGAGAATGACAAGCCACTTAGGGTTTATAACTAACAAGGGTATGTGTTGGGCTGTCCAGTCGAGTGTTGCCGGGAAACATTATCTGGGGAGACTTTCTGGGAAGAAGAGAACCTCCAAAGAAGGCTCAAGTTCATAATGGAAAAGTTAAATATGATCTTTTTAATAGTTGGCAAAGTACAACTATTTTAGACTGCTCATGAATTACGTCATGCAACAAGAACCTTGAAACAGATGCATGCTTGCAGCTTGATGGAAGTCTCTGTGTCCATTGTGCCAAGGACGTGGCACCAACGTACAAATCTCTCAGAGAACCACAATGCCATAGAGATAGAGTCTAGCATAGGCTCCTATCTTCAGGCAGAGCTACAGCAAAACCAGCCTTTCTAAGTTATATCTATAAATTGGAGAACTGTTGTTGTTGTTGTTGTTTTTAATCTTCCTCGGGTGTTCCATTGCCAATGTTAAAAAACCCTAATATTTAGAAGTTCTTTTTGTAGTTTTCACCTAGTTCACTCTTCTCCAGTTAAAGTCAGTTTCTACTTAGGTTGGCTTTAATGGAGTTACAGAAAATTTGATCTGCACATGAGCACTCTTTGCATTGGAAACCTTACTATATTAGGACAATATTAGATTTTATTTGGCTAAGATAAATCGTCCTAATTCTGTTTATTTCTCCTCAACTACCCTATTACTCAAGGCTTAAATCATCTTTATTATATCCTTTTTAGCCTCTAACATTTCCACGTCCTCCTAAATTGTGCTTCTAAAACCTAAGTACAATTGTTTATTAAGGGCTCATGCAGTGTGCCCAGGCGAAGGAGATGGTTTGTATTCCTAAGGTTCTTATATGTGGTCCTTTTAAGTAGACATCTCAGGAATGATCTAATTTTTTTTCTTTTCATTAGAAACTCTTGCTTAAAATTATCCTTGTTTAAAATAGGGCACTTTTAACTTTCAGTTAAAAATGGCAGACTGAGAACAGACGTCTACCTCTTCTTTCCTCCAAAGATTCCTTTGAAATGACAGCAAAGATTTTTGTCTGAGGAAAGCAAAACAATGCTGGAAAACATATGTTGGCTAAAACTGTTGATGAATTTTTAGACTACAAAAAACATATGCAATCAGATAAAGAGCAGAGGAAACTATAACCCAAGATACTGGAGGTAAGCACAGGACATCATTGGGGAGCCTCAAGAAAGCTCCAAGTTCAAAGCTACCAAATGCAAAGCATAGGGTAGACCCTTAACAAGTTAATCTTTTGAAAGAGCATCCCTAGCTCACTTGCACATAAAGTGGCTGACGGTGGGAAGTTTTGCCCTTGGGCTAAAGCCAGAAAATTATACTGTAAAGGAAGCAGATGACTTGTGTCATCCAGAGCATTGTACTGGGGGTTTGGGAGCTGAGAACGAGTCATGACAGAGGCTGAGTTGTGACTACACAGCAGGCATGGAGACCCTCTGCTCTGGGTCATCACCATCCTCACTCTGGGATCCAGGCTGACAGAAGAACATGGAACACTGTCATTTTCCCTGGCAGAGGAAAAGGGAGAGTTCTGCGGGTTCTAGAATAAATGGGCTGTGAGTGACTCATTTCTCTCTGCTGTCACCTCACTGGTCAATTAGTCATGTGACCGTGGTCAAGCTCAGTTTTAGCGTACTTCCCTTCTGCGTTACCAAGTGCACAGAGGAAAAGCCCCAGAAATACTTGGTGAGCAGCACTTGTGATTCCTCTGTTACCTACACGGGAAGGAGAATCAGGTGAACAACAACATTTTCACCATCAACACTGGGAGCTGCTGTTATTCCAGGAAGTGCCCCGTATTATAAAGACTCTGTAAAAATAAATAAATTAAAACCTGGCCTGAAGCAGGGTCATGTGATATAAAGGTCATACAAAAATTTAATATGAACCAATAGAAATAAGTGGAAGTCAAGAACCAGGAAAAGAAGTAAAGCAAGCCACAAAAATTATAAAAGGATATATCTGTGTGTGTATGTATGTATGGATGTTAAAATTTTCATACATAATTATATATAGCCATTTTAGATATCATAAATTGACCTTAAGTTCTAGGTACAAGCACACAATATTTTATTGTGATTATGTAACATAATACAAAGATAGGAAATGGAGGATGTAGAAATAAGAGTGAAAAAAGTCAAAAGGCATGAAAAGTATGACAAAACCTCGTTTTTCTAGCACTTGGCAATTCTCAGAGAACTCTTGTTGCCTCACTGGCACCTCTTAATGGGGTTCCCCCCAAATGGAGACTCTGACGATCATTTGCACAATTTATTGACTAAAATGAAGACATACTGTGACTTGAATTCTATTCATACTTTTTCTACCAGTCTATGAAGCAACCATGTCATTGCAATAATTTAAAACAAATATCTCAGAACAGTGCATCTTTAAATCTTTTTTTGGCTAAGGGTCCTTTCACAGCTATATCCAAAAGAAAAGAATTCAGTACATTAAGCATTCTGATGGTTTGTTGCAGCACTCTTCACAATAGCCGAGAGATAGTCTTAAGCTAAATGTCCACGGACAGAATAATAGAAAAAGAAAATGTGGTCCATGTACCCATGGAATGCTAAAGACAGTGATAAAAAAGAATGAAACTCTGTCATTCATGGCAACATAGGTGAGCTTGGAGGACATTGTGTTAAGCAAAATAAGTCAGGCACAGAAAGGGGAATACTGCATGTTCCCACTCCTATGTGCAGCTAGAAAGGTTGATATCAAAGAAGTGGAGGATAGAATAGTGGCTCCCAGAGGTGAAGAGGGGCAGAGGGTCGAATATAGAGCTGGGTAACACATATAACAGTACAGCTAGATAGGAGTGCTGGATGGGGCTGTACAGTGGCTATAACAGACAGCAATTTACTGTACATTTACAGCTAGAATAGTGAATTTTGAATGTTGTCAAACAGAGATAAATGTTTGAGGTGAGGGACATGCTAATTAACCTGACTTCAGCATTACACATTGTACACACGTATCAAAATATCACACTGTACCCCGTAAAGTGTGATATTGTACACTAATTTTGTACAGTTATTATTGGCCAATTAGAAAAACATTTAAAAAAAATCTGATGAAAGCTCTGGATACTTGCTCAAGAAAAAAAGCAAACGAATGAGCAAAAACCAGCACACACACATGTACACATGATGTTGCAAGCCACTTTAAGTTTATCTCTAAAACTCATCCATGAGCTCTGGTATCACAGGCTCAGGTTGGGAATGGCTGCCTGAGAAGGGCCTAACTTGGAATGTTTTGGAACCTGGTGATGCTAACGCCTGCAGCCCGAGTGCCCGAGTGGGCACTTGGCCCGGCTGTGTGTTGAGGACCCATCTCTTGCTATATGTATGGTATAAAGACGATCACAGCGGTGGCTGACCTTCATGCCCTCTATACAAATCGGGAGCAACTACTGTGTTTCTCTAGGTAGGCCACAGAAGCAGCATGGAGCGGAGAGACGAGGGAATCCTCCTTCAGGGTTTAGCACATTTATTTCTCATAGTACAGTAAAGCACCCCATGGACATCCTCTAGCCCAGGGTTTGCTAAACCTTAGTCATTTATTCATCACTGTCACAATTGCTGTCTTGTCCAAGTATTAGCTGTATTTGTATTTCTTTGATTTTTTTTTTATAAATTCGCATACAAGTTTTAACCAAATGCTAGAGCATTACACTAGTGTTCAACAGACAAGTGATTATTTTTTTTCTAGAAACAAGAAGAGCGCTTCTGTTTTATGCTAGGTTTTGTGGCCTAAAAGTGAATTTTAGGGTCAAGACAGTCCACACTTTGCCTTTGAGAGAGGAAGAGGATTCTCCTCTTCTGCCCCTAACACTACTGAGGTTGTCTAGGACCTCACAGTGAGGAGACGGAGAGGAGAAGGCCCACCCCACAGACAGGACAGACGTGTGCGATAGGCCACTACACAGGGCAGTGTCCTCTGACCCAGAGGCCACAATGCAATGAGTTCTTGACTTTTTTTTTTTATCGCATGTGGCAGTTCACAGAGCATTCTTATAAATGTGTCTCACTGGACCCAGGACCATAGCTGGAACCAGTGCACTGGGAACAGCAGTCCTATTTTAGGAGGTGAGGCGGTTAAGCCTCAGAAAGTTTAAATGCCTTGCCCGGGGCCACCCAATCAGTTAGTGTCAGGGTGTCAGGGTTCTGACCACAATCAGTTGATTTTTCCATCTCCCCCTTAATCCCCAAGGCTTCTGTGTGAGTAAAATGTGGAATATTTTGAACTCTTGGAAAGGTCTTCTTTCTCTAACAGAACACAGAGACGTTCTATTCACAAGCAGAGGGAAGGCTCCAAGTGCAGATTAAATGTGTGATCACTGGACACCATTGGATCGGTTATTTGAGGGTGGGGGTGGAAAGGGGAGAGGGACTGTCACGTGAGGTGACCTGCAGGGAGCCAGTGTGGAGCAGAGAGAGGAAGCAGATTAGGGCCCCCACTTCCCAGCCTGGACTAGGGCTGGCCCTGAGAATGATTAAAGAGCAGCAGGAGGTTTGCAAGAGAAGAAAAAGTAAAAATAACTCATTTTGTAGAGGCCCAGCCTTCCAGAAACTGGATCTGCCCTGGCTTCACCTCTCCCAGCCCAGCCCCAGGGCTTGGTACAATGAGGGATAAAAACACAAAGGCACGCTTCACCCTGGGGGCACAAGATCAAGCGCTATCTACAAGCAAGACCGTCTAGACTGTTAAGAACGACTTTTCTACGAGTGAGTTTCTGTCAACTAGCACAGCAGTGGTCAGAGGAAAACACTGGGACCTAGAAAACTAGAGTGGACAGAGAACTGAAAATAATCCTTTGGTTTTTTGGGAGTGGGTGGGTCCCGTGGTGGCAGGCAGCGAACCCAGTGACCCCAGAGACCTCTTTTGGTCTGTTATTTCCCGATGGTTAAAACTACGGCTGCTTTCCAGAGGCCAAGTCAGTGGTTCCTTTCTATAACAGGAAAAAACAAAAATAACCAACCATCAACTAGGACGTCAAATCCTCTCAGAGGATGGAGCAGAGAGACGATTGCATAGGGCTCATTAGAAATTAAAGTTCCCGTGGTACAGCAGGAAGGGAAAGGCCGGGCTGTGTGTTAAGGACCCATCTCTTGCTGTACGTATGGTATAAAGACGATCACAGCAGTGGCTGACCTTCATGCCCTCTGTACAAATCAGGGGAGCAACTACTGTGTTTCTCTAGGTAGGCCACAGAAGCAGCACAGAGCAGAGAGACGGGGGAATCCTCCTTCAGGGTTTAGCACTGCTTTATTTCTCATAATACAGTCAAGCAACCCCATGGACATCCTCTAGCCCAGGGTTTGCTAAACCTTAGTCCTTTATGCACCACTGTCACAATTTTTGTCTTGTCCAAGCATCAGCTGTATTTGTAGTTCGTTGTTTTTTTAAGAAATTCACATACAAGTTTTAACCAAATGCTAGAGCATCACACTGAGTGGTCAACAGACAAGTAATTTTTTTTTTTTCTAGAAACAACAAGAGAGCTTCTGTTTTATGCTAGGGTTTGCAGCCTAAAAGCGCATTTTTTTATTATGATTTTTCTTTGAATATTAGGTTCTTGGGGAATGACATCACTTAGAATCTGGGGAAACACTTTGTGCAAGTTTTTCAAATGTGGTTAAAACTGGGAAAAAAACATCAACAGATTCTCCCAATCAATGGTAGGTTTGGAAGAAAGTGGTGTACCCGGCAAGTTTCTCTCTCTCCCAGCCCTGGCTGTGGAAGCAGGGAGGGAGGCGACTGTCATTCAGAAGATGAAAGACAATGAGAATGATGTGAATTTGCTCAAAATAATAATAATGAAGAAGGAAATGTTTT
>NW_003852408.1:31518510-31525740 GCF_000181295.1 Otolemur garnettii
TTTTTTTTTTGTTGCAGTTTTCAGCCAGGGCTGGGTTTGAACCTACTCTTTTGAGCCACCAGCACCACCCCATAGGAAAACATTTCTTAAAGGCAAAATCACACTGCAATTCATAAGGTACTAAAAGAAAGCTTGCCCAACTAAAACTCTGTGGCTATTTCCGAATTCTTGGTGAAGCTTAGCTCTCTAATTTGTTTCCAGCAAGGGGAATCGCAGGATGTGGAATTTACAGGTTTCTAACCCAAATGATCTTCTGTCTCTGGAAGGATATTCTTAAAAAATAAGAGAGAGGTGGGCTTCACTCTACCCTTCTAGGGAACAGGCTGGTTGTACACTACTCAGCTTAGCACAAATGTACTCCTTGTGGTCTCTCCCACCTTCCCTTCTTCATGAGAGGGAGCCGCTTCCAGCTCTCCTTAGAAGTGCTCTAAACTTTCTCTTTGTTCTTCCCAAATAAAATCTCTCTTTGTTACCCTGAAAAAATATTTAGTGCTTGCTTACCAAGTTTAGAGTCTGTGCTTTGTAAGCCTAGGGAGTACAGAGATTAAAAGATAGAAGTCCTACTCTCTGAGTTGTAACTGAGTAAAAGGAAAACAAGCAAACAAGTGATTGCAGCACATTGCAACGAGTAATTTAAGGCCCCAAGAGCTATGTGTTCAGTGGTCCTCATCCAAAACACATTGACCCACTTAATCCTCAAAACACTCACTCTAGATATGGAGAAACCAAGTCATTTGTTAAGGTTGGAAAACTTGTGCATGACAGAATCAGAGATCAAACCCAAAGTGGGTTCCAGAGCCTTGGGCGCCAGAGAATCTTCAAAGAAAATGATTGGAAGATAAAGAGGTGTTTACCAGGCAGGTGGAGAGCAGGGGGCAGAAAACAGGAAGCTGGTGACACTTCAGTCCGAGAAAACAGCATGAGGCCATGTCTCTGAAATCTCTATTTAAATATAACGTCATGAAGCCGGATGTACTTTAAAGTGAGTGATGAGAATCCTCTACCTTTTAGGGACCTGGTTTTCATTGCTCATGTGTTAAGCGACTACTATATTCCAGGCATTAGATTCCACACTAGTATAAAACCATGAAGAGGACATCCTCTGTCTCCTAGGACAGGAAGGTCATTTGATTTGATTTGAAAACCCCACGAGTTTGGGGGTGGCATAAACTCTTAAACTTTTAAAATTAAATTAGAACTGGGAAATCTGTCAGATCTGGGGTTTCTGGTTTACACCTCGATAATAACAAACAAGCAACAACCAAGATTCCTCATCCTTTCCCCTCTGGCAGAACACTTTCATTTTCCATAAATTCTTTAATCAGTTTGGAGTATTAGTTTAAACGTTTAGAGTGTACTTGAGAGCTTGAGGCATCACAAAGACGTTTGTAGTGGCTTTTCCTGTTAACACCATGTTTCTCGTAACCAATTGGTTGTGCCAGAACTCAGTGTATAGCAGCAATGCTGTCAGGAGGGGTTGTATTCTGTCAGTAATGCATCAACCTTGTGAATGGTGCTACATTTGTCTAAGTGTTTGATTTACATTTATAGTGTCCTTCGTGCATAGCTTCCAGAATATCACTTCGCCGTCTTGCAAATCGGTTTGCATTATTTGTGATAATACTTACCCTTTATTATAATTCCCGCAAGTCATGGGAAGGTTCAACTGTTTCATTAGTTGACTGAGAACAACAAAGTCTAAAGTTTCATTGAAATCAGATGTAATGTTTGTGTTCCAAGGTCAGCTGGAAACTAATAGGAATAATTTAAGCCATAATATCCCAACTGAGGCTGAGCCACGCTAATCATTCTGCAGATCACACTGAAATGATTCAGAAGGAAAAAAAAATCACATCCTATTTCTCCCTCATTAAGTATACTGAAGACCAACTTTGTAAGAGGAAAGAATTAATCTATAGCAGGGTGGTCACAGTCTGGAAAGCCAGTCTCAGGCAACCTGCCGCAGCCAGGACACACACCTAGTGGGCGTTAGGAGACTGGGGGGCTGCTTCCCCTTTCTCATGCCTCTTTTTTTCTTTTAAGTTCTCTTTTCCCTCTCCCATAACCTTGCAAATGTGGAGTCAGGGTATTCTGAGAATGTCTAGAACCTTCTGGAAAGTTCTCTGACCCACAACCTTCCCACTCTATGAAGGTCAGGAAACTTTGAAAGTGAGGAAGGACCAGCTTTCCCTTCTGGCAAAACACCCAGTTGAAAATAGTATTTTTCAACTTTTTAAAAAATCTCATGGCACACTTGAACCTATAGTTAAACTTCTGCGGCATGCTTATGTCGATCAAATAAAAGAGTAAAAAAAAAAAGAACATACTTACTGTACTTTGTATTTCTTTAGAAAATAACTTAATGATCTTTAAAAATTTTCACAGCACACTGGGTTGAAAATCACCGAGTTGAAAAGCTCCCCATGATACTCATTGGCCGCTTATCTAAAAGTATCTAACCCCTCACCTGTAAGCATTCTTTTTAATTGATAAAGCAATAAGGAATTCATCTTCTTTACCATGAGTAAAGGAATCGATCTTGGTCTGTTTTGTGCTGTTGTAACAGAATACCACAGACTGAGTAACTTATGAAAATGAGAAACTTTATTTCTCACAATTTAGGAGACTGGAAAGTTCAAGATCAAGGGGCCACATCTGGTGATGGAGGAAGGTGTCATGAGCAAGAGGAAGGGGGGTGGGGCTCCTCCTTTACGGTGGGCCACTCTCTCTATAGCGAAACAAATCCATTCATGAGGATGGAGCCCTCATAACTTAAACACTGCTCAAAGATTCCACCTCCCAAGACTGCTGCGCTGAGGATCCAGTTTCCAACGTGAACTTGGGGGCTCACATTCAGGGTTCTGGCAGGTAGTTCCCAGGTGTGCCTTTTCTTTTCTGTGAATAGAATCAAGCTGAGGAGACTGTGCTTTTATAAACTGCAAACATAAAAGAAGAAAGCCCATCGCAGCCAAAATACACACAGAACACATATAGTTATTATTTGCCTAGTTGTGGCATTTTAAACAGATGGTTAACAAAATAATTTTTAGGCTATTGGAAATTCTGACTCTGTTAGCCCCACAAAGTAAGTGCAAGCTAATAGGACCGGAAATTCCTGGAAGAGTACATTACTCACCCTCCCCCCCCCATATACACCTCATTTTTGCCATTTGCTTTGAAGGAGGAGGGAGGCTGTGTATAGGGGAACAAGAGTTTTACGTAGTATCTTTTTTTGCTTTGGGGATGCGTAAAGGTTCTACCTTTAAGCAGCAATAATTTTTAGGAATGTTGAAGAGGGGAACATAATTGTTGACACAGAGAGTGCCAGACCTGGGATCAAAGAGTTGCCTTTGGCTATAAGAAACTTAGAAGCTGCTGGGCTGTGCTTCTTTAACCCTCCTGTTGCTACTCAGAGTAAATATAGGCACTGAATAGTCTCCTCTCGCCCTCCCTTTGTCTTGATTTACAATCCCATGTGAATCTTAATCCCTGTAATAATTTACACTTTGCAAAATGCTTCTTTTATAAATTTCTCAAAAACACACGAAATTACTGATGGCAAGCAACTTTGCCCTAAATGGCCTACTATCAGCACAATGTAATATATTGTTTAGTATCATCTAGTATAATCTGATCTATTCTCATTTTATCACCCCAATACCCCTCTTTGCAAACAGAGCCTATTGACCGCAATGTGATTGGCGCCAGAGGTTATATAACAAAAGAGGGGGCTGACTTAGAGCTTGAACCTGACTCCAAACCTAGTGCTCTTTTCACCCTTCACTTCTGCCTCCTGTTCCCTGGGCAGATCCTGGAAGAGAAGAGTGAAGAGGAAGAATGACGTGCTGGGTTCTGAGTTCTTCACTGCGGGTTTCAGCCACCTTTGTACCTCCCAGGCACCCAGGTGCATTTTCAAGTATATAATATGAGCTCTTTTCCATTACTTGAAAATGCTCCTACATTTCATCTAACTTATAATTTCCATACTTTTTTAAAGTTAATGCTTAAAATTTTGTATTTAAAATTATTTGGCTATAAGAACACTTGATTTACAAATGACTATGATTTCTCGATCACTTACAAATGATAAAACCTAACCTAAAATGACTTTAAAATATAATAAAAATTTCATGAATTCTAAATTTAGCACCGAATGAATTTGGCATGGTATTAAATCTTGGCACTGTTTAATGAGACATTTATTAATTTCAATGTTTTGCCCTTCTTGCATTTTGGGATAAATGCTTTTGGGGGGTAATTTTAGCATTTAAGCTGTTTTCTATTTCGTCAGACATCTCAGTAGCCCCAGATGCTACACTTTTCATCCCCAGGTAGAAAAGCCTGGCCGGGCCCACTGGTCCAGGTGACAGTGGCTGTTCATTCCTCACCCATTTTGTGTGTACCACACACTAAGGAGGACATGATTTTTCTCTTCAGACAAAATGCAAATGCTTTGGAAACTCTTATCACTAGAAAGCCTCCCTGATACTACTGACAATTATACAGTTGGAAAATCTGCTTCTATTTGTTCTCTGCAATTTTAAGCAAGTAAAACCTTGAGAAAGTGGAATGTTTGAGTCTTCTCATTCAAGGAATTTAGGGGTGTCTCCGGGTTAACCAGAAAGCATGTTTCCTTCAGCCCTTCTTGTTTGAGCTCACTCCCAGGCCTAGTGAACAGCGTCTATGAGCAAAATGAGATCCTTCCTGCTGGCTGTGATCACGGCTCACATCAGTGCTAACGGAGGGGCTTTAAGGTCTACCGATTGGGGATGACCCAGCAATAGTTTCTGGACATTGATTTCCTTTTTGATAAACCAAATTTTGCTTTTAACTAAACAAAATTTCACTAGAAAAATTCTGCTTTTAATTTTATTTTAATTTTGCTCTTTACTTTTTTTTGTACCCTTGGATCTTTTCTGGTGAAAGCGGAGTGCTGCAGAAATTCTAATCACCCCTGCTAATCAGTGTTTTTGCTGATATCACAATACAAAGGCAAATGAAAAATAAGAGTTGAAAAACTGTTTGTTCTGGAACTCTGTCAGACTCAAACAATCAAGGAAAAAAATACTTTAACTTCACAGGCAATATTTAACTCTGAACCTAACATTATGGGCTTTTATCCCCCTCCCCCTCCCCCCCATCACTACTTCTAACATGTTCAATAGGAAAGAAATTTTTCTTTTACACTAGTGAAAGCACATTTTCTTCAACACAACTACTCTAATCTCCACACTTTGTTAAGAAAAGAAGTTTCAGTATTTTGGGTCCATAAAGAAACGTGATGGTGACACTGGCCTTGTTCTCACTCCATCACTGACTTATTCATGTTCACACACTTATTCATTTAGCAGATGTTTGTTGAGTATCTACCTTGTGTTAGGTATTAGCAAGGCACTACATTAAAAAATGAAAATAACCTCACTTAGAATTTGGTATTTTTGGATTCATCTCAATAATTACACACACACACATTCCAACAGTATCCAAACTGGATGGTGTAAAAGTGTCAGTACCACTAATTTTTTTGTCAGCTATTATATGTAATAAGGCCCTACATGGAGTACTGTGTAGGAGAGTTTCTGTATTCATTTTTTTCAGCGATAGTTCACTGGCTACCATTTGTCAATACTTTGCTGTAGAGGTGAGTGAGAGGCAATCTCTCCTCTCAAGTGTTTCCCCTTTTCTGTGGCAGAGATAGACATCTAAATGAACACCTGCTACAGCCTATGATAGCACCACAGGGGAGCCGGCACTCCAAACAGAGTGGGAACACACAGGAGCAGAGCTTCTCAGACAAGCCTGGTAAGACACTTTGGCATCCAGAACACCAAGGAGGAGTGTGCAGACTACGTGCTGTTCAACCAGAAGGGGGCCCGGTTTCTATCACAGACACTACTGACGAGTATATTTTAAACAGGACTTTTCAGAGCGGTTTGTTTTAACACAATCAGTATGTTCAACAATTCTCTGACATGGGGAAATGGAGTGTCTTGAGTAAGGGGTGCCTTTTTCTAGGGTGCACCGAGATGTCACATGAGCTAGAAAGCTGTGGAAGAAGCGACAGTCTCAGGTAGATGAGATGGAAACGGGCCTTTCAGGTGTGGGGAGTGACCGTGCAGGGCGCAGACGGGCCGGGTGCGCTGGGGGGAACAGGAGCTAGTTTTGTATGATTGGATCACAGGGTGCCGAGCCCAGGGGGTGCAGCGGGAAGGAGGCTGAGGAAGCAGGCATGGGCTTGATCACATTCTTCTAACACCTCCCCAGCTACCGAGGCCTACTCTTAGCTTTCAGCGTCAAACATCAATGCAGTATAGCTTTGCCGTCTCCCACAGGTAAACCAGATGTCGATCCTTCACAGTTTAAATTACCTATTTATCATTCTAAGTGGGCATGTTATGACTTCATTCTAATTTTCTGTGGCATGTGTAAAAGTCAGCGAGGTCTTTGTTGATACCAGGAACTCAGCACGGGAAACCTTACTCCAGTCATACATCCTTACTGCCTTTTTTAAAAACCACAGGACAGGTTTTCTCAGGTCATGGATCAAGTTAAGTGTCTTGTGGGAATCCCAAAAGAGCCTCTAGGATTCTACAGATCTGAGAGCTGCTCTTGGTATGAACCCCCATCCTGCAGTTTTCCCCCATGCTATTCAACATTACCCCCTTCACTTGCCAGTGCTTCTGCCCAAATTGGCTCCGTTGGAGTATCTTTCCCTCTCTCTCTCATTAATACCATCATCTTTTATTTCTAGCATATGGTTAGAGGCACAGCTTAGCTGAAGTGAAAATACCATCATTCCTAAAATCAGCAGAATGGTGAAATCTAATACCGTCAGCAAAAGCACTTTGTTAGCAAGTAGCCCACTGGCTGACACCCTGACCAGCATCCACTGTTTTTGTTGAGGGACATGTTCCAACTGGTCACTTTCTTCTCCCATAGATAAACTAATTGGGAAAGGTTTTGGTCGACACCTCTGACTGTAAACATTAGCAAAGAACTTCAGCTGTGTTAAGATAAAAAGGAATTTATAAGAAAGATCTGGAGGAAAGAAAGAAGAAAAGGTAAGGTTGAAGAACCATCTGGGAGAAGCTTAGAACTCAGGGCAGCTCTGGAGTTCTTGGTGGCAGGAACTAATAGACAATATTGGCAAGGCCCTGTCACTGGGAGGGAGAACTCCCTAATTACTGCTACACTGTATGCAAGACTCAAAATCTTAGGAAAGTGTGTCTG
>NW_003852408.1:31525838-31526671 GCF_000181295.1 Otolemur garnettii
GGGTCTCTCAAGACCTCGCTTAAGGAAGCCCGGTGACTCCCTGAAAAGGAAACTGGAGTGCTGTTACCAAATGCACTAAGACATAAATGCGCATGTGTGTGTGTTGATGAAGAGCAGGAAAAAGCAATTGTTCATTGTCGTATTTCTTCTCCTTTGCAAACTATGAAAACTTTATCTTCCAGTATGGAGAAACCTTAAAGAACTCAAGCTAGACCTCCCATTTGATCCTACAATCCCATTACTGGGCATTTACCCAGAAGGAAAGAAATCCTTTTATCACAAGGACACCTGCACTAGGCTGTTTATTGCCACTCAACTTACAATTGCCAAATTGTGGAAACAGCCTAAATGCTACCCAAACCAGGAATGGATTAACAAGCTGTGGTATACGTATACCATGGAATACTATTCAGCCATTAAAGAAATGGAGACTTTACAGCCTCTGTATTAACCTGGATGGAAGTGGAACACATTATTCTTAGTAAAGCATCACAAGAATGGAGAAGCATGAATTCTGTGTATTCAATTTTGATATGAGGACAATTAATGACAATTAATGACACGGTGGGGGGTGGGAAAAGGGGGGAGCAGAAAGAGAGAGAAGGAGGGAGGAAGGTGGGGGAAAGGAATAGCAGAGAGAGGGAAGAAGGGGGGGAGGTGGAGTCTCAGTGTGTGCCATACCTTTTGGGGGCAAGGCACAATTATAAGAGGGACTTTACCTAAGAAATACAATCAGTATAACCTGGTTTCTTATACCCTCAATGAATCCCCAACAATAAAAACAAAAAAAAAGAAAGAAAATCTTATCTTCCTCTTTCTTTCTTTCTTTCTTT
>NW_003852408.1:31526788-31559363 GCF_000181295.1 Otolemur garnettii
TTTTCTGATTCCATTTTGTAATTATCAATCATATGCACTTGAAAATGTGAAAATGGAAGAAGGAAAATCACTGGGGACAGGTGGGTATTTTTTAAAAGGAAATCCTTTTTTTTTTTTTCTGAAACTTGACTTGGAATAATGGGATTTCTTCAATTTGCTATATGCAAAGTAACAGAGAGCTTAGTGTATCCCCGAGATGGATTAGACAGATGTAGCACTTAACTATTAACATTTGTGAGGTTCATTCCCACCAGTGAGATTTGCGAGCAGCTTCCATGAGATGCTATGCAAAATCAGTTTAGTACTTTCCTCATTTGTCACTGTGCCGTGAAACTGGTAAAATATAGAGGAAACAGAAAATTGGGCACATCTGTGAGTTTGGTTGTGTCCTGATTATAGCAATGCAATTCCACAGATGTGCATGTTTTCACAGGAGAACAGGTTTCTATTTGACTCCAAACTCCATCAATGCTCAGCTGATATTTTATAGCTCCCTGCGGGTTTGACATGCCCTCCCTTTGGAGAGCCCAAACAGTAGCTTAGCTATAAGATTCACTGGCACAACTTTGGTATCTATTTTCTTAAATTATGGCAAATGGGAATTTGTGGCATATGTATGTCAACTCCACCTACATATTTCTCCTATAATAACGGTTGGCACATTCCTTCCACCTCTCAGCAGAGAGCCCCCAACACTTAGTAAACATTTATTCATTCTCACATTGAGAAGAGTTCAGTAGCTTTTATAACTCTCACATTATGGAAAAGTAAAAATGTAAGGCCATTAAGGAATACAGTAATTGTAAGTATAAATAATCTGTTTCCCCTCAAAAAAAAAAAAAATGAGAAAGCTTTGAAGCCAAAATAACATCAGAGATGACATTTCCTCAATCGTATTCTATATCAGAGGCTCCCACAGTTGGATGTGTGAGAATTAGCTGGAGTATGGTTAAGATAGACACTTCCTATATCCCGCCCCAACAATTCTGATTCTGAAGGTCGGGGGTGAGGCTCAGGCATCTGCATGATTGATGAACACTTTCCCTCTAGGTGATTCAGAAGACCAGACATTGAGAAACCCTGGTCTAGAGAAAATAATCAAATTATAAGATTATAAATAGAGAAACAAAAGCATGGCTCTCAGAAGACTACAATTCCTCACCTTCTTCCCTCACTACCTCTCAAGATCATTCCATTTTTGAAGTTTTTTAAAAAGCAGCTGTCATTATCAGATAACTCCAGGAGTTTTCAAAGCTCCTATATAACTATAACTAACCTCAAAAGAAAGAATAAGAATGTAAGCTTGAATCTACTTTTGGATTCATTTATGCAGTGAGTCAATGGAACATGACCTTCTTTGGCTTGGAATCTCAATCTATCCTGCCAGAACTTGGATAGTCTAGAACCATATTGGCCATTCAGAGGAAGCAGAAGCTGTTTTCAGGTGCTCTCCACATCTCTAGGGATTTTTCTAACATCCATCAAGTGGTTTCTTTTGTGGCCTCCTAAAACATCTATGCCCTGTAGTCACAGTTCCATTAAAGACTTGATGACTCTGGTAATAATGACAACTAACTGTCATTATTTATTATATGTCAATAAGTTGGTGCTCAGTATTGTGTGTGATCCTCCCCAAAACTGTAAAACATAAAATGGTTATAAACATTTTATAGACAAGGAAACTGAGATAGATTAAAGATCTAGCCCACATAGACTAAAAAGGCTGCTAAGTGATTTTTTTGTGTGGCTCTGAGTCCCTGAAAATAACTTCTATTACATTGACTGTCTCCATAGAAAGATGGCGAGTTACAAAGGCAAAGTTGTTCAGCTGAAATATCTTTGAGATAAGAAAGGAGAATGTGGTAGAATTAAACCAATTGTAGGCAGAGGGAAGTGGGGTTCTCATTTCTCAGAGTTCAGACTGAAGAGTGTTGCAGTACCTTACATACCGTGTATTATTATTCTCCATGTAATTACACTAAGTAAAATACCTTTACAGCAATTGTATACATAATCAAACATTGCACAAAACTAAAAGCTCGAAGTGCCTGCCAACCTCCTCCTACCCTGGATCAAATGAAATCCTATGTACTAAGCCATAGTTATAATTTTCCCCCTGGTTTCACTTGGATTTCCTTTAATAACGTTTGATTGTAATTAAAAATCAGCGTATATGTGGAATAGATGAAGAAACCAAAATTATTCTCTTTTGTCTTTTAGAAAAGTGACAGTATATAAAAATGCTCAGTATAACCAATTCACTTTTTATCCCCCACCCCGTTGAACTAGCGTATTATCAACCACAGATATGCTTCTCCACATAAGACGGTAACTGCAATTCTGTGGTAAATGCAACAGGACTGAAGTCATTGCCAAAGAAGCATCAAAGCGTTCAGAGGAGCTATTGATGTGTTCAGCTCATAGCTCAAAGAAAGAGCAAAGAGAAGGCAGCCAATAGCAGGAATGGCCTTAGGCTATGCTTTCAAAATAGGTTTAAATACAAAGGCTAGAACAGCAGTAGGATATTCATATATAAAACAGATATCTGCCACTTAGCCAGCTGAGTGGAATGAGGTTCCCGAGTCTCTCAATGTTCAGGCACTGACAGTTAATTCTAACCTAATGGTATCTAGTTAGAAGTCGGAAGTCTGGAGATCTTAGTACTGGCGTTAGGGTCCATTCTCTTTTTGAATCCTGTTGTTACTAGGATCAGTGTACCAGATCACTGAGAGGTTCTGGAATCTCATTCCACTGCCCAAGCCAAAGTTGATGACAACCATTTAGGGCCATGTCCTACACATCAAGGAGAACCCCTAGTCTGCTTTCAAATCATCCCGCATGTTGTTCAGGTACGCCTCAGCTCTAGATTTGGGAGGTGTTGGTGGCAGCAATACTGTTTGAGAAATTCTGTTCCCCCCAGAGCTACTCAGAAAGGTCTGATTTCACTGGTCAGTAGTGACCCTGTCCTCCCTTTTATCTAGCGTGACATAGCCATGATAGTCTTGCAGGAATAACGATTGGAACGAACACCTGCCACCTTCATCACAGCCCTTCTTGTAGCCATCTCTTTAAGAGTAAGAATGCCCTTTTCATTTCAGGAGGCAACATGCTGCAGGGGAAGAGGGTCATGCTGAAGACGTGTACAGTCTAGTGTAAAGGCTGTCACTCCAGCCTTGTGGGCTTGAGCAAGTTACTTAATCTCTCTGAGTCTGAGATTTCTTATTAGAAAGTTGAGCTGAAACTCAGCCTCATGTGGTCATTATAAGAAGGAGAAATATTAGAGTGAGGTAAACAAAAGGTAGCTAATGTGGTTGTTGAGGTGATGAAAGCAAAGCAGAGCAGGTAGTGATACAGAGTCTAGCCCTCCTTTCTTAAAGGATGGGGTTGATTTCTGGTGATTTTCAAAACAGAGTGGAAGGAGGGAAGCAAGCCCACCTGCTTTCCATGGCTGAGGGAAGAGAACCTGGTAATATGCAACCATATTCTCTAAAGGGAACAAGGTGGAGCCAAGATAGGAGACCTCCACATGAGAACTCTCTCTAGACAGATAGTGGTGGAATGAAATGGGGTCGTGGTCCCACGGTGCTGAAACAGGGATTCACCAAAGATGAACTCAACTACTTTACAACTCTTAAAGTCCTTTCTGAATCTGCTTGAAGGAGGACGCTGGGTGTGTGAGTAGCAAATGAGACTTGGAGCATCTGAGGGTAAGATGGTCAGTAAGTCAGTGATGCTCTATATGCATAGATCATTAGACTGTATTTCTCTTGCTAGAAATGGAGCAGATAGTCTACAAAATGGTCTGTGAGTTGTCATCAAAACATCCTTTTCCCTGAGGTAGTAGGCACCAAGGCTAGAAACCAACACATATCTGAATGGAGAGGCCCTCTGTCCACATGCTATCCACAATGTGCTACAGAAGATTCTTTAACCTCTTTCCACATTTGCATTTCTCCTCTGTCCAAAGAAATTCTTGAGAGATATAGCTCTTCTGAAACCGCCTTTCAATCTACAGAATGGCCTAGGTAGGCATACAGGTGGACTTCCTCAAACTTTTTCAGTACTTGATGTTTCAACTATACAAGATTAATTATAAAATTGAAAAAGACTATGGTTGTTTGGCAGAAAACAATGCAGTGGATGCATTTTTACATTCTTCCATTTAAAAATATGCTTTTGTTTCATCTTTTATAGAAAATGTACTATTGAGTCCAAACAATATAATTAAAAGAAAAGAACTAGTGATAAGAGGTAAAACTCACATACCTGAACATTTTTTTATAACCTTAAAAACCTTTTCTCAATTGACAAGAGGATTTTCATTAAATAAATGCATAAAAATTATGACTTGTAAACGATGTCCAGCTATATATAGAAAAGAGTAAAAATCTGTAAGGAAATGATTTTTATGACATCATGGCTTATGGTTATGGAAAGTACCATGAGGGATATTGGTCAACACTACACCAATAGAAGCAGCAGGTATAACAATGGTGGGAAGTGGTAAGGAGTGAAGGCCTGTATTACTGTACAAATACCTTGCATAATTAGAAAATGAAGCAGGAAAAAGGTATAATATGGAAGTAAAAGGTAAATAGGTTTCTGTTTGATTGCTTGAAAATTATCCTTATCACCAGAAAAGTATCTCCAAACTTGAAATATAAAGATGATTACTTTTTACTTTAGTGTACATTTTTTATAGAACACACAGTTACTTTGAACTCCTCAGTCTTCACCATCTGTAGAACTCAATTTCCGTTTTATAAAAAGAAAAAATGCTGACATCTGTTTAAACCCTAATATCTCCGCAACCATGTTAGAATGCTAACTCAAGTTTGGTGTCATGTTAAAGCACTTGATCCTTAAAATAATATTAAGCTTATGGTTCTGTTTCAACTTTGCAATGATACTACCATTTAACCCTTCAGATATTCCAAACATCTCACCAAGGAAAATCTTGGACCAAAACAAATGAAGTCAAAGGTGGACATTTCATTTTCACATGACACATGGTTAGGAAATTTTCTAAAACCAACCAAGAATCTGGAGTCTTAGAATGAGATAATGGGCTTGTTTAAAGCATGATTTGTCATTAAAGAGACCTTCTTCTGGTGATTATGGCAGCCGATTTTGTGCCTGGGCCAACCCAAGTCAAAATTGTGAGGTAATAAGAATAAGTTGGATTTACAAAATGTTGAACAAAAATATCTAAATCCCTTCTACATTCATGATCTCATTACATTTTCAGAGCAGCCTTGACAGATTAGTGGTGAGGTACATTCTAGACTTCTCTCTCTACCTTCATCTTCAGGACTGAGGTTCTCATCCTCTCAGCTGCTGGGATGTTTGCTGGTGACTCACAGTACATTCTTCCCCAGGAATCGCCCTTAGCCTAAAGGGAGCTATTTCACACTAGTCTATGTCCCTGCCCCAAGGACAGCCCATATCCAATGACATCATGGTCAGTGAAGGGGCAACAAAGGCTGAGTCCCAATAAAAGGCCATCCCAGCTCCAGAGGAGCCCCGGGGGTTGATTGTCTGGGTCACACGGCAGCTTCACTTTTCTGGGTGCCCAGTCCTCTTCCTCACCTACTCCCTCATATGTACTGTTCCCATGAGAACCCCCAGTGAAAGCTCTAATTTTTGAAGCTAGGTCATCTGCTATCTGGCTGAGAATGAGGGTCTCCTCTCTGGTCACAGGTGGGATGTGCAGAGGACAATTGTTCAGACTTTCTCTGCCAGTGCACAGGGATGAGGTAGGCAGGAGGGAAAAGCACTGGTCTGTACCTCCTGACAGAGAAGTCATCATGTGGATGCCTGGATGATGGAATTAGGCTGCTCTTGCTGAGTGAGATCAGTAACTTGGAAAAAGACAATGAAAGGGTGACCATAACTTATCACCAATCTAAAGGGAAGTGTGAAATTCAGAGGGCCTCTTCAGAAGCATATGAAAGAATAATTATCTCCTGCAGCCAGAGAGCAGAAAAAACCAAGAATCAGGTCCAGGACTTAATTACCAGGGGGACCTGAGAGAGAAGTGTTTGAATTGTCAAATCCCCAACAAGCTGGCTATTTCAAGGTCAGAGTCCAGGTTAAGATGGAATGGGAACATCTGGGTTAGTGTGCTAAAAACCCTGAAAGCCCCAGATGGTCCCGAACCATATGTGCATATGTATGTATGCACACATCTATCCAAAAGGAGCCCACTCTTCCCTATCAAAGGTTAGCACTCCTTGTCTGAAGACAATGCAGAGTCCTCTACTTTGTAGGACAACACATTCCCAACTCTCCCCCTTCCTTAGAGTTTACTCTTAGTTTCACTCTTGGCCACTGAGTGGGAATTATTAGGAATGTGCCATAAATATAACCTGATCAGGGATATGCCGGCCCCATAAAGGTGGCAACAGACCAGACAGGGAAGGAGCTGTCGGACCCAGGGAGCATGGCCCAACAGATGCCAGTATATGTAAGACTTGTAGACAGCCCTGGATGAAGAGCTATGGAATACAGTGTTGGATAAGGGATATTTGTCAAAGTGAGAGCACTTCCCCATCATATGGGCAACCTTGGGCAAATACCCAGGAAGGAGCGGTGATATGTTGTTGGCTCATACTAAGTAAAAAAGAAATGCAGAACTGCCCTGCAAAAGCTAAAGATGTGACCAAAAGCTCAAAGAGGCCATCTTGGAATAAATGTATTTGGTCAAGCCAGAAACCCTCTCAGGCAGCTTGTTCCACAAGTGGGACCAAATGATGTTCCATGTACTACAGTGATAAAGAAAACAACGCAGAGAGCTCACACACAGTGATTGTGTTCATACAATGGAGTAGGGGATGTTATTAGAGAACTGAGCCCAACAGACATAGAGATGATAGGATCTCAAAATAATGGAGGCAGAGTGGTGGAACTTACCCAGCATTGAGGTTGATGAGCTGCCGTAATGAGTAGCAAGGTCAAAGTGGCAGTGGGGGAAACAGAGCCCAGCCTGTGGAGAAAGATGGAGATGGCTAGAACCCCTCTGGGAGCAAGCTGGGCAGTCGACAAGAGTGTTGTTCAGTTTATATAGTCAGCAGAAATTAAAGATTGCTGACAGTTCGGGCAGGATTGACTCCCAGTTTCTGAACCTGAGCCAACTTTTAGACTCAAAACTCCTTGAATGAAGGAGAGCTTGGGCCCTGAGGGGGAAGCCTGCAAGACCACAGCAAGACCACAGCAAGAGCACCTGGTAATAATTCCTTCGTCCTTCCCCAGAAATACCTGTGGCCATTTAATCCAGTAACTAATCACAGGGGAAAAGGGCAGACTCAAATATGTCAAAGACTATAGGACACAGGGTTTGAGTTGCCATTAATATTTGGTGGTATTTTCACCATGTCCTCTCTCTCAGTGTGAATGTTGGGGGCTAGGTAGCAAATAAAGTCATGCTCCAGGTTTGGCTACCATCTGTTCTCTGTACCCATGGATCCCTCAGTGGTCAATTTCCCTGAACTTGAATGTATACTTCGACCTGATATACTTGGGAGTTGGCAGAACTCACATTGGTTCCTTGGCCAGTGGGAGAGGAGCTATTATAATGGAGAAGGTTAGTGGAATTCTTTGAAATAACCTTTCACTATCCCTGCCCTCTCTCATCCAAGATGGTAAAGGAAAATCAGTAATGTATCCTGGATCCTGGGGGTTAAACAGAGAATAAATGTTATCTTCACAGTCCTAAAAGATTCAGAAGTGATGGTTCATTCCTATCTTACCTTATTTAGTTCACCAGCATGACTCTGCAATCAACTCCAGGTGAGTCTTAAAATACGCCTATAGACTTACAACAAAGTGAACCATACAGCGGCCGTGGTATTTGTGGTGCATTTGCTAGAGCAGATTAGCATGGCACAAGCTCAAGTTTACAGCATTCAGCCACTGACCTGATGAGTGTACTCTTTCCTGTCCCCAGCAGAAAAAAAGACCAGAAACAATTTCAGTTCACATCGGAAGCAATAACACGTATTTATGATCTTGTTCCAGGGCCATGTTCAATCTTCTAGGCTTCAGTATCATATAGGATTGGACCATCTAAACATTCTTCATGGATAGTAAACCATCTTTGATTTACTATATTAATGAAATTCTATTAATTGAACCTGATAAGCAGATAGGGGCAAGTGTGTTGGAGGCCTAGGTAAGACACATGTACTCAGAGGGTGGTTGGTAACACCAGCAAAGATTCAGGGGCCTAAAATATCAGTACAGTGGTTTTTTTTTTTTTTTTTTTTTTTTTTTTTAAAGACAGAGTGGCACTTTGTCACCCTTGGTAGAGTGCTGTGGTGTCATAGCTCATAGCAATCTCAAACTCTTGGGTTCAAGTGATTCTCTTCCCTCAGCCTCCCAAGTAGCTAAGACTATAGGCATCTGCCACAACACCCAGCTACTTTTTCTATTTTTAGTAGGGACAGGGTATCGCTCTGTCTCAGGCTGGTTCCAAACTCCTGAGCTCAGGCAATCCACCCACCTCGGCCTCCCAGAGTGCTAGGATTATAGGCATGCATCGCCTTGCTCAGCCAGTAAAGTTTTTTAGGGGTCCTGTGATCTGGGGGTTTCCACAATATACCTGTTCAAAGCAAAGAACAAATTATTGTGCCTTGCATCTCTTATTCTTAAAAAGGAATCATGTCTGGTAGGTTTCTTTGGAAGCAAATTCCATGTTTGACAGCACTGTGCTAACTCCTTTGTTGAATGACAACAAAAGCTGCTAGCTATGAAAAAGAAATGATTTTATAGAAGTTTCATATGTATCAAGTAGTCCTGCTTCTAGATACATTTGACCTATTAGAGCATGCAGTTTTAGAGGTAAGGGTGGTGGAAAAAGATACTGTGTAGAGTTTATGACAGGCCCAATGGAAACTCAAACACCCAAACACCTTGGGAGCTGACCAAAAGAACCACAACATCTGTAGCAAAGAACCATATACCTCTTGCAAAATAGCAACCTGTACAATATTAGGCATAAAAAATCTGCTTGCAGGATAAGGGCCCATGCGCCTAGAACCACCCTTCAGCAAGGTGAATTCCTTCCGAACCACAAAATCATCTTGGTTAGGTGAGTCCGGCAACAATCCACTGTAAAATGGAAGTGGCAAATCTGGGGAGGGGACGTGAGGAGGTAGTTTAGACCCTTCTGTTATCCTCCACCTCACAACTCTGCCCTTCTTTCAGGTTATACCTATGACTGATGGTGGGTTCCAACTAACAGGGGAGGAGAGATGCTGAGCTTGGTGTGCAGATGGGTCAACCTAGCATGTGACTGCAGACTAAACCTGAACTGCTGTGCGGTGCGACTCACTCAGGGCGGCATGAAAACATCGCAAAGATGGAAAACACCTTGCATGGGCAGAGCGCCTGGGTGCACTGGTCAGCCACTTTATGTGGCAAAGTAATTGTCCTTCAGTGAAAAGCTGTGTATGGATTCTTGAGTAGAGGAAAATGGCTGGCTGGTTGGTCAGGGAATCGGAAGAAGAAAGATTAGAAATTAGAGACCAGATCATGTCTGGAAAAGGCAGGTGAAGGGGTCAGTGGGCATAATCATGAAGGAGGAACATTTTTGGATAACACGTTAACATCCACCAGAAAGCACCTGTCAGGAATGAGGCACCAGACAGCTGAGCAGGTCGCATCATGACCAGCTCTGTGACCAGCCTTCAGCATCAGACACCTTGGGGTTGGCACATGGGCCACATGAGCACAGTAGCAGTGGCAGAGGCACAGGCACTGCCTGGCCCCAAACAAGTTCCCACTCCTGAGACAGTTTACCCAGTGCTAGCACTTGACTATATTAGACGTCTTTCATACAGTAAGGAGCTGTGATTCATGTAGATTGGAAATAATAATTTCTCAGGCCTGAATTTGCCTTCCTGCTGTGAAAGCTGATTCGAAGTCATTCCTGTCATAATCAACCAAAATGGGCGGGGGGGCATTGGGAAAAAGCATTCAGGTCACCTAAGTCTGTTTCAGAAATCCCCTCTTAGCCTCAACCCAATGAAACAGCCTGCTGTCACTTTCAGATGAACTTCACCTAGTTGCCTCTTGCCAATCAGAACTTTGTTTCAAACAACTTGCATAATCTTTCCTCCTTTACAATATAACCTCGGCCCTTCCCCTTGTTCTTCAGACACACTAGAAACCACCCTGGTCTCTGTGTCCATGTCTGGGATTGCACATTACTCCCAAATAAAACTCTTTTGCTTGGAGACTCATCACTATACATTTTTACTTAGTATTGACACTGCCTTGAAGACTCCAGTGAGCACCTCTACCCAAAGTCTTATGGAGTCCTTGATGCCCTCACAGAGGATCTGATAAAAGGGTCCTATTTGCAGCAAAGGAAGATAGGCAGTAGGTGTGTGCCCATGAGATTCTCTAGTCCTACCTCATACCATATTCTCTAAAGCTGCTGCCATGTAATGGTCTTTTGAAGATGTATCTAAAGTTTAGGAGTGGCGATAATTCCCTAAGAAGGTGGGGCATCATCTAGCAGAGTGTTGTATCATGTTAAATCAAGGACCACTATACAGTGACAGGATCCTGCCCATAGAATAGATAGGTCTGGAAACTAAAGGATGAAGGTGGGATGGCTCTATCTACACCACCCCCAATAGCCCCTTGGAAAATTTGTATTTCCCATGTCTGCAGTTCTCGAGATCTAGAGGCCCTTGTTCCCAGAAGGGGATGCTTCCAACAGGACCCGCTGCAAGAATTCCTTTAAACTCAGCCACAGCTGCTACCTGGTCCCTTTAGGCTGTGTATGCCAAAGGCAAGGAGGGGAGTCACTGTACTGGCAAGTATAATTGACACTAATCATCAGATCAAGTGCAGAAGCTGCCACATACTTTGTTTGGTACCCAGGTGACCCAATGGTCACCTATTGATATGCAGTTGCCCAGTTTTAACTGTAAATATAACAAGTGCAACAGTTACAACCTGAGACTCCCATAGGGACTAGGAGCGTAGACCCCCTCAGGAGTGAGTGTGTGGATCCCCCTACCAGATAAGCCATTTGACCAGCGGAGATGCTAAGGGCAAAGAGACTGAGGGGAGGTGGGTATGAAGTGGGCATCAGACCAGGGGGGGCTTTAGTTCCTTCCACTAACTGTCCCATCTTAAGTTTTCTCAGGAAAAGAAATGAACCAGAATCCCAGATGAGCTCTTTCCGGGTGGGGATCCTGAGAGTGGGGAAGAGGCCCCTGCAGTGGCCATCACTGGGTGCAGCAAGCAGCACACTGAGCCGCCCCACCCAACCACGCTCGGTCACCGTGGAGTGACCCCACTGGCTGTCTCTGGCTTCAGTGCAGGGGCTTCCCAGAAATGCCCAAGCCTTTCCCAGCCCCACTGGGAATGGCCTCACTGACGTGGGTGAAGATTGCTGAGAGGCTGCTACTTTAACTCTGCAGCATTAATCATAATACGGAAATTTATGTACTATTTTTCCTAAGGCGTGTCATTCTTTTAATATTCACCTCTGCATGTGCCAGATGAAAACTGATGTTTGGGCAGACGTGGACGCTTCAAGGCAGAAAACCTTGGAGTCCCCCTTCCACCCCCGAACATGGCTGGGGCCACAACAGTGTGATGCTCTGGGTCCACGAGGTCCAGTTGTTAAAATGTAACTCCCAATAATTTATAAGCACAAAATAGGCTCACTATAGAAACTTAATTTTTAATTCTTAAATTTAATCTAAAAAATACGTTTTTGCTGGTGTTCCAAGTTCTCTAACCATTTAAAAATATACATGTTTCCTAATTCATAGAACAAATGTAAACAACTTGTTTCATTCCATAACCTCTTTGAGTAAGTGCGGGTTCTCTTATAGCCCACATCGCTCCAGGGTCATTGTGCGCCAGGTTTTGCTTCCTAGTAGATTTTTACCCCATGTTCACTCTATATTTTCCTTTGCTCAGTTGCATTCCACTTTAACCTTTTATGCCTAATTGGCATGCCTTTCAACTCTGCTACCATTTTAGTGAATGATTAGAATACGCTTGACTAAAGCCCATAGTCTGAACTAAAGAAATACTAAAAAAGCTTTCTTAAACTTGAGTCAAGAGCTATGAAATACTAAGCTCACTTAATCACATATGTTGAAAAGATCAGAAGAAAATTTTTATCCTAAAAGGACAAATTAATGACACAAAAAGTTTGACCGAACATTGTTATAAATACATGCACGCATGCGCGCACACACACACACACCCCTCCCAGGGGTTTTATCATTTAAAAGGCAGAAGATGTGTTTATTCAAAGCCATGCATCTTTAAGAGTAATTCTGTGAAGTAATAGACAAGCTGAGTTAAAGTTTAACTTAGATAGTGTCTCCAGGGATCCCAGATATGGAAAATCTTTGGGGCCAGTTTTGTGGATATAACCCATTCCCTTGTTTACTGCAGACATACACAGATGAGTAAAAACTGATAAACTTCCTTGTGGGCCCTAAGTGGAAATTCACACCTGTGGTGACTGGTGCTTACAAATTAAATTCTTTTCATGGGCACAGTGCGAAGACACTGCAATGAGTAAACACACTTATCTTTTGCCAGAATGATAACACTGAATATAATTGTCATCAAAGGGTCCCTGTGAGTGATGGTGACATCTGCTCCTCAGTGGACCTTCAGTTAGGACTTCAGAGTCACCCCCTTTTCCCATGGTGTGAATAAGGAGTCCTTTGGCCTGTGGCTCCACTTTGACTCCCATGCTTGAAGCAAAGCCTGGAGCTTTTGGCCTACTTCAGCGAGGAGTCACCTCAGACTTGTGGGGCCCTCAGCTACATTAAGAAAAAAATGCTTTTTTCCACCATAGATATTTCTTCCCAAGTGTCTTGGTCAGTTTGTTCCTCTGTAACAAGGTACCACAGACTGCGTAGCTTATAAACAACAGAAACATACTTCTCATAGTTTTGGGAGGTGGAAGTCCTAGATCAGGTGCCAGCACACTGGGCTATGGCGAGGTTCCTCTTCCAGGTCGTAGCCTTCCAACTGCTTGTAACATTCCCATGTGATAGAAGGAGGGCATGAGAGCTCTCTGCAGTCCCTTTTGCAAAAAGAGCCCTAAATCCATTCATGAGGTTTCCACCCTCATGACCTAATCACCCCACAAAAAACTCACCTCCTAATTCCATCACATTGGGGTTAGGCTCTCAATATATGAGTTTTAGGGGGACATAAACATTTAAGCCACAGCACCAAGGAGGCTCACCCTGACCTTCAAGTTCAGGCCTGGCTCTCCTGTGCCACACAGCAGCCTATGTTGACCTCCTAAGAGCACAGACCACACACATTATCTCCCCCTTCCACTGGAAGCCCCATGAGGAGAGGGCTCACATTCCTCTCATTCACTGCCAAGGCCCTTGTGCCAAGCATAGTGCCAGGGAGGCAGTGGGCACAGGGTTCATCCTTGTGAAATGAACGCTGGATGGTCTAGTGGACAGCATGCAGCCTCCTCTGCCTTAAAGCGGTGGTGCTTTCCTTCCCCAACTATTTATAGACTTCCTGGTAGGGGTCAGGCACTAAGGGTTTGGAACATGAATATGAGGGAATAAAATAGGCAGAAACCCCTGGGCTCATGAGGTTCTAACTGAAGTACTCTACAGCCTCCTACAATTTGACATTTGTGAAGAAAGCAGGTGTCTTCCTTAACTTGATCACTCTCAAGAATGTTTCACAGGCAACCAAAATTTGGTTACCCACTAATGTGAGTCCTTTGCCTTTTACTAACTGCTATGGTTTGAATGTGACCCCCAGTAGTTCATGCGTTGGGGCTTTGGCCTCCAATGCAGCAGTGCTGAGAGGTGGGACTTCAGGGAGGTAATTAGGTCATGAAAATGGGTGAAGCCATTTATAGGTTAATAGATTAATGAGTCACAATGGGAACGGGTTAGTCAGCATGAGGGAGGGTCTGGTGTAAAGGCTGCTTTGCTCTCAGCGTGTCCCCTCACCTTATGATGTCCTATGCCACCTTGGGACTCTGCAGAGTCTCCATCAACAACAAGGCCCTCACCAGATAAGCCTCTTGACCTTGGCCTTTCCAGCCTCCAAAACCTTAAGAAATTTGTAAGGAATAAATCTGTTTTTTTAAATAAATTACTTAGTTTCAGGTATTTAGTTATATCAATAGTAAACAGGCTAAGACACTAACCTTCTGTGTCAGGGATTGGAAAACTATAACCATTGATTCTTTTTATCAGGATGTTCACTGCCTCATAGTCACACCTATTTACTTACACAACTGTCGAAGGTTGTTTTCATGCTAGTACAGCAGGATTGATTAGTTGTGACCAGGATTATATGGCTATAAAATCTAAAGTATTTATTATCTGAGGCTTTATAGTAAAAGTTTGCAAACTTAGTTTATGCAAGTGCTCTTCTGGAAGGTCTTTAAATCTGCAGAACCAAAGTAGTAACCTCCACAAGGGAGAAGAAGACCTGGTCCAGCTCTTTGTAAGCCTAACTACATTTTTTTTTTTTTTTTTGAGACAGAGTCTCCCTTTTTTGCCCTCGGTAGAGTGTTGTGGCATCACAAGTCACAGCAACCCCAAACTCTTGAAGGTGATTCTCTTGCTTCAGCCTCCCAAGTAGCTGGGACTACAGGCACGCGCCACAATGCCCAGCTATTTTTTTGTTGCAGTTTGGCTGGGGCCAGGTTCGAACCCACCACCTTCAGTATATGGGGCCAGTTCCCTACCCACTGAGCCACAGGTGCTGCCCAGGATGACACGTTTTAAAGCAATTTTTAAAATAGAAACTTAATATTCAACAACTATTATTGGGTATATACAAAAACCAAAATAGATATGTTCTTTTCCCTTATGAATCTTTCAGTCTAGTGGGGGAGACAGATACTAAGAAATTAAGACATAGATGAATATTTAATTACAAACCATGATAAATACTATCTGAGAAAATAGCAGCCTTCCCATAGCTTCTCTTCCCATTTTGCTGGCATACGATAAGAGAGAGTAACAGGATGGAAGCGAGAGCCTTCTTGCTGCTGGGACTCCCCGCAGGGGGCTGAGGCAGCACAGGGCATTACAACCGACTTTCCTAGGTCAGTGAGATCTGAATAGTCAATAGGAGGTAGCTGTGTGGAGTGGCAGGGAGAACATTCCAGCTGAAGGGCTACCTGGGAGGAAGTCACAGAGCTCAGGAAGAGGAACAGAAATACAGTAACATGCAGCAGAGCAGTTAGCAAGGGGGCGAGAGGCTTGAGATGAGGCTGAGTTGCAGGTAGCTGCTCTGTAAGCCACGGAAGGGGTGCACTTTCCTTCTGGGTGCTCTGGAATGTGTAGGTGTGGGTGACATGGCCTGTCTGATGCTTCAAGATCATTCTGACTATACAGAAACTATAGAGAAAATAGATTAGAGGTCACTAATGTGAACTTCTGGAGAAAGAAAGCTTCTGCGATAAGGGGAGGAAGAGGTATCATCATTAACTCACACTAGGCAGTAAAAAGTAGAAAAAAGTGGATGGAATTGAGACAGGTTTTGGAGGCAGGAAGGACAGAAATGGGGCACTTTTTAAGCCAATGTGAATATATTTGTGTGTGGGAGGGTTGCTGCCAGAGAGGGGAAGACTCATGAAGGACACTAGACTCCTGGGGTGAGCGCCTTGGGCAGGGCTGGAGAGGCAAGGCTGAGCAGGAGGAGAGGACTCAGGCAAAACAGTGAGTTCTAAAATAATATTCGACAGTATAGATACAAATGACCTGTCACTGAAGAAAGACAGAGGCATTTTGGAAACCCACCTGATTGTACAAAGAAGTCTTGTGATGGGCTCAGATTTCGAAGTATAAAAATAGAGATGAAAACAAATATTTGTCACTTTGAATACATTGTCATAGACCGACGTATATGGACACTCTCAATACACACTATTCAAAGAAATCCCCCAGATTCCTTCTTCATTTCTGTGTACCTTTGGTTCTACCAGCCAGGACCTGCAGTGACCTTAAGAGGACTACCCTCAATGACTGCAACTGTGCACAAGTGTGTGTGCACACACAGAGAACAAGGAGGACCTGGCAGTTTACACCCTCACAAACACGCCTTCCACCACGCCACACCCCTAGCCCACGACCGACTGGTGCACAGTTATGAAAGTCTGTTTCCCTTGCTTCCACTAGGAATGGACTGCGGCATAATTTACATTCTAGAGTTTTCCTGTGGGGTCAGGCAGAGGCTGACCTTTCTTAGATTGCATCTTTGCTTGGCTTCTTTCCCTTGGCTGTTTTACTGTCTTTACTCTCTTCCTGGATTCATTTCCTTAATAAATCCCCTGCGCGTCTTAGGATTTCATTCTAAGTGAACTGTCCTAGGGCACAGTCCAATGATACATACTATAGAGTAGCAAGAATTATAATAATGAACCCAGGAAAGCTCAAATCCTAAAGGAACTGAAGTTTGCAAATAGACATTATTCAAGGTATGTTTCCAAAAGAAAAAAAAAAGAGCCAAAAAATTTTATGACATAAAAGTGACATATTTGGAAGCTCAACTTCTCAACCTCTGTGTTGACACTATGTAGTCTATCAGGAAAAGAAAAAACCTCTTTGGTTAAGAAAATAAAAAGCGTGTTGTTTCCTAGAGCAGAACGTAGCACTTTCAACATACATCTCCAGTCTCAGGCAAAGTGTAACCCAGAACTTCAAGGAACATTTCATGATGTCATCTCAAAAACACTTGTGGGTCTTTGAGAAATTATGAAGAAGGGGGATATTGCTTGGAGAATGAAGCTAGAAAAATGTGTCCTTGATTTTCAGAAAAGCTAAAAATGTAGAGCGGTAAATGTGATTGTTAATTGCTTCTAATCTTCAAAAATGGGCAATTGAAGAGATAAAAACTTAGAAAAGAATGCTGTGATTACAAACTAGGTCTTAACAGAGGATGACAAAGAAACTTTCATTTTTTAAAAATTGAGTTATTCAATAGAATATTCTTGACATAATGAGTAGTTATCATTCAGATGTTAGATAAAGGCTCACATGATTGATTGCTGTGTGGATAAGATGAAGAAATGTCACCTTAATGATTGAGAAGTGTAGTAAGAACTGATATTGATTAATAAGTTGAAGTCAACTCAGAAAAGAAGTTTTTAAGACTGTGCTACTATAAATTTCAATTCAGCATTTTCTTCAGTGATCTAGATGGCTGGGATTGGCCTTCCCCATTCTTAAATTTCCACAAAATTTGCTTTCCTGTTTCCAACACCTCAGCCCTTCCCTACTCTTCAGGCACAGACCCCGCGCCCCATCCTCCAGGTGAGGCACTCACATGCAGGCCAGCATAGGCCTTTTGTTACTCCCTATCTAGCAGTATTCCACCTTTGGAATAATTCAACTCTCCCTTATGATTCTGTCTACTGGGAAATATTGAAGAAAATTTCAATTTCAGACATCCCACTTCAGAGTAGTTTCTACTGTTTCAGGTTTGCTAACCCCTGTAAATGTGAACCCTTTATTGAAGTTCAAGTCTTGACAGTACTCTTGACCCCTTTCTCCTCCTCATGCTTTCTTGTGATCGGTCATGGAAATCTGACTCACGCCACCTCCTAAAAATTCTCATTTGTTGCCTCCTCTTATCTCCCATTGCCCCCGCTGTACCTCAGTCTCTGTTAACTCTCACCTGAAATATTGCACTAGCCTCCTACCTGGCCACTCTGATCAATATTCTCATTTTCCAAGAGAAATGCTTCCCATTATCCCAGTTGTTGCCAGAATGTTTTGTTAAGGCAAACATCTGATCAAGTTATTTCACTTGCTTGAAAATCTCCTAGCTTGGATTCCTTAATGGGAGTGATGGGGCCCCCATCACTATAGGGCCCCACCTACCTGTTTGGTTACGATTTTTATGCTTCCCAACTCTACATCTCTTTAGGTGGTGAATGCCTTGAGGACAAGGATCTTATTTATTTTTTTATTAATAATACATAGAACAACACCAGGTATATAGTGGACCTTTTATAAATTAGAAAACATTTGAAAACATGGGGAAAGGCTTAGCAAATGAGTCAGGAGTCAAGTATGGATTTCACGACAAAATAAAATTATAACATAATAAAAATCAGGAAAGATTTTAGTATGCTAGATCTGAAACTAACAAAATCAGAGAACCAATGATTCAAAACCTAATTTTGCAAGAACAGAATAAATAAAAAAGCCCTATGACTGTCTCAGTTTGGTTTTTGTTCCTTATAACAGGATAACTGAAACATGGCAACATATAAGCAACAAAATATATTTTTTACAGCTTTGGAGGGTGAGAAGTCCAAGGGTAAAAGAGACTATCTGGTAAGAGCCTTCTTGCTGGTAGGGACACAGAGTGTCCCATGACAAGGGGCTGAGCATATTAGCTCAAGGTCCTATTCCTCTTCTTATAGAGCCACAGTTCCACTCCCATGATAATCCATTGATCCACTAACATGTTAACTCATTAGTCCATGAGTGGATCAATCTTCATGATCCAATCATCCATCAAAGGGCCCACTTCTTGGCCCAGCCCCTGTGGCTCAGCGGCTAGGGCGTCAGCCACATATACCAGAGCTGGTGGGTTTGAACCCAGCCCAGGCCTGCCAAACAACAGTGACAACTACAAACAAAAAATAGCCAGGCTTTGGGGTGGGCGCCTGTAGTCCAAGGTACCTGTGAGGCTGAGGCAAGAGAATTGCTTACACTCTGAAGTTTGAGGTTGCTATGAGCTGGGATGCCATGGCACTCTACCGAGAATGACATAATGAGACTCTGAATCAAAAAAAAAAAAGCCCCACTTTTTAGTACTGTCACACTGAGGATTGAGTTTCAACATGAGTTTTGGAGGGGATAATCAAACTATAGCCCCTGCCTTACTTTCAGTTAAGCTGAAAAATAACTAGGGGCTTAGTCAAATTATAACTGACCACAGACCGGAAGAATGTTATGGCTGGCAAATATTTTAAAACCCTAACTTGTATTTCTAAAGGTTTAGAGGACCAGATAACGGAGGTGTATTTCCATACTCATCCTTACCCGGCAGGACACAACTGGGTTTCAGGGACACTGATCCTGAAGCTCAATCCATGCAGGTTGCCTAGGAGAGTGAAGGTTCTGGAAAACATATTGTTTTAGAGGAGACCAGTGGGGAAATGATGTCAGGGGCCACGAAAAACTAGGAGTATTTAGCCTAGCAAGGAGAAAGCTTGAAGGGAACATTATTGCTTCCTTAAATTTTTGCAAAGCTATTGTGTGGAAGAGTGCTCTATATTAGCTGGGTTCTTCTCAGGGCAGAGCTAGCATGAATAAAATGATGTTCTAAGGCAGAAGACTTCAGTTCCAGACAATGAAGACCTTTCTATCAATAAGAGTTAATTGAAAAAATTTAAATGGGCTGTTGTCTGAGTTCCTTGAAAACCAGAAATATTCAAGCAACAGGTGAGTGATAGTTTGTCCGCTATATGAGAAAGGGAATTCTAGAAGGTCTATAAGCTTTTTCTAACCTCAAGATGTTACAATCTTAGACTTTATTTTTATCTTACGTTTTAGAGGAGACCACTGAGGAAATCCTTTTAGATACTTTCAGTAACAGTGTAAGGTTAAAATCATAGGCCTCCAACTAAAATTGTCTAAAAAGCAATCCCTAAGCTCCTTGGTGAGGGCCTGTATTTTGTTTCATGATTTGGGGGCTGTAAGTACCCGCAGGGGGAACTTCTATTAGGAGAGGATCGTTGATATGATTAAAACCCCATGTCTAAGCTTGAGATTAGAATTATGGGTTAAGCAACTATGTGTAGATGTTTGCAAATCCTCATCAAGAACCAAAGGCAGAGAGAAAAATTGCCCAAAATGGAAGCTTTTTCAGACCCAGGAATTCCCTTGCTTTGTTCTAAGTCTAAGTAGGACTTGACCAAATTGAGGCAAACAACAGAAGAGGCATTTTGCATCAACTCCAAGGCCCAAGAGTCAACCATGTCCCGGAGTCTTTGGGTCTTGTTTTCTCCAGTTACAAAATGTAGAGTCTTGGAGACACTATTGATCCCATTTGCCAGAAGCCTGGGATTCATGAGTTAATGTCTGCAAAGCATTTTGAGCTTGTTGGAAGAACGACGCTAGATAAATACAAAGTGTTGTTGTTATTATAGGGAAGAAAAAGTAACTGTTAGCTTAGGGTCTATAATTAGGAAGCAAATATAGTGTCTGGTGGCTTTGATAATAGGATTTCTATGAAGATGTGGCATGCAGTAAGCCTTTTGACTGAAATGTTATAAATGACATGATTTTTGCCATCCTAGTCAGAATCCTTTACATTCTAGTTTTTGGTTTTGTCTTCTTGCCACCTTCCTGCCCTCCCCTCAGGCTCTATTTTTAGGTAAATGCTAAGAAGGAAAGTGTCAAATTAACACCTCTGAAACTAATAAAATTAGTGTGTTTACGGAGAAATTATGGTCCTAAAGGAATCTAAACTTGCTTCCTTCTTGCTGAGGCCAAATCCTGAGGACTTTGAGCCTAGAGAAGATGTTCCCCTGAATTCCATCAGATCTTGAATCTCTATGCTGGGTTGAGTCTTCAGTCTGGACTCAGAGGGCCCTGTTGGAGGCCTAGTCCTCCAGATCGGAAAAGAAAGCTTGGGAATTCGTTCAAGAGAAGCACAAATCTGAGTTTCAGGTCTTGGAAAGTAAGTAAAGAAGGAAATAGTTTTAAAATATTTTAATGTGTTTATCTGCATATTTTCGGTCTACCCATAATGTTCTGAGAATTTAAATGGTTTAAGAAAATCACTTTTTAAAATAAGAAATACTGTTTTTTATGGAACGGTTTTACCATTCAAACTCCTCTGACTCTTTCTGCTATCAATTTGCTTGGCGATTTTTACCTGTATTTGCTTCAATTTCTGCCCCATAAAATTGTCATAAATGATTACCGTTCTCATCAGTGTTGCTGGGGAAATGCAGCAAAGGCAGGATTTGCAGATGTCCAGTTACATCTGAATCTTTGGTTTGTCGTTATCTAGCAGGCTATGCAAGCAAATTGCTAAATCCCCCGTACCTCAGTGTCCTCATCCTTGAATAACTGTTAAATAATTAACATGAACTTCAATGAAATTCATTTACATTTGGATAAAATATTTACATAATCTAAATGGAGAACCCACTAGAGATGTTTTCATTTTAAAAATCCTTTCTTTTATTATTACTTCAGTGTTCTTTCTAAAGTGAATACTTGTGATTATACCTTTTAATGTTGCTTTTCTTGTTATTCTGATTTTACTGTGGGAACTAGTTTGTTCCGTGGAACTTGGTACCGTAGTTCTGATTTGAATATGCCTGTTTCCATTTTTATAGTACAGAAGTGTCCCAAGTGTGTGTGTGTATTTCATGGATAATGAATTTTTTAGGTATGTTTTATTGGGCAGCTATAGGCTTGTTACTTTTATTCCATGGCTTTGGATTTTTTTTGAACATAATATTTTTTCTATATTACCACAAATGAACTAGAATAAAAAGATGTAAAACAGAGATTTATATTTTTCATATTCATCTTGTCAGCTGAGTTTGTAGGAATTGGTTCAGGCCTGAACTGGTCAGTTGCACCGAGGCAGACCCCGCCTGGTGTCTGCGGTGGGTGAGGGGGTGAGGGAGGGTGGGGAATGGGTGGAGGCTAGGTGTTTGGCGGGGAGGAATAGGAGAAGGTTTCTAATTACATCGAGTTGTTGGCACACCTAAGGGGTTGCTTCATGCCTTCCGAGTTGTTACAGCTTAATTAGTGTTTATTTGAATATATTACAGTTTGTAGCTTTGCTTTAAAATTCATCACCTTAACGCTCTAAAAGCAGGACTATTGCTTTTTTCTAATGTCAAATTCCATTTTCCTCAGTAGCAGATGTTCTGAGGCACTGGAATGATCAGGACATGTTCCTCCAGCTCATGTCACTGCAAAATAGCATTTGAAGGACACTTACCAGATTCTCACACTAATTTAGAGAAATCTCTGAGAATAGTTGTGTAATGCTAAGGGCAATCGAGAGAGAACTGAGGAGGCAGGAGAAGTGTTTGCAACGTGCTTTCCAGGTAGCGACTGCGCAATAAAGGGCCCGCCCTGCAGCGGTGGCCGGTGACTGTGACCGCGGGCGGCGGGTGGGGGCCTGCTCCGCTCCGGCGGAGCCCCGGGCGCCGGCTGCGCGAGGTGGGAGGCGGCCGGGTCTCCAATCGCGGCCACCGCACGGCTGCGCCCTCCCTCCGCCCCCAGCCGCCCGGCTCATCAGCGGCCCGGTGGGGCAGGCCCCTCGGGGAGCTCGCTGTGGTCACCTCCCAAGTTCTCCAACTCCCTGACACATCTGCTTTCCCGAGTGACAAATTAAAACGTCTGAAGCGGCTGGAGCCCGCTGCCGCCAGCACACATGGCCGCCATGTGAAGCTGTGGTCTTCCCGAGTTTTGACGCATTCCATCTAGGACACAGGGACAGCAGTGTTTAGCAGTTGACACAGAGGGGTTTCTACTGCCTGCCAGACAGCTAAAAAGCTGCAAGAAATCTTTTGTGGGTTCTCTGAAAGCTTTGAATTCTTCTAGCCAGCCTGACAGCCCTCCGCTAGCACTCTGGAAAAGACTGCAATGTTCTTGTAACACTGCGCCAGCCTTCATTACGGGGTGAATGGGACCCCAGGAAAACTTGGAGGAGGCAGTAAACGCCAAGAAAGCAAGTACTCTCTTCCGCCCCCCTGCAAAGCAGCAGCAGAAGCAACAGCGAACAGGGTCCCACCCTGTCCATGGAGGAGAGGGGAGGAGAGGAGCTGCAGGACCTCCAGAGGATCCTGACTTTCTCTGCCCCCCACTCCTCGCCCACCTCTCCCCTCCCCAGCGCCCTTTCTGCCCCTGCTGGGTTTGTGTTCAACATCAAATTAAGTGTTCATGACAGCTAACCACAAGTTATTAAATGTGATTCACTGCCACATTGCCGGGCCTTCACTGGTGGTACAGGGTAACCGCTTAGACAAACCATTTGATTCATGGCATTGATACAAAGAGTCTTTCAGAAGGGAGAGGACTTCTCAGGCCTTTAGCTGAAAATTGTTTTATTTCCGTTATTCTCTTAAACAGGTCAGTGAGCTGAATTAAACCCCAAATCCTTTCTAACTGCTTAGCTGTGAAGTCTTTAAGATATTTCAGAGCTGGTGAGAAGTGGCTGTGGATTGCCAAGTCAGCGGAAATTTAAGAAATCAGTGTCAAAAACGAGCTTATGTTTGACAAGCGAGGCAAGCCATCTGCAGCCAGTGGAAGGGTGGCAATCTTCTCGTGTTTAGTGCTCTTAATAATTAGGTTTCCTATCATAGAATAAGGCATTATTATTTTTGAATAACTCCCTGCTGTGAGAGAGAGCTGATGAAATAGTGACTGTTGCTTTTCTTTCGTTTAAATTTCTCCTGGGTCAAGTTTGGAGACAGGGGAGAATGAAAGCCCAAGTCTTGCACATATCAGATGCTCTATTTCTCCGTTTTCCTATTTCATCACCTAGAGCCCGGGTGCAGCATGTTGCTGGTCCCATCCTACCCTCTCCTGGAGGTTACATTTATGGGGGGTGGGGGGGAAGTTGTTGGCCTGTGCTAACCAACTGGATTCATGCATTTAAAAGGTCCTGTAGTGGGAAGCTGAATGGTCTTTGTTCAAAATTAGCTGGACCTGTGTGTTCTTCCTGATCATGCCACAGACAGATCCTGATAAAAGTGCTGCGTGGCCTGCACGGGTGCAGAGCTCAGGGTGGGGAGACTCACCATCTGTTTGTAATAGGCATCCAGATCTGATACATTGTAGAGGTATCCCAAGTTTATTGAATTTAAAAGGGGGTACCGGGTTTGTGTGGGATAAATTCAGATCTAACTTGTCATCTCTCTGCCAAGAGCATGTAATTCATTTTCTTATTACCAACATAGTCTATTAGAAAATAAGTTAGCTATGTAACAAATTGAAGTCTAAGAAAATATCCATATTAGGAAACCTAGTTCGATGATTAAATTAAGCAAGGATTACTTTGGCGTGAATAATTCCACAATCTGCTTTTCTGTCCTGAAAAATGAGTTTAGCAAGGCATGGCTGTGCTTGTAATATTTAACAGCTTTATTTTCAGGGTTGTAAGTTATTTCCCTCTATCAGTCTTCTAGACAGGGTTTGATGTCACCTAGTACCACCTTCACTATTCTTTTTGAGATTTACAGAATAGGGTTGAATCAAATCAATGTTTTACTAAAGGGGACAGATCTAGCATAATACATATGTTTATTTATTCATTTATTTATTCAGTGTGCATCGAGTGTTTCTCCAGTGAAAGGTATCTTAGAGTAAACCAAAAGCATTTGGTCATTAAAATGTCACTGAAGGTAACAGAAATATAATAAAAGCATAATTCACCAAGATGTGTGGAGTCAAAGTGAAACCAAGTTTTCTGTTTAACCAAAGATCAAGTCAGCAACCCTTTTTGTTTCATTTCCTTATTCAAAAATCTAAATGGACAATTTGATTCTTTTCCCTTTTGATGAAGGGAGGGGAAGAATCAAATCTTCAGTGACTCAGTATATTGCTAAATAACTATTCTTTTAAACAAAATTTATGTTTATTTTATTGCATTTAATGTACATTTGCTCAGAATGGATACTGTCAGTGTTTTGTTGTTATTGTTTTAGCTAACATTGACCTGTTTCTTTGTTTTTTGGGGGGTTTTGTTTGGTTTTTGTGTTGTTGTTTGTTTATTTTTGAGACAGAGCCTCAAGCTGTCACCCTGAGTCCTGTGACATCACAGCTCACAGCAACCTCCAACTCCTGAGATTAAGTGATTCTCCTGCCTCCGCCTCCCAAGTAGCTGGGACTACAGGCACCCATCACAATGCCCTGGCTATTTTTTGGTTGCAGCCGTCATTGTTATTTGGCGGGTCCAGGCTGGATTCGAACCCGCCAGCTTAGGTATATGTGGCTGGCATCCTAGCCACTTGAGGCATAGGCACCAAGGCTGTTTCTTTGGTTTTGACTCTTTTTCTGAAGTATAGAGCAAAAAGTAATAGAAAATAGAGGGTTTGGAATACAATTAATCAGTATTTTAATTTAATTTAATAAAAGATACCACGTTGCATCCAAGAGTAAAGGTAGTCTCTACTCAGAAAGTGGTGTCACTCATATTTTAAAAAGTGATTGAAAACCACAAGAATAATTGGGACATTTTTCTTGAGACTGTATATTAAAAGCGTCAGGCTGATGGCTTGCTTTTAACCTGTATCTTTTTGTATCTCTACAAATATCGGATATAGTCTACTCAACTGGCAGGATTAGAAAAACGTTTAAAATTCTCACCAAAAACATTTTGCCACCTTGCCACCTGATATCAAGCAAATAAAGCCCCAGAGTTCAAACTTATCCAATGCATTTGATAATTAAAGGATGAGTATCGCAGGAGTGAGAAACTTAGAGAGAACAAGAATGAAAGAAAAAAAAAACCTCTAACGTAAATTGACAAAATTTGCAATAATTTACTATTCCTGATAGATCCATTTGAGTGTGTAAGTAGGTTTTGAAAGTCAGTACTTATCCTGGATAGCAACTTTATTTCTTTTTACAAATATTGACCCCTAGTGTGTGTCAGTCTCCTAGCTGGCATCAGGATCCTACCCCAGAGTACAAGATCACGTACAGACTCGCTGTGCTCTGCAGTGGAGAAACTATGGAGAAAACAAATTGTAAAAAGCGTGACAAATACTGTTTATTCCTTTCACTATTAACTATTTAACAAGGGCCTAGTACATACTCGGAAGGAAAGGGGGGACCATCTAATCTGAGACGGGGTAGGAACTATACACATTCCCGATTAGGAATAAAGAGTTGGATGGGGGCAGTGCCTGTGGCTCAAAGGAGTAGGGTGCCAGCCCCATATACTGGAGGTGGTGGGTTCAAACCTGGCCCTGGTCAAAAATTGCAAAAAAAAAAAAAAAAAAAAAAACTGCAAAAAGAGTTGGCAGCACCCCTCCTAGATGAAAGGCTCAACTACAACTTGAACTTTATCTTAGAAATGCAAACAATGTAGCCTAATCCTTTGTACCCTCATAGTAATATGAAATTAAAAGAAAGAATAAGAGTTGGGAAGAAGCAGTGAGTATCTAGGTAGAAGAAACCTATGCACAAGGGGTCAATTGAGAAAGCCTAAAGGGTTTGGCGTAGCTCATGCAGGAGGAAGGAGGGTGGTGTGACCTGGAACCGGAGATGCAGTGACGGCTGACTGACTGAGCATACAGCCCAGCCACTTCACAACAGCCCTCCAAGGCAGGTGCCTTTGTTATCCCCATTTTAGAGATAAAGCCAACAAGGCCATGTATCTAGGAAATACAGAGCCAAGATGTGAAGCCAGTAGTTGGGCAGTAGAATCTCTCCCCCTTTTGTTGGTTTATGAGGCCAGAAACAGAGAAAGCAGTCTTGGTACTAAGGAATTTGGTCTTTAGACTAAGGACAAAGAGAAGCCATAGAAACATTCCACTAGGGAATGAGGCATTCCACTTGGAAATGAGACGCTCCCCGTTTACCTTTTAGATGGATCATTCTGAAAGCCACGTAGAAAATGGATTAGAAAGAAACTAAGACATCAGCTAAAGCTTATTACAGTGGTTCAACAGAGAGAGTCTAGAGGCCAAAACTAGAACATGGAAGAAGAGAAGGGGAGAAGCGAGAGTTTTAAAAGACATTTAGTGCTGCCTGGTGCCACCTTTAGCTTGTTCTGCCTCTGCAGGGGAAGGACCAGCTTCCAGGCCCTGCACCACTCTGGATCCCTCTCTGTATGCCATAGGATGCCTTGTGTTTAATAGGTGCTCGGTAAATGTGTGCTAAGTAGATGGCAGAGGGCATAAAAATATACAAAGAACAATTTTCCCAAACACTCCCAGTGAGTCATCTATGGAATTAGTATTCAAACCCATACATTTCTGGATTACTATTACTGCTGTATTATCAATACCTCATTCAACTTGGAAATAATCATATTTTTCTTTTTAACGAAAAAAGAAAAAAAGAAAAAAGACATTTAGGAGGTAGAAACAAGATGACTTAGTAAGTAACTAGCTGTGTGTTTGGGGTGGGTGAGGTGCCAAAAAGAGTTTTTGTGTCTCTGGCCTGGGCAACTGAGAGGGATTGCTGCTGTTGACCTGGTTGGGGATACAGAAGGTAGACTATGTCTGGAGGATATGTGATGAGTTTAGGGTGGGACATTTCTGGTCCATAATTCCTTTGAGACACCTAAGTAAAAATGTTTCATACGTAAGTGAATCTCAGGAGAGAGGCCTGGGCTGGCTGTGTGGTTTAATGATCTTCAGCAGGTGCAGATGGAGGAGATGGTCACTGGCAGTGCCAGAAGAGGGTCTCATCCTCTGTGCTCCTCACGGCTTCTGCACTTCCATCAGGGGGTGTCTGATGGAAAGAAAGTAGAAGATTCCTACCCAAATGATCCACTGAGAAAATAAAGCTGGATTTCATCCTGAATCTCCTACAGTTGATTTTTGTTATCAGAGAATATTCAAGTTTCTTGGACACCTAGGAACAGGGCAATTCCTCATAATAATAGGGTTTATACTGAATAAGTTTCTCTGTCTTTGTCATCCTTAGTTTGTTCCTCACTTTAGAGGTTTAAAATAAGTAAACTGATTTTTCCCTGTTCCAGGCACATTTCTAAATTCCTTATTCACTTATTTCTAAGCCGTCTGGGAAAATCGTCTGTATTAGTTTCCTATGGCTGCTGTAATAAATTACTATGCGCTTAGTGGCTTAAAACACCACAAGTTTATTTGCTTATAGTTCTGTGGATCAGAAATTTAAAACCAAGGTGTTTTCAGGCTCTGATCCTTCTGGAGGCTTCAGAGGAGAGTGAGTTTCCTAGCTTCTTCAGCATCCTGAGAGGCCTGCATCCCTCAGTTCCTGGCTCCTCCTCCAAGCACTCCAACTTGCTGTTTCTGTCATTAACATCTGCCCCTACTGACTGATTCTCCTTCTCCCTCTTAAGAGGGCCTGTGTGGTTACACTGGGTCCACCCAGATAATCCAGGACGCTCTCTCCGCCTCAAGAGTCTTAATCATGTCAGCAAAGTTCTTTTACCATGTAAAATAATGTAGCCACAGGTTGTGAGAATTAGGACATGGACACCGGTGAGGGGTCATTATTCAGCCTAATATGAACCTTAGTAGCCAGTATTAATTAAGTGATTGCCCTTTGTATGGAAGGCACTGTGCAAACCACTCTACACACTTAACCTTCACTTCTCTCCAACCCCCACAGGTTCTTTAATTATCTCCCTTGTTTTGCAGATGAGGAAACTGAGACAAAGAGCTGTTAAATACATATGCTTAGTCACACAGGCATATCAAAACCCAGACTGAAGTTCAGATAGGTCCTGAATTTGCTCCCCAGAGCTCATACCGTCATCGATCTTTTCGTCCCATACAATTTGTGTATATTTTCACAAAATGACTTTTGCAGAAAGTCAGCAGATGGCCATTCTGCTCTCTCCGATCTCTTCCTAGACAGCTTTGTTACCTCAAGCCACCCCAGGCTTTCCAGACCAGAAAAATAGTTAACAGATTCACTCACACTAAAGTGACAGGTATTCAGTCTGCCATCCTTCTCTCAGGAGCTTTTGTCTTTTAAAGAAGATTGGGAAACGGGAAGAAAGAAAGAAGGCTGGAAAAGGAAGAGACCCAAGTGAGATATGAATGCAAATTTTGATTTAAGTAATGGATTATAATCTAGCATAAAAAGGGGCCTATGATTTTGGCCCGGAGACTCGGAACCCCTCAACCCACACTGGGTGGCATCCTCTCCCTGAGCCCAGTGCTCTCAGGTTCTTTCCTCGACCTTGTCCTGCTCTGCCTGGATCACACAGAGTCTATCATCAGTTTAGCCAGTGACAGCTACTGGTGGCGAGGTTGAATGGTGAGAGAAAAGGAGAAGCCAAAGGTATTTCTCCCCTCCCTAGGTCTACCCCTAACGCTTACAGAGTCCAAGGCAAAGGGCAAATAGAGGCCCCATATCATATGTCCAAGTGTTTCAGGGTTATAGCAAGCTAACAAATTTTTAAATAAAACATTCTGTCCTCCTACCTCATCAATTGTACCTTCATATTGACTTGAGGACGAGCTAGAGTTAGAATTCTTGGACTCCAGGGATTCCCTGTCTGTACACAGTGGCACTAGATAGCTGGCCCCAACCCCTAGGCCCACCTGGGACCCAGCCTTCCAGCCCAGCCCCGGCCTCTGCTTTGGCCCAGGACCCACTTGCTTCCTGGGACCTGCCATCGTACATAGAAACATTCCCATCCATGGGTCACTCCTACTCCTCTCAAACAGCTGTCTTAGCTCCCTGTGGGGCCCTTGGGCTTCCTGGAGTGCACACTGGAGGCATGGCCCATGAGGAGGGGGTGAGAAGCTTACGCAGTCCCTGGGAGTGGGCTCAGGCCATTGGGACAGAAGAGTCCCAGTGTGGCCTGGAAGCAGATTGGCAGGCCCTAAAGCCATGGGCATCTCCCTGTAGCTCAGGTGGAGGACCTGCCACTGTGGCAGCCTCTAAACCTCTCACATGAAGACCACCCCGGGGCGGGGTGGTGTCTAAAGGCTATGCTAGCTTATTTTTCTACCACAGGGGAATCTTAGCTGGTGACTGTCTCCTGCTACCTCTAGCTTCACCTTCTCCTCTCGCACCAACCTAGGGAGCCCATGGCTTCCTGCTCTTCTAACCTCTGGGTTTCCTAGGGTGGGCTTCCTGCTCTCTTCCAGTATACTTGTAACTGATTGCCTGTGTTCAACTTCTTTTGTTTTAAATGCCCAGAGAAGTTTTTATTCTCTTGATTGGAGGCTAACTGTTAGGGTGATAAGTAATTAAAGATTTCACCCAGAGCCATTTGGGAAAGGGGTCCAGTGAATGAGCTTGAGCGGTTCGTAACACTGCATTAAGGGAGGCCACAGCTGTACATAAGCTGCTAGCTTTCCAAAGAAGTTTCTGGAAACAACAAATTTCCCTGCTGAAGCAGTCCATCTGGAATCTCGGGGAAAGAGCCATTCCACTGCTGACCAATGCGTTTCTTCTCGGAGTTGACCTTGACCATTATTTACAATAGGGTCGCTTCTATATGCACACTGCTCGTTTGGAGAACTTTATGAAAACCAGACTTCATATAGAGTTCTAAGTTTGCTGCATCAAAAAGAAGTTTAAATATTTTCATTTAATGTGGAAATATTTTTAGATGAGGAAGATGATTAAGTGTTGAAAATGTAGCGATCAGTTTGGCACCAAGAGAAAAGAAATATGAAGAATTTTTAATAAAAATCTGACCACAATGGTGCTGGAACACAATCTGTGTGAAATACAAGACAGATACTTTATCCCACAGGCTAAGCTGACTTTGCTAATGGTTTTGGACAGTTACAGGTGTAATTTTAGCTACCAAAGGGAACACAAATTGTGTTATAAGAATGCAATAGAAACAATGGGAAATGCAATTAAATTTTTAAAAGAAAAATTGAATATAAAGTTAGCAGAACTAATACAAAGCATATTTTTCTAGCTTTATGCCAACAACATTGGTACGTTCAAGCCATTATGAAAATCAGATTTACTTGCCTGGCTTCTTATGCAAAGAGTGTGAAGGTTGCTTTTGCTATGAGCTCTAGCTATAAATATTCCATAAACCTTGCACCTAATAAAATTATTTTTGATATGTTTGGTTGACATAATTAAATCCTTAAAGAGACACCTCCCCTCCCCCCAAAAAAGGGAAGGAAGGAAGGAAGGGAGGGAGCTGGACACTTATCTGAAAAGAGGCCTGTGCTTATCATCTTTACTTCTGTGTAGTCAATGAGGACGTCCCTCTTCTTTTTTGCCTACGTGGCTTTAATTTACCATTGTGAGATGCAGCGTGTGTGGGGAAAATATGTGGAGAGAACGCTTTTATGTGTTTTTTCGATTAAAAAAAAATCAGTGCCACCAGTCCATGAGTGATCCTAAAATAACAAAGCAGTCTTTCTCTCTCTGTGCGTGTGTGTGTGTTGAAAGGAAAACTTTGGGTAGGAAATAGATTTAAGTTTCAAGTTTCCAAGGATCTATTTAAATGACAGCAAGAAAAAAAATATTGTAAAAGTGATGAAAAATATCCCAGCAGTATCCTTTCAGAAAGCCATTTAACTTCTGGTGGTTTAAGTTGTGCAATGTAATTTCTACAGCCTTTGAAATATGTGGGCACCCTCACTGTTATTTACGTTCCCAATACTTGGAATCAAATGCTCCATTAGGGCTCTGAGAAGACAGGAGTTTCCAGAAGAGTTTGGTAATTGCCCGTTCATTACTCAAAAACAATGACAGGGAATCATAGTCTCTTTCCCTAAGTGATGCTGGCATGTGGTTTAAGCCAGGCACAGGAAGAGGTAGGAAAGTGTCAACTCAGAAGTTGTCTACAGACCAGTTAGTAAGTAATATTGTGTATGAACTCATGTCTTCGCTAAGAGTCAGGCTATCACTCTCCTGTGTATGGAGGAGAGAGAGCTCTCTCTTACACATGCACGCTCAGGTCTGGGTGCCCTGATAAGAAGGCTGCCCCCCTTGTATCTCGGAAGGAGACAGTGACACACCCACCCATGCCCCCACTCTGAGTTTTCCACAGACAGTGTCCTCTGTAACTCAGGCAATTTTATTGCCAGGCAGTGACACAGTGTACTACTCAAGTGATAACTAATGACATTATCGTGCCCCTCGTGTAGCCACAGAGTTTTGCAGATCTTTGTTCCACTAGATTCGCCTTGCTGGTGTCCTTTCTGCTTTTAAATCCTAGCTGTGTACTCTGGGCCCATCTGTGTGCAGTAGCTTAAAATAGTGTATATTTTTAAACACATTTGCAGAAACATTAATTTTTATGCCTCTGTGAAGGCCAGCCAGCTAACTCCCTATTTTACAGATGGTGCAACTGAGGCTTTCCCTGGGTAACTGGAGCTAGGAGGAAACTTAACGTTTTTTAGCTCCCAGGGCAAACAACTGCTGCCTCTGTGGGTCTGGCCTCTTGTCCCATATGCCCTCTTGACCCCACCTCTGCATTACAGTAAAGCTAAATCATTGTGTTAACAGAGTGTACCATTTCTCTTTTTGTGTCCACAGAAAGGGTTTAGCTTATGGTTTTTTAAAAACTGAATTGAGGACTTGCTACATAGAAATGACTTTCCATCCCCTGCTCCTTGCCATATGGTGTTTCTCTTGGCTTTATGGTTCAAACTGGACAGATCTACAAAGTGAAGGTGGGTAAAGGTGTCTGTGGGAGGTACACCCCCTCCAAATTCTTCTAGGTTATGGTGTTTCCCTTTGAAGTAGCTAGCTAATACTTAGAATAAAAGGAGCAGATACTTAAATAATTACTTTAAAAACCAGAAAGGGAACCAAATCCTCAGTTCTTTGTGAAGTCTGTTTCTGAATGAAGTTCTTCTTCCAGCTAGACTCTCACATCAATGGGATAATTATGCTCTTCCCACAGTAAAGACCCTAGTGTGTAGGTACAGGGGAGACTGGGTCTTCTTCTTCTT